>NC_058403.1:160790132-160865668 GCF_002201575.2 Neomonachus schauinslandi
GAGCTGCAGAATAACCTAGCTGAGTCAAAGTTGAAGACTTTTTTTACAATCACATAAAACCCCAAAGGATCCAGTAGACAACAGTGGGCATTCCCTTGAAAGGACACTCGAAATCTTTTATCATTTTAGTCTTTCACAATTTTTGCTGACGGTTTCTCATCCCTCTTATGATCTCATAATTTTCAAAGACTATTCTTGATCACAAAATGGTCTCATTACCTGTGACCTATTTACTTAGGTACAATAAGAGTGCTAAAATCATACAGACATCCTTAAATTTTCTTTGCAAATCCAGAGTTGTTAGTTTTGAGCCACAAAATTATGTATAGACATTTTCAAAAAGAATCTTAGATTGGACTTTTAAACACCTTTTTTATTTAGTATTCCAAGCTTAGGAAACCATGCCTAAGAAACTTTCTCACTAGATTTCACCTGCTTTGCTGATAAATTTAGGTGAATTAATATCAAATATCCCAACATTTGCTCTAAGTCTTGCAGTGTGAAAGTAAGTGACCTTCCTCACCACCTGTATGTCAGGGGACCCTGTAACCAAGTATCAGGTCAGTTTTCCTAGGGGGGCTCTTTTGGAAGCATTGGAGCCATATATGAAGTCAACTGTTGTTCCTTAATGTGGTTTTTCATATCTGATTAAATGAAATCATTCTCAGATATAACATTACAGGAACATACGGTTACAAAATCCAATTATAGCCTGATAAAAAGGACATGGGAATGTTATCGGGCCTATGCAAAATAACTGTATTGCCATAAAAAGTTAAGGAAAACTAAGTAAGTTCCTGAATGCTGAGGGTTCAGTGAAAATCAGATACCACTTAATATTTTATTTCAGATCACAAAAACAGATTCTATTAAAATGTGGCTTGGAAGTAGTTTAAGGAAAAAGTGAAAGGACTTCCTCATATAGCCACAAAAAATACAACATAAAGGTAACATCAACAATATTCTACACAAATAATTACAATAAAAAATTTCCTTTTGTCATTTCATTCAGTGCTGTGTAGTTCTTGTTCAGATAGAACTTGGGTCAACAATCTATTTTCATGAAACATCTGCTTCTGGACTAAAAAGCATCCTAGACATCCTGATCCAGTGTAGGGGTATAGTCTGAAAGCGGTCTTAAGTGATACCAGCTCAGAAGCATGTTCCTAAGAGTCTTGTTCTTTGGAATAGCAGTAGTTTATAGAATACCTTGTACAGTCCTTGCCAGGAGACTCTAAAAGATAGTTTTAGGTATAAAAGTTTTTTTTCCTAAGATTTTATTTATTTATTTGAGAGCGAGAGAGAGAGCACAAGCGGGGGGAGGGACAGAGGGAGAAGCAGATTCCCCACTGAGCAGGGAGCCTGATGTGGAACTCAATCCCAGGACTCTGGGATCATGACCTGAGCCAAAGGCAGATGCTTAACTGACTGAGCCACTGAGGCACCCAGTATAAAAGTTATTCTAAAAGTTTTATTTTTCTGTATTTTGGATCCAGTTTTGGGAAAGAAAAATCAAGAGTCAGCAAGGAGATTTGAATCCTTGATTAAGACAGGATCATGGTGAGAAATGATACTTGGTTATTTGGTCAAAATGACAATAAAACATTATAATAAACAATAAGGGGACGCAGTTGTAAAGAATCTTAGCTCTTTCATCAGTAAAGAACTTTTTTTTTCTTTTTGGTTTGTTTTGTTTTTTATTCATTAAGAACATAATAAATCAAACATAAAGCTATAAAGTTATTATGCTATCAAGTATAATTACACAAAAGATAAAAAATAATCTCCATGTTGTAAGATGAAGGCACTAATCTGTAAGCCAAGGAAGCAAGCTCATCAAAACTGATCACATTTTGCCAAAATTTGAACATATTTCATGGTCTCTTTTCGGATCCCAGTAGTACAAACCAAGGCAAATCAAATTCACTTTCTAAGATTTGTCCTTTTTTCAAATTCTGGAACAGACTACCACTTTACTTTGGAACAAAAATGTTTTTTCCTTGAAAAACAAAAGGACTAGTATTTCTCTATCACTGTTGGTCCTAGTATAGTTCCAACCACCTAAAGCAATTATAACTTGTATTTCAGGGAGAAAACTGGGTGGAGGGAGTGAATAATAAGAACTATCTGTCGAACACAAGCATGTTAGGGGCACCTAGGTGGTTCAGTCGGTTGAACGTACGACCCTTGATTTCAGCTCAGGTCATGATCTCTCAGGGTCGTGGGATTGAGCCCTGCATTGGGCTCCATGCTGATGAGCGTCTAACTCTTGATTTCCTCTCAGGTCATGTCTCAGTTGTGGGATTGGGCTCTGTGCTCAGCGTGGAGTCTACTTACCCTCTCCCTCTGCTTCTCACCTACCAGCCCCCGCTCATGCGCGTGCGCTCGTACGCTCTCTCCCAAGTAAATAAATAAATAAAATCTTAAAAAAAAAAAATCCCAGTGGTAGGAAATGAGGATAGAAGAGCCTTATGGCAGTGTTTGGTTTGGTTTTCTCTGAGTGGTGATATTACAAATAATTTTTGCTTTCTTTTATGCCCACTGGTGTGTTTTTCTGTAATGAACATGATTGTCTTAAAAGAAGATATATTAAAAATGGTAATAAAGAGAATTAAGCAAACATTCACTGGTGTTGATGTTAGCTCTGTAGGATTGGTTTTTCTGTTGTTTTTGGAGAAACAAATATTTACTCTGTTGAAACCTTGCAACCTCATTTTTAAGCAAAGACAGGATTTATATTAGTCATTAAATTCTTTATTAATTTGTTCTGGAGAGTCAAGGTCAGAATTCTGTGTCTCTAGAAATAGAAATTTCTGGAGCAGTGGTTTCAACCCAGAATTTTCTTCAAATTCATTTAAGGTGGTTCGGATTTCATTCATCTGATTTGAATGAAAGAAGCTACATGAAGCTGGTGAATGCTTCTTTGACCTCTTAGTACTGTGCTGGTCTGAGCTTCCAGCCCCATACTTAAGTAGAAGTACAGAAATTATCACAGATTTAGGCACTGAACTATATCAAATTGTCTTCTTGTCTGATTATGCCTTTCTGTGTATTAACCTCAGAGAAATGTTTCTACATATTATACATTGTACATACTACGCTATATTTTACAATCCCTGAAATTCTTCCTGTGCACATTACATAGAACTGCTTTTACAAATGAAGGAATAAAGCTCAGATTTGATAGTTTGTCTAAATCCCAAAGTGACTTTTTCGGTGCAGGAACAATCTCTTTAAGGTACTCAATTCTTTCATGCAGTGTCATCGGTATTTAATAAATAGTATATGATGCAGGAGCTGAGCCTGGGTTTAAGATTATGGTGTTTTAATCTATTGTGTAGACTTCAGACAACTCCAGTGCTTTTCCTTCAGAAGTGTTTTTTCCCCTTCATCCATAATGATTAAGACTTTAGCATCTCATGCTCAGTTTTTTCTTGCTCAGTTTTCATTTAAATTATTTTGTGAACCTAAAATGAAAAATAAGAGAAGAAACATTAGGAAAACGTAGAAATTGTTCCAGCAATGTTTTAGTCCTTTATCTAAACATGGGTAGGGGGCGCCTGGGTGGCTCAGTTGTTAAGCGTCTGTCTGCCTTCAGCTCAGGTCATGATCCCAGGGTCCTGGGATCGAGCCCCGCATCGGGCTCCCTGCTCAGCGGGAAGCCTGCTTCTCCCTCTCGCGCTCTTCCTGCTTGTGTTTGCTCTCTCACTGTCTCTCTCTCTCTCTCTGTCAAATAAATAAATAAAATATTTTTTAAAAAATGGGTAGATTGTTTTTTCTTTGTATTTATTGAACCAGGCTACCTAAACATTTATTCAGAATGTTTTTAACCTTTTTTTTTTTTAATTTATTCATTTGAGACACAGAGATACAGAGAGAGAGAGAACATGAGCAGGGAGAGAGGCAGAGGGAGAGGTAGAAGCAGGCTCCCTGCTGAGCCAGGAGCCCGATGCGGGGCTCGATCCCAGGACCCCGGGATCATGACCTAAGCCGAAGGCAGACGCTTAACCATCTGAGCCACCCAGGCGCCCCTGTTTTTAACCTTCTTTAAGCTATTCCGTAACCCTTATCTGGTTTAAACTAAAAGACAGATGTGAATGGTGAATTAATGTCCTGTACCTTTAAATTCACCCAGTTTGATGCTTTTGTTTTTTGTAAAAGATGCTCACAGCTCCAGAAGAGAGGCAGATACTGTCTGTGATCTCCATTCTCAGAGTAAAACTATTCATTTGCATTAGCAGCTCTTGCAAACCACACACACGCACACACACACACACGCGATGCTTGTTTGGCAGAAGCTTTCTGTTTATTCAGCACAGAATCCTCCCAGGCTCCCAGATGTAGAAAGCTCTAAGAGTTGATGTACGAGACAGAACCGGAACTGTACATAGGCTGAAGTGGGCACTGCGGAGGATTGGCTATGCGGGGATGTTGATGTGGTGCGGCTGTACCTGCCTGTTCTGTGAAAGGCACTTCTCTGAGGCTGTGAAGGTGAGAAGCCCAGGGATCCACTAGAAGCTTCATTTCGGCTGGCTCTTTGGTGGGGGAATGCATTCCCAGTGGTAGCTGTCCTCATTTACAGCGTTATTCTCGGAAACCAAGTATGTGCAGCCGTGACAGACTATGCAGTTTGGAAGCTGGGACAAATGGAAAGAGCACATAATCAAGAGAGGTTGTGATTTGTTTTCACTATCCAAGCTTGCTCTGGCAGTATACAAATGAAGGATGAGCTTTGTGGCAAGCAAAATCAGCAGACTGCCTGACAGGGGGTTTTGGTAAGATAAATGTATTGCTTGTGTTTTGGGGGGCAGGGGGATTCTTGGATTTTTTTAACTGTTATTTTTACTTTTCTGTATCAGCTATATAGAATTGCCTTTTAACAATAACTAAAACATTTTGCAGAATCACATTTGATGGAGAGGGATGACCCAAGGAAAAAAGGAAAACATTATTTTTGATCAGTTGTGACCTTCAGAGATAATCACCAAGTTCTCTCAGATGTCCATGAACAGGCAGAAACCAGGAATTTCCAGAGCAAAGAATGCTGACTAACAGATATCCTTTCTTTTCTTTGAACAGTTATAATCCCCCCACTCCCCCGTGCTTTTTCCCCCAGCTTTCCCTGTGGCCTAAGGTGGAAGAGAATAAAATAAAAGCTCCCCTGCTCTTATTGAGTTGTTGCCACTGGAACAGTAATAGGCTGAGAACATAAGTATGGAGGTGGAGGAAGGCAAGATGAAGAGTCTGCTATTTTCGTAGCCATGCGTTGGTGGGTGTTTGTCTTGGGTTCATTATCATTGCTGTTCAATATCAAGTGGTTGTTAGTGCTGTATCTCTTTGCCTGTCCTTGATTTAATCCCTTTATGTTCTATTTTGTGTGTTGTTCTTTGCCAGACCCAATTCTGTTATTTTGAAAACTTTTTCTGTTACCATTAATACACATTAGCCTTTATTAGAGAAAAGATAGTTGTAGAAAGTAACCCTGAAATGTTTATGGACCTCAAGAAAATAAAGACATTTTCTCTTTAAAATCAGGGTTTTCAGCAGATTTGGGGGGTCTTGATTTTGGAATCTGTAACAAGCATTTTATGACAAGTTAAAGAAATGGGTTGCATTAGATCTGTGAAATCCTACCGGGATCACTTTGCTCTAATCTACTTTAAGTTGGATCCTGTATCTTAGGTTTTTCCAAGCCTGAAGGTTTACTTTTCCTCATCCTAACTTCCAGCAAGTATTGCTGGAAGATATGTTGATTGTTTTTGTAGTCTAACCTGAGATCTTGTTCTTGGGCCCCTCTTCTCAACCAGTAGAGAGCCAGTTTCCTAGCTGCTTAGAGTGGGCACAGAAGAGACCCATTGACATCTGACTTTTTGCTGACTCATTGGTTATATAAGCCTTGTAAATACAGTTATCCATATACTCTATTAGGTTACTGGGCAGGTGGGCCCCTTCCTGTGTACTGATCTTTTCTTATCTCAGCATCCTTCTCCTTCCTTAAGCCTTTTTGGTAATATAGTCTCAATTATTTACCAGGTGAATTCTAAGAAGTAAATGGACAAATCCTTTTTCTTTTTTTTCTTTTTTGGAATTGCCTTAACTCTGTATTTTCATCTCAATTTTGATGAAATGCCAAATTCTATACTTTCTTGGCACATGAAACTCACAGTAATAATACTTTTCCTCATTTATAGCCTGGTTAGAGTAACTTCCTTTTCTATCTTTGAGACCTCAGTTCAAATGCCCTTGTTCAAAGAATTCTTCTGACTTTCCAATCTAAAGTAGCTTTTCCCCCCTTACCTTATTCCTTTTCTCTTTTTTCCTTTGTAGTACTTCTCACAATTTATGTTATTTGATTACTGGTTCTTCCATCTCTACCAATTTTCTCCACTCAGCCATTAAGCCTCATGAAAGCAGAGATACCTTGTTTTGTTCATCAGTATATACCAAACACCTAGCAAAGTGTCTGGCTGAAAGTTGAAGAAGGGATAAGTAGGCAGTATTATATGTACAAAGGCCCCATTGTGAGAAGAAAGGATGAGCAGCAGGGGTTGAAAAAGGCGAGTTTAGGGGCTCCTGGGTGGCTCAGTTGGTTAAGCGACTGCCTTCGGCTCAGGTCATGATCCTGGAGCCCTGGATCGAGTCCCTCATCGGGCTCCCTGCTCGGCAGGGAGTCTGCTTCTCCCTCTGACCCTCCCCCCTCTCATGGGCTTGCTCTCTCTCATTCTCTCTCTCTCAAATAAATAAAAAAAGAAAGAAAGAAAAAGGCGAGTTTGACTAGACTATGGGAAGCATGCTGTAAGATGAAGCTAGAGAAGTAGATCCAGGGCCTAATCACATAGGACTGACTTGATAGACCATATTCAGATACTTGTTCTTTATTGTAATTGTGGAAAGCTACTAAAAGAATGTAAGCATTGGGTGGTTTAGGACTTCTTTTTTCCGGTATGCCTGGGTGGCTCAGTCGGTTAAGCATCTGCCTTTGGCTCAGGTCATGATCCCAGGGTCCTGGGATGGAGCCCCCAGTCGGGCTTTCTGCTCAGTGGGGAGCCTGCTTCTCCCTCTCCCTGGCGCTCCCCTGCTTGTGTGCTCTCTCTCACTCTTTCTCTCAAATAATAAAATCTTAAAAAATAGGTAAATGAATGGTTCATTAAGCTATAAAAATAGGGCTCTGGTGGGAGATGAGCTCCCAAAGTAGGTCTAAACCACTGTTTCGCACTTTATCCCAAGGATATTTCTGAAGGCTCCTCAATGGTAATAGTTGTATAATCTCCTTTAGAATCTAGACTTATAGATCCAAAAGCTACTTGACTATATCAAAATCTACATATCCAAAACCAAACACCATGATCCTCTTGTAAACCTGGTTTTCTTACAGTGTTCTCTATCTCAGGAAAAACATCACTATTCATCAGGTACTAAACAAGTCAAAGCCAAAACCAAACCAAACCAAAGCCCAAGAATAATTCTTGACATCTTCTGCCTTTTACCCCTATTCAATACCAAGTCCTATCTATTTTACTTGCCAAATTTCCATCAAATTATGATACTCTCCCATCTATCTCTACTGCCACCACCTTAGGACAAACTCTTGTCTTCTCTCTCCTGGAACACTGACTGATCTACCTGCATTCAATTAGGCTTTCAGTTAAGCTGGAGAATTTTTTTTTTTAAGAAGTCCTGGGGCGCCTGTCTGGCTCAGTCAGTAGAGCATGTGACTCTTGATTTTAGGGCAGTGAGTTTAAGCCCCATGCTGGCATAGAGTTTACTTAAAAAAAAAGGAAAAAAAGGAAAAAAGAAGTCCTTTTTTTTTTTTAAAGATTTTATCCATTTATTTGACAGAGAGAGTACAAGCAGGGGGAGTGGCAGGGAGAGGGAGAAGCAGGCTCCGGCATTAGCAGAGAGACCGACGTGGGGTCCGATCCCAGGACCCTGGGATCATGACCTGAGCCAAAGGCAGATGCTTAACCGACTGAGCCACCCAGGCTACCCCATTCAGTTATCTTTAAAAAGCTATTACATTTCCTTCTTACAGGCTTTTGTTCGTACTGGGTTGTCATCCTGAAAATGCCTTTCCTTACCACTTCTCTTTTTATCAAAAACTTTCTTCAAGGCTCATTTCTTTTCTTTTCTTTCTTTTTTTTTTTAACTCCTCCAAGAAGCCTCCTCTGTTCCCTTTCCCTTCCTCTGAATGTGTGGCTCCTTTCTGTGTTCAAGTACTTCCTTCATATATTACCTTCATATATACTGTATTGTTTACTTAATAGGACCTGTATTTCAGTTGAATAATTTCACATCTCACCAACTAGATCATGTGTTTCTTGAGAGCAGGGATTCACCTTTTTTCAGTGCTTTATATAAGGAAAACAAAGGATAATTACAAAATGAATTAAATAGTAGAAACCTCAGTCTTCTGTACAATCTGCTTCTTTAATATCGTAGCACCATATCCTTCCTCCGTCTGTATACTCCTAATTTTCTCTAGGCTGTCCCTACATTTTTACCCTGCAGATACCTAGATACATCAGAGAAATGTTCTTCCTTTCATATGCAAAATACCTGAACTAGTCATTTTCATTAGATACTTTGGCTTTATTTGTAATTTATCAGAAAAGCTGAAATCTTGCTATTCCTCATCACCTGTGAAAAAAACGGTCGAGACAGGAAGGACTGGCATCCATACAGGATGTCAGCGACAACTAAGAGATGCTACTTAAGTTGGAGCAAAGCGGTCATGATGGTGTAAGCCATGTGGGTATCTGAGGAAAAGCATTACAAGCAGGAAGAACACTAAGTGGAAAAGGCTTGAAACGGGTACATGCTTGGTACATTCCAGGAACAGCAAGGAGGCCTTTGTAGCTGATGGCAGTGGAGTAAAGGAATGAACAGTAGGAGATACAGTCAAGGAAGTAATGGATGCCAGGAGGTAATGGATCTGACAGGTGCTAGATCATGGTTATCAGGCCATTGTAAAGACCGGCTTTTACTCTGACTCAGGTAGAGAGCCCCTGGCAAGTTTTAGGTGTAAAAGACTATTGTGACCTGATACATTTTTAAAGGATCACTCTAGCTGCTGTACAAATAATTGATGATAAAAATATTATTCCAGTGATAGTTATGAGCCTATTGGAATAGTCCAGGCAAGAGTTGATAGTGGCTTATACTAGAGTGGCAGTAGTGGAGATTCAGTGAGATGTGGTCAGATTCTGCATCTCTTTAGCAACTAGAGCCCAAGACATTTGCTGGAGCAATGTAGTATACATAGAGGGTAACAACATAGACTCTATAACCAAACTGGGTTCAAACATTGGCTTTGCCACTTCTTTACTTCATGGTCTTAAGCAACTTAAATTCTTTATGCTTTGGTTTTCTTAGCTATAAAATATAGTCGTAGTACCCATCTTGTGTGTCATTATAAGAATTACACAATTTTATTAAAAAAATAATAATAATAAATAAATAAATAAAATTACACAATTTAGGGGCGCCTGGGTGGCTCAGTTGGTTAAGCAACTGCCTTCGGCTCAGGTCATGATCCCAGGGTACTGGGATCGAGCCCTGCATTGTGCTCCCTGCTCGGCAGGCGTCCTGCTTCTCCTTCTCTCTCTTCCTCTGCCGCTCCCACTGCTTGTGCTCTCCTGCTCTCTCTGTCAAATAAAATCTTAAAAAAATAAAAAAGGATTACACAATTTACTAAACATACGAAAGATTTAGAACATTGCCTGGCACATAGTAAGTACTTCACTATATGAATTAGCAGCTATGATTATTAACGTTGTTGTTAACTGGATAGAGTATGTGAGAAAAAAAGGAGTTAAAGTTGACTCCAAGGCTTTGGATCTAAGCATGTGGATCAATGAAGTATAGCCATTAGCTGAGATGGGGAAGACTGCAGGAAGAACAGGTTTGGGGGATATCAGGAACTAAGTTTTGTACATAGTAAATTCGAAATGACTGTTACCAAGAGGAGATATTAGGTAGGTAGTTGAGTATATGATCTAGAGGTAAGCAAAGTATGGGCTAGAGGCATACATTTGGAAGTTGTCAACAAAGAAATGGTATTTAAGACCATTTTAAGAGAAAGAAGAGTACTTAGGCCCTGAAATGGGATTGGGGATGTATAGTTTGGACAGGCCCTCCCTAGAGCCTCTATTCTTCAAGCTACTAAACAAGCCTAAAAAGTTCAGGGATAACCAGGTTATCACAGACCCTGTGGAACTTTCCAAATTCTTTCATTGCTTTAGCAATTTATCAAAATTGAGTGAAATTAATAGGATTAAGCTGAGGCTCAGAAATCTTTTGTTTTAAGGAAACTTGTGTCATAAAAGTATTTGTAGTGAATTACCTTGTAAAGGGGAACTCAGTTGGTGGCGAATTTTACAAATTTGCTAATCCACACATGGATTTTATATGTATTTTTAAATCCTCAGCAGTGAAAACATTCGTGTGTCACCTTCTTTTGCTGGTTGGAGCATGCTCAGAAAATAGATACTAAATTTAGCATTAGCCAGTTTGTGTGCTTCAGACTAATCATTCTTCATTCTGAAGTCGTATGAGAATGATTTTTGAATAATGCATAGCCCAAGTCACTATTTCTTTTTAGCAAGTTATAATCTCAGAAGGAAACTTGGATCATCTATTCCAAACATCAATCAGTATATCCTCGTGTGACATTTTTAACATTCAGGCATGAAGTGTGGTTGGATATTTCCAGTGGCATACATGAACTGATATTTGAAACCCCCTGGTTAAGTTGAACAATGCACCTTTCCTTATTTTCATTGTATGTTACTTATTTTTTCTTTTAGATATCAGGGAGAGATCTTTCTTTCACAATCTGTTACTCATCTATAAAACAAATTTTCTTAACTGGATGATCTCTTAGGTTCCTTCTAGCTCAAAGAAACTGTACTTATAAAAGTAACACTTAACCATAATAACTGTAACAAAGCAGCATGTTATTGTCAACTTATACCATCACTACTATGATTGCAGGCTTTCCTTAAGTGCTTGCTTTTTTTTTTTTTTCTTTTGTACTTCCAGTGCCTAACATAGGCCCTGTACATAGGAGACATTCTGCAAAGGTTTGTTAAAATGACAATAAATCATCTGACCAGGCTCACATGAATCCGTTAAGTCCAAACATCAGGCCTGGCAGTGCTAATCCTCAATGATGTCTTTCATGTAAGCCAGGAAACCAGCCCTCCTGTGGTGACAAAGCAATTCTGAGTAGCAGTCCCAGATCCTATAATGGATATTTTGCAGTTGGGTTGGAGCAGGGTGGACTGGATGGGATGTTAATAATCTAAACTGATATTCAACACAGTTGGTTTTTCCTCAGCAGCCTTGGAGGGATGAGTATCATCTATTGGAAGCTGTTTTTCTTACAAAAATTCTGGCGTTTATTCCATTTGTAGTAACATAGGCTTAGTTACTTGTATGACATATGAGATCTAGAAGGATCATGTTAAGGAGATGCTAGTGAGCATTTATATTAAACATTTACTGGGTATCTTTGCACAAAGCATTGTGCTAGCTTCTTGGAATACAAAGATGAATGTGACTTGATCCCTGTCCTCAGGAACTGAGGTCAGTAGAGGCAAGACACCCAAACAATCATTTCAACATAATGTGATAAGAACATTGAGAGAGGTGTATGTTTAGGTATATGGGAATATGAAGAAAGCCATTAATCCAGCTGGGAGAGGGAGATTGTCAGGAAAGATATCCTGGAGGAGGTTATACCTGAGCTGGGTCTTGAAGGATGAGTAGAAGTTAGCCAGAAAAGAAAAGAACATGCCCTGGACTATATGGACAGAAGCCTGGAGGTGTGAAACAGCATGCCATGTCACAAGAACCAAATTACAGGTGTGACCCTTAGTATATGTGAATTTAAATTTAAGGTTTCCATTATTCCCAAGGAATCCATGATAAAGTTTTTTGTCATTTTGCTGAGGCATGTGGTAGGATCTTAGCCACAAAACTAGTGAGCAAACTCCACCAGAATTTGCATTTCAGTGAGCATGTCTTCTACTCATTTTCACATGTGCGATATCACCCATGAGATGATTTTAAAACTTTGTTCTTTATGGAAAATGGGCCTGAAAAGTGCTGAGTGTAGAAAAGCATGTGGGGCCTTAAGTGTTTCTTTGTACAAAAAAGAAGCTTGAGACACAAACTATAGTGCCAGATTTAGAAGTGGCCAGGATTGGGACGCCTGGATGGCTCAGTCGGTTAAGTGGCTGCCTTCGGCTCAGGTCACGATCTTGGGGTCCTGGGATCAAGTCCCGCATTGGGCTCCTTGCTCTGCAGGGAGCCTGCTTCTCACTCTGCCTGAAGCTCCCACTGCTTGTGCTCTCGCTCACTCTCTCTTGCCCATGCTCTCTCTCTCTAGCAAGTGGATAAATAAAATCTTTAAAAAAAAAGAAGTGGTCAAGATTATCATCATGAGTATTATTTGTATATCATTGATTTTTCAAACCTTTCAAAATTAAGCAATAAAACATTATTTTATTTTTCTAAGCAAACTTTCCCCAGAATACCCAGATAAAATAGATGAAAACAGAGGTAATCAGGAACCCTGCTCACTTGCTTCCACTATTCCCCTCTGGGGTGGTCCAGACAAATCTCTGTAGAACCCACAGCTGTTGCATATAGCCAGAGTTCTGTGTAAAATATGAAAAAGCGACCCCTAGAACTTACAGGAAATGCTCCATTCTGCCCAAGGATTATTTTATAAGTGAGAAAAAAATCTTTGTGACAAGTAAAAAGGTTTGTTTTTAAGCCTATACGTTGAATCTTGATTTTTAGCTCCAAAGTAAAAATGGAATGCTTAGAGAAAAAGCTTGCTGGTTATGGGCTATTGGAACTTAGTTCATTTTTATTTTCTACTACTCCCACTTGAGATTTCCTCTTCATTCCACAGTAGACTAAATGTCAGTCAGAATTATAGATGAGAGAATTGATCAACAGGGTTGTGCTTACTGTGAGAGGGGAAGGGCATGTCATTTCTACAGTGAGATACTGGAAATAGGTGAAAAGTCTTCCCATAATGAATATATACTTTCTGAACAAAGTGCTAATAGACTGTGAGATTTCTTTTCTTTTTGTTAAGAATAGGTGTTGAGGATGTTGGAAAAGGCAAGCCTCAGGGAGATGATGATACAACATTCAAAGGCAGAGCTGTGTAACTTCTAAGGCAGGACTTTTTCCTCTGCTGTACCTTCTCAGTACAACCTGCCTGGCAGAAAAAGAAAAATTTATATGATGCATCTTTCTGTTTATCATTGATTAGAATATAGATTAGAATATAGATTTCTGTGCAGTTCTTAAAACCAAGATTATGGATCTCTAGGGATTACAATTTGTAATGCATTTGGGGGGTGGTCTCCCAAAAATCAAACATTCTATCCTTTTGCCCCCCACTAAGTGCACTTGAATTAAGCCACACACTCCAATTTTGGTTCAAAACCATGGCCCCATATCTGTGAGAGAAAGATTTTGGAAGAACAATGGAGCTGGGTCTGCAGGTGCCTAAGTATGAATTTGCAAAGGCTGCTGCACAACCCATTCTATGAAATTGGCCTTGGAAAAGATCCACTTTCAGAAAAACCAACATAGTCCAGATTCTGTTTGTTTTCAGATTAATTACAAAAACTTCCCCACTTTCCACCTCCTCCTTCTTTTACCTTAAAATGACTTCTTCATTTTTCTCGGAAATGATGTGGATTATTTAGTGTAAATAAGCAGTGCAGAGATTTCCTGAAAGAGAGCTGATATACTCTATAAAGCAGAGATAAAATTATTTCATTCCACTAAGACAGGACTGGGCTGTTGGCCTTTATTGAAGATAGTGATGTTAAGGGCGCCTGGGTGGCTCAGTTGGTTAAGCGACTGCCTTCGGCTCAGGTCATGATCCTGGAGTCCCGGGATCGAGTCCCACATCGGGCTCCCTGCTCAGCAGGGGGTCTGCTTCTCCCTCTGCCCTCTTCCCTCTCGTGCTCTCTGTCTCTCATTCTCTCTCTCTCAAGTAAATAAATAAAATCTTTAAAAAAAAAAAAAAAAAAAAAAGATAGTGATGTTAAGTCACGGATTTCTGAATCTTTTCTAGTTACAAAATGTACTTGGATTTTGAGTAATGAACCAAGTAAGCAATAGAAAAGGGTGACTTCTTGAACGTTCACCATGTTTGGCAGTCATAATCTGATTTTACATACGTTTAACATTTTTTTCAAATAACCTCATGAGAAAATGATAACCCCATTGTATAGATGAGAAAACTTAGGCTCAAGAACAAGAAGGTGGCCCAAAGACACCTAGCTAGTAAGGTGGCAAAGGTGGGTCTGAACCCAGGTCCTTCTATTCTACTCCTGTCACTGCTCTTTCCACCATGTTTCTTCATATGTGATTGTTCTCAAAGCTGGGTGCTGCCATGTTCTGACATTTTCATACACTCAGAGAAAGTAAACAGATCTTTAATGCATTTGCAGATGAAAATTGTAAGCCATTATAAAACTTTGTCAAATCTTTCTCCAAGATGGGCTCTGTTCTGCCCCTGATTAATTGTTTTGAGGTGTTGCTGTTTAAATTTTCTCTTGGACTTTTTTCTGATCAATTAATTCAGATCTGTTAATAGATAATTTAAGCCTGGTGAATGAATTCTTTTTTTTTAAGATTATTTATTTATTTATTTGAGAGAGAGAATGAGAGACAGAGAGCACGAGAGGGAAGAGGGTCAGAGGGAGAAGCAGACTCCCCGCCGAGCAGGGAGCCCGATGTGGGACTCGATCCCGGGACTCCAGGATCATGACCTGAGCCGAAGGCAGTCGCTTAACCAACTGAGCCGCCCAGGCGCCCCTGAATTCTTTTTTTTTAAAGGTTTTGTTTTTAAGTAATCTCTATACCCAACGTGGGGCTCGAACCCACAACCCCAAGATCAAGAGTCGCATGCTCTACCAACTGAACCAGCCAGGCGCCCCCTGGCAAATGAATTCTTAATAGGAAAAGACAAAGTGCAAGCAAAGCAGCATATCTGCTGTTATAGCAACAGCTAGATAATGAATTGTGGCTCTGACCATACCCCTAGCTGTGTAGCGCATTGCCTAGTTTACAATAAGTAGTCAAAATATATTTAATTGACTGGGTTTTGGTCCTCACTTTTTTCTATACAAATTATTTCTATCCCCAGCGGTAAGTGGCTGGGACTTGCTATACTAGGGGGTGTGATCACTCATGAAAGCCCTCAGGCTATGGTCACACGAAGCCCTATTGAGTAGGTAGTATTGCTGCTGCTGTTTGTCAAACTGGCACGTGATAAGGTAGTTAGGAAGCGCCTCACAGTTCATTTGTAAATTAGTGATAACAATATCTACTCTCTAGGGTTGTTGTGAGCTTTGGAAGATTAGCTAGCTACCTAGTCAGCTGCCTAGCCACAAGACCAGCAGTCAAGAAAGGTGACTAAATTATAAAAAAAAAAAAAGGAAGGAAGGAAGAAAAGTGACTATTATTACTTTTACTGTAGTGTTGAATTACATTATTCCTTTGGTTCAGACTCTGTATCTGACATGATTATGCCTGAAATGTGAAAGATCTTGAAGTATATTCTAGAATCTTTTAATATTTGAATTTTTAAAAAGAATCACATAGAATGGTACAAAAATAATAACCAGTACTAACTGTTTACTCTGTGCCCAGGACTGTTTTATTTATTTCATGCTCAAAACAGTCTTCTGAAATGGGTATGAGTATTATCTCCATTTTACAGTTGATGAAATAGAAGCAGAAGTAACTTGCCCAACCAAGGTCACGTGACTAGTAGTAAGTAGCAAAGCTAGATTTGAACCCAAGCAGTTTTATGCCAGAATCCCTGCTTCACTACACTAAATGTAGCCAGATTTAATAATTTTGTTTCTGATTTGTGCCTTTTCATGTATGTTTAAGAAAATCCTTCCCCCCATATTTTCCAATACTACCTTCTAAAGGGTTTAAAATTTGCTTTTGATATTTGCAGTTTAGTTGCCTGTCTGGAATGAGGGTAGGAATCTAATTTTATTTTGTTATAATGGCTAGCCTAATATGCCAGCAAAGGCTTTTGAAAAAGAGAACCGGGCGCCTGGGTGGCTCAGTTGGTTAAGCGACTGCCTTCGGCTCAGGTCATGATCCTGGAGTCCCTGGATTGAGTCCCGCATCGGGCTCCCTGCTCAGCAGGGAGTCTGCTTCTCCCCTGACCCTCCCCCCTCTCATGTGCTCTCTCTCATTCTCTCTCTCTCAAATAAATAAAATCTTTAAAAAAAAGAAAAAGAGAACCACTTTTCAGTTGGTGCATACTCACAGCTAAGTATTCTTAACCTCTGAGAGCTTTTGTTCATAGTTCAAAAGATACCCTGAGGGTATTCACAGCCCCTGTCCTGTAATTCTGTAGTTCAGTATATCTTTTTCTTGCCACCTCTCTTCCTCTTCTTCTCCCCTTTTATTTCCCGCCCTCCCCCCCCCCCCCATTTCTGCCTCTTCTCTCTCCTTCCTTTTTAAGGATAGTGCTTGCCAAAATTGGGAAGAGTTACTGAGTAAATCAAGTGATTCATGGTTTCAGGTGTTAAACTACCCTCCTGCTGAAGCTGTGGATTCATTTTCTTTGGAGGCTGAGAACAGTGGGTTCTGTCAGATGTACTCTTGCAGGAATATTGATGACTCTTAAGTGGGAGTCATATACTGGTAGGATGTAGTGTGGCCCCAAACAGCCTAGGTAGGACAGAAGTCAGATTAAAGCTAGTCTGGTTTACTTCTTTAGTTACCGTGTAGGGAAATAAAATCTGAATTAAACTGTGATCATTTGTAAAAAAAAAAAAAAAAATACATTGAAATTTTGTGTTTTTTCAAATTTAGAGATATAATAAAACTTTGATTCTAGTACCAAAGACATATTTTCACCAGTATGATCAATATTTATCCTCCCTGAGTAATAATTAAACTTGACTTCTATATCTGCACTTCTTTTAACAATAGACTGCATGTAAGGTGATATTCAAACTAATAGCAAAGAACTTAAGAAAACTGGATAATACATGAGCTTGTAGTCTTGAATCAGTGGTATTTTATATTTGCTTTTCTTTCCTGTGGTAGATTTTGAGCTATTAAACATAAGTACACAATCAGGGTCCACTACATCCTGTAGTTGTGGGATCTGAAATCCCATTCAGAAAGAAAATCACACAGTGGGAACCCTGTACAACTTAAGAGAGTGACTGTAAGGCACTGAAGAAAGTGGGTTTCTGGAAGCTCCTTTTTCAACTCTTGGCAACGTGGTTATCTGGAACTCTGGCTCATTCTCCTTTCTGCTGCTTCCCTCTGGCCCTTTCATTGCTTGTTAGCTTGCACCTAAAAATGGGGCAGATGGAGGAAGTTATGCAAAATAATTATTGTGCTAGTCCCTAAACTATTCTGGACATTTTTGTTATTAGTGGAACATAATGTCATTTTGCTCTTCATTTCAGTTTTAAATTATCTTTTGATTTTATTTAAATGCACATTATTTCTCATTTGTTCATCTAAAAAAGAAAAACTATGTTTTTATTCACATCAGTAGTAATATATTAATTCCAGTAATGAACTTTCCACTAATAAACTAATAGTTTTGGAGTTAGAGATCACCATAATTCCTGCTCAGATGGGAAACTGAGGCAATACAACCAAGATGAAAAAAAGACTGACAAGTTACCAGTATTTCACGAATATATCAGATTTGGTATATTATCACAAAAATGTAATTCACATTTTTAAAATATGAGGGTAACCTATATACAGTTCTTTCTACGAGATTGCTGCTGGTTACAGATTTAGGGATGAGGACCAAGTAAAAGGGATATGATCTTAATCTCCAAGATGGTAAATTTGTAATTTGACACTCAAACTGGGCATTTTTATTACCCTGAGATGGTTCTTTTTTTTTTTTTTAAGATTTTATTTATTTATTTATTTGAGAGAGAGCAGAGCAAGGGCAAGGGCAGAAGGAGAGGAAGCAGACTCCCTGCTAAGCAGGGAGCCCCATGTGAGGCTCAATCCCAGGACCCTGGGATCATGACCTGAGCCGAAGGCAGACACTTAACCAGCTGAGCCACCCTGATGCCCTGAGATGGTTCTTTTATTATTTTATTTCTGTTACTGTCCAATAGAGAGCAGTTTCTACAGACTTTTTGCATGAGCCCGACTCCAGTTCATGACAAGCCACACTTTAGGTTTTCTTGCCTGAGTTAGGGAAACCTGACCTCTCCCCAGCTTTGGCTAATGGCTTTGAAATAGGATAGTTTCAGTTTTCAGATCTGAGCAGCTTGTCTTTTTCTTCATCTCCTTTGAATGGTTGCTCACCCATATGAAGGATAGTCATTGTGTGTGTTTAAGAGTCCCTTGTCTAATAAAAAACCTTTTACTGGATAGAACTCACAAAAGTTGAGCTCCAAAAGGCCTGAACTTAGTTGTTGACTTGATTAATTTCTTACCTCTTACTGTCTCTCTCCCTGAGTATTATTCACTTTTATTGCCCAAGTATATCACAGTACTTGTGATCTGGGATATTAACTCCGAGAGTATACCACATTCATCCTTGGCACTTGGAGCAGTACCTTCTCATTCTTACCTTCACCTGTCCACAGCTACCAATTGAGTGTCCCTATTAGAGAGAGAATAATCCCATTACCCTTGACATACTTGGGGTAAAAAGACACTGATAATTGGATTTTTATATCTAGCCAGTAAAATACCTATTCTCACCAGCATTTTGGGTGACCATAATCTGAGAGCATGGATTGGAATTATAGTGATGTCTGAATACTAAAATGATTTTCATATAATTAAATTGAAATGCAGATGTACCTTGTTTCACAAAAGTATGTGTGAAGAATGTTTGTGAATAAAATCATGCTTTAAACCCACTAGCTGGGGCACTTGGGTGACTCAGTTGGTTAAGCATCTCTTCGGCTCAGGTCATGATCCCAGGGCCCTGGGGTTGAGCCCTGCGTGGGGCTTCCTGCTCAGCGGGGAGTCTGCTTCTCCCTCTTCCTCTGCCCTCCCCCACTTGTGCTTGCTTGCTCTTTCTTTCTCTCTCAAATAAATAAAATCTTTAAAAATATATAAATAACTAGGGGAGCTTTGTTATTTAAAGAAATACTGTAATAAATTCTCTAACAAAGGAAGAACACCCCCAGTTTACATCTTGTGCAAATCTTTTTTCATGTCTGTTTTGTGTAAGGCAAAGAATACTTGTATAAGGACAGTATCCAAAAGGGACATGGGAGTTGTACAGGACAGGAGGTATTAGGTCAACTATCTATGCCAAGATCTGAGAGTTCGTAAATTTTCAATACATTTGGTTTATTGATTCTGGAGAGGTAGTCCTCTTGGGCTCCTTCTAACATCCACTTCTTATTTTTATACTAGATCGAGCGATTGGAAGTAAGCAGCCTCGCCCAGACTTCCAGTGCAGTGGCCTCCAGCACCGATGGCAGCATCCACACAGACTCTGTGGATGGAACACCAGACCCTCAGCGCACAAAGGCTGCTATCGCTCACCTGCAGCAGAAAATCCTGAAGCTCACAGAACAGATCAAAATTGCACAAACAGCCCGGGACGACAACGTCGCTGAGTACTTGAAGCTTGCCAACAGTGCAGACAAGCAGCAGGCTGCCCGCATCAAGCAGGTCTTTGAGAAGAAGAACCAGAAATCTGCCCAAACCATCCTCCAGCTGCAAAAGAAACTCGAGCACTACCACAGGAAGCTCCGAGAGGTGGAGCAGAATGGGATTCCTCGGCAGCCGAAGGATGTCTTCAGGGACATGCACCAGGGTCTGAAGGATGTGGGAGCAAAGGTGACTGGCTTCAGTGAAGGTGTGGTGGACAGTGTCAAAGGTGGACTTTCTAGCTTCTCCCAGGCGACCCATTCAGCAGCAGGGGCCGTAGTCTCAAAACCCAGAGAGATTGCCTCACTAATTCGGAATAAATTTGGCAGTGCAGACAATATCCCTAACCTGAAGGACTCTTTAGAGGAAGGGCAAGTGGATGATGGGGGGAAGGCTTTGGGGGTGATTTCAAACTTTCAGTCAAGCCCAAAATATGGTAGTGAGGAAGATTGTTCTAGTGCCACTTCAGGCTCAGTGGGAGCCAACAGCACCACTGGAGGCATTGCTGTAGGAGCGTCCAGCTCCAAAACAAACACCCTGGACATGCAGAGCTCAGGATTTGATGCACTACTACATGAGATCCAGGAGATCCGGGAAACACAGGCCAGACTAGAGGAATCCTTTGAGACCCTCAAGGAACATTATCAGAGAGACTATTCATTAATAATGCAGGCCTTACAGGAGGAGCGATATAGGTAAGTTATATGGAATTAAAATTCTAAAGTTGGGAAGGGAACTGCAAAAAGATCTGTGTAGAGTATCTTTTTTTATAGCATCCAGAACACTTTAGATATGTCATATAACATCCCCATAGTTCTATCATAGAGAGCAAAATAGAGGCACAGCAAAGTTAAATGACTCCTGAGATCATACACCAATGAAGCATTGGGGTCAGGGGAAGACAATTACGGTAGCTCTCCAATCTTCCATTCCAGTTTAGGACTTTCACATGAAGCCCAAGCTCTCTAAGGCATTCCACCTATTTATTTATAATCACAGAACCACAAATCATTGCAACCTATAACTATACTACACTGAATTCAAAAGATCTATAACCCTCTGAACTCTAAGAAATCTAAGAAAAATCAAAGATATACCTGGCTAAAATGTAATGAACACTGTAGCTATTTGACCTTAAACACACTTATGTGGACAATTGGTGTAGAGAGATTAGACTGAAAGTATATCCAGATAAGCACGTCTGTTACCTTTGTTACGAATTGGCAGATGTTTGAATGGGCGTGGACTTAAACATGAAATGTTTCTACAGTCGTTAGAGAATTCTCACAGGGCTAACTGCTTTGAGTCATATCTGTGCTAAAGGTAGAGAAGCTGGTCTTTCTTCTGTTTCATATTATACTCCATATTCATATTAGACCACTCTTAGTTGTTCTCTAAAAACATGTTTTTTCCCCTTGTTTCTATCCCATGCAGAGAGAAATAATATCCCCCATACAGTACTCATTCAGATCCAAACTCGCTCAGCCAGAGACAGGCCACCTCACTGATACAGATTAAGGGCCAGTTTTACAGAAGCTACAGGTCAGAGCAGGCCTCGAAAGACCTGGGTTTTGGTCCTATCCCAAATACTAACTTGAGGGAATCCTCACTACTTACCCTGTAATATCAAGGGTTGAACAGATGATCTCTTAAGGTCTGTTTCCCCTCTTTTTAAAAAACAATGATTTTTTTTTTTTAAGTTTGCTTTTATGAGATAACCTCAGGGTTTGAAATAAATTGTTCATGTGTATCCATTAGCTCTGAGAGAAGTTACAGCAGCACGCTGTTTTCAGATGGTGAAAATATTAGTAATTAAGCCCTGCCTCTTCATTCTTCAATTCTAACTAATTCTAACCTAATTCTAAGACTTTAAGGGAGGGGCGCCTGGGTAGCTCAGTTGGTTAAGCAACTGCCTTCGGCTCAGGTCATGATCCTGGAGTCCCGGGATCGAGTCCTGCATCGGGCTCCCTGCTCAGCGAGGAGCCTGCTTCTCCCTCTGACCCTCCCCCCTCTCATGTACTCTCTCTCATTCTTGCTCTCTCAAATAAATAAATAAATCTTTAAAAAAAAAAAAAAAGACTTTAAGGGAGATGAAAAGAAAAGTGAGTGTGGGAGAGAGAAATGAAGTTTTTAATAAAAGCAAATATATTACTATTTATTATTTTAGTATTTTGTATATTCTTTCATATACTTAAAAGACAGTATCTAAAGTGAGTAATCTAACAGATATTCAAATGGACTCTAAAAATAAAACATCTGATCTTTTGTACAGTGTGAAACCTAACTCCCATGTTCAAATTCTAGTTCTGCCACTTGCTAACCTTGAAAACTGGGCAAGTTTCTAAACCTCTCGAAGTCTTGGTTTCCTCATCTGTAACATAGGAATAATAACAGTTCTTCATAAGGTTATTGTGACATCTAAAGGGAATAATTTATGTAAAGCACATAGCTCAGTGCCTGGTCCTGTGAATGCTCAGTTGATGTTAAGTAGCAGCTGCTACTGCTGCTATTAAAATAGACCCCTCTGAACATGGAGACCCGGTCCTCCCGCAGTCAGATGCTCAAAAAAAAAACACCCCCAAAACAAAAAGCCAATTGCCTGGTTTGACCCCTTTATTTTGAATGGATGGTAAAACATTCCAGTTTTTAAATCCTTCAGAGCTTAAAATTCATATAGAGCTTGTTATGTCTTCAAGTCAGATGTAGGCCAATATGAGAAAATCATAGAGGAAAAACAGGTTTCCCAAGGCCCACCTTTGTACCAATTTGAAATAATCCAGGGACAGGACAGAACTTTTAGCTGGTCATTATAACCTCATTATAAGAATCAAGTCCAAACCACTTGTGAGGTAACGAGAAGTGCATTTCTTTCATTGCATTTTGGGTTCTCTGTAGTGGGTAAATGATTAGTTTTATGGAATAAAGAGAGAATAAAGAAAACTTAAGAATTTCGGGGCTCCTGGATGGCTCAGTCGGTTGGGCGGCTGCCTTTGGCTCAGGTTGTGATCCCAGGGTCCTGGGATTGAGCCCCGCGTTGGGCTCCTGGCTCAGCAGGAGCCTGCTTCTCACTCTCCTCCCCGCTTGTGCTCTCTCTCGCTATCTCTCTCAAATAAATAAAATCTTAAAAAAAAAAAGAAGAAAACTTAAGAATTTTCGAAAACAGAGGTAAAGCTTGGAGAGCCAGGGAAGACATAGTATAATGTGTAATCTCACTTTTGTCATATCACTTAAACTTTAGAATGGTCTTTTTTTAAAACGAATCTTGAAGAAAGAAAGCCTTTTTTCCCCAAGAAAGGGAGCAGAAATGTCACAGCTGTTTGACTCAGCTATTTTGTTGTACCAGTATTTCCCATGTATTGAGCAGTTAGAAATTTCTCCTCTGTTAAATGTTCTTAACTAGTAAATATACTTAATTTTGTTGATCTTTGAACCATTTCATCTAAGTGAAATTTTCCCACACATTGAAGCATATTCTTAAGAATCAAAACTTTCACATTTTAAGCATTTTTAGGGAATTTCTTTACCTTCTTTTAACAGAATAATACACTGAACCTTGACTTGATTGGAAATAGTATAGAACAGTGGTGTTCTAGCTCAGTGATACTGTCAGGTCAGTGAGAGTGAAACGATTATGTGCCTCTACAGTAAACAGTCTGAGACAGCTTGCTCTTTAAAGTTCTTTTGTCTGCTTTTCATAAAGTTTGTTTTTTTCTCCTTTCCATATCCCAACACTGTTGCTGAGCTGCTTGCAACAGCCTCTCTTTACTAATTTCTATTTGAGCTCTGTTGTAGGTTTGGCTTTTTGTCTAGGAAGGAAGTAGGCTAGCTAGGGATGGACTTAAGGGATTCTTCTGTGACCAAGAACCAATTAAAGCATATATGGCCACTCTAGATATATTTGTTTATTTTCTGTGCTTTAGTTTATTTTACTAATATGTGAGTTGACAGGAGGGAGGCTGTGTACAGGGTTGCTGCTTGTTATTCAAATGAGGTGGAGGAAGACACTACCACTCAACATTTACTGAACTCCTATGGTGTGCATAATGCTTTACATATATTTGCTAATCCTCACAGTAGCCCTTCAGGTGGATTGTATTATCCCCATTCTACAGATGAGGAAATGGAGGCCCAGTGGGGTTTTACATTTTGCCAAAAAGTTACTTAGTAAGTGATAAAGCCAGGAATAGAACCCAGTTTAATGTGAATGCAAAGCCAGTGGTTTGGTTTTGTTTTTCATTTTAGGACAGGTTTTTTTTCCCCCCCCCAAGCTCAACCCTGAAATCTATTATGATCGAAAAACTGCAGTCTAGCTAAAATCTGTGTGATTGAAAGACTAGCCTATAGTCTAGCTCTAGGAAGCATTGACTGCATGGGGTATTGGGCCTTTTCCAGGTCAAAGTGTGTGTTTCACTAAAAGCTGAGTCATTGTTGCTAACATGTTTTATAAAATTCTGTGAATGCAAAAAAAAAAAATCTGTGACTGCACAAGCTCTGGAAAGTTTTCCACAGCAGTGTAGGTAATAGGGGAAACCTACTAAGGAAACTTTCACTTCCATCCTTATTTCCCCCTTTGCAGAGTCCCTTTTCGGTCTTGTCACTCACTTAATGTGCTTCTTGTTGCTCTCTGCCCGTAAGGCCAAATTAAGATTTTTACCCAAGACCATCTACTTACTTTGAAATAATTAGAAACATTCAGAAGCCTGTGGAGTACAGTCTCTCTCTTCACCCATATAACTGTGCCATGGCTGAGTATGTCTTCAGCACCCACATGCATTCAGCCCAGGAAGCCACTGTAACAGAGCTTGGATCTGAACTCCACCTCAACCTTTGATCAGGAACTAGGTTTTTAGTCTTTGAGCTGTGCATTGGGCTCTCAGATATGAGTGAGAACATGTATTTTGGGAAAGAAAGATGCAAAGTTTAGACAGTTTTTCTGGTGATGGGATTGTGCTCACTTCAGATTCTTCCTGTGCAGATAGTCTGTACATCCCATTAAAGTATTATCACAGATTTGTTAGGAGAACCTGGGTTCATGTAGTAGTACTTTAGAGATAGAAGGGCCCTTAGATATCTAGTTTAATCTCATTTTACACGAGTATACTGAGGCCCAGAAAGATAAAGTAACTTTTGCCAGGTCACACAGTAAAATGGTTTAACATATATTTGATCTGCTAAAAACTGGAAGACTAGTCCTGTTCCCATGGTGGGTATAATATATCCTTGAGCTACCAGAGGAAAAAATTGAGCTGTGGCAAAATGCACTGAAAATAGGAGAGAACTAGGAAAACATTCATTGACAGTTTTACAGGTTCCTTTTGTAGTTTTTCCCTTCGGGGATCTGGCTGGGAATCCTACTCCGCTACTGCCCATATGTGGCAGTGTCATATAGGCAGACTAAAAACCCTCTTCCTGTTGAGGAGCAGTAATGCCATTTTAAAAGCTTCTATTTTAAGGGGATTACTGTCCTTTGGAAATCAGCTTCTGAAACTGTATTAAGCCCAGGGATATTTTAAGTTGCCCTGAGTCATAAGAGCAAAAACACAGAAGAAGGCACTCACCAGAGCAGCCGTCACATGCGTACAACCGTCAGTAGCTAGGCTAACGCAATTAGGCACAGGCCATTGGAGTTTTATTTTTTTTTATTTTATTTTATTTTATAAGATTTTATTTATTTATTTGACAGAGAGAGAGTGAGAGAGCACAAGCAGGGGGAGCGGCAGTGGGAGAGGGAGAAGCAGACTCCCCGCTGAGCAGGGAGCCCGATGTGGGGTTGATCCCAGGGCCCTGGGATCATGATCTGAGCCGAAAGCAGACGCTTTACTGACTGAGCCACCCAGGCGCCCTGGAGTTTTAATTAAACAGATGGTCAGTTAAATATAATTTTATTTTACCATCACTAGACATAAGAAAGATATGGTCAGATACAGCTATTTTGGCCCCTTTACTCCAGGTGTTAGACCTGTGTCAATTATAAATTGATCTGAGAGTCTCCAGAGTATATGTAGACTAGGTTTGGACAGTAAGTTTGAAATAGAAACTTGAGAATATTGGATCAAATTAGCTCCTGTAGAGAAATAAAGCCCAATTGAGATATGTTCTTAGGAAAAGTAAAACCTTCCATATAAAAGAGAATTTACAGATGTGCTTTTCCCAACATAGCCCTGAAGAGGTAAAGGAGGAAGAATGGAAGGGAAGGAGGGAGGAAGAGAGGGAGAGAAAAATTATTTACTTCAGTAATTACTTGAGGTTGGACAAGCCTGCATTCACTTGCCAGTTTTTGTGTGACCGTATGTAATTCCTCTGAGCCTCAGTTTCCTGTATAAAAACAAGGTAATGATATCTACTGTACAGGGTTGGAGATAATGTATGTGAAGCACCTAGTATGGTCTGTGGTGTGCCAGGATGTTAGAAAGCTGTCATTACCAAGTTTCCAGATTGCCTAGAAAGCTCCCCTCCCCCCCAGCTTTTATTCATTCCCTATACGCTATAGGCATCTGCTGTTTCTTATCTTTAAGATAATGCACTGCCTACCCTGAAGGTTTCGGGGACTGATTCTGTGGTTTTTCCTTTCCAACTAAAGGCTAGTTCAGTGTTTCCTAGCCTCTTTTCAGGCTTCAACACAAATGAAGTAACAAAAGGTAGGGAGGAAATATCCACTTTCCCCAATTCAGCCAGGAATATATTCCAGTTCCCACCACACATCATACCTCTACACTAACTATGTCTCTCTGTTCTGGTCAAACCCTGGCAGAAGCTACCTCAGGTCCCTGTTGGTGTTAGCCCTGGGATCTGGTTCTTCCTGTTTCTCTCAGTACCTGCTCTACAAGATTCTTCAGCCATCCTGTCCTAATGACCTATTGCCCAATTAGGGAAGCACTCCCCCCACCCCCCACTCTCAGAGATGGCTCCAGACTTCGAGCCACGCCCAAAGAGTGATGTACTAGGTGAAACATTTCCAGCCTGACACTCATCCAGTTTCTCATTCATCAGGAATTTGACCCAAAAGAGCCCTGGCTTATCTTTGATCTAAGTAGATGACTAATGTGTTGACCTCCAATGGCTGAAACACTTGATTAATTTACTTATTATTATTTATTAATTGTTTACCTACAACAAAATCTAGATGTCTTTTTATATTTTGTAAATAGAGCAGATTTTGCTTTGGGTTGGGGGATGGATTTCACCTCCCAAAATATGACATAACCTACATTTAAAAAAGATCTCACAGTCTTTAAGGCTTTCTGTTGACTAATAGTTAAACTCAAGCCGTATTCGAGTGTCTAAGTTTTCTTTGAGTTGTAATGATTTGGGAAGGACTTTTGAGTAAAAAGTCTCAAAATGAGGTTATGAATCTCATACTACTTTGTGTTCCAGCTGGAGTCTGATGGAAAGCACATGCTAGTCAAAATCATATATTTGTAGGACTAAGAATTGCCCCCTCCCCTTCATGTCCACAGAGCTGTAATTGGCATCATATCAAGAGGTTAAAATCCCTTAGAGTTCTTGATTTTAAAAAATCACATGTGAAAGGCTGTACACAGTTTACCTTCCCTTTTCCCCCCCCACTCTTTGATTTGATACTAATATTTAATGAGAAGACAGAGGTATTCTTTCTTTGAATTCCCTAGGTATATGACTTCCCTATTTTAGGATTTAGGTAGGAAGTAAATACTAGCAAGTAAAGCAAAAGAGATTATAATATTAATAATGGGAGTAGTGAGAAGTCAGTGGGAACTGGAATAATGGGTATTTTCTTCCTTTTGTTCTTGTTTACATTTTGCATTTGATTAGTGGTATAGAAGCAGTAAGTTTTTAAAAAGACAATAATAAATCTAGAAACAGGAAGCATGAACCAAGTGGTTCGGATTCTCAGTACACCTCACTAACCTAATAAGGGGAAGTTACTGCATCTTTCTCAGCCTCCCATTTCTTAATTAGAAATTGAAGTACCTCCCAGGGACAAAGGAGGTAAAGGTTTAATGTAGAAATGTCTTCATGAATCAGAGGCAGATGCCACACCTAAAAAGTCATGGGGTGTGGGGGTGGGTGGTTATTGCTTTTGTTATTATTGGTGTTAGTGTTTTGATACTTTGATGTTTACAGTGATTAACTAGATGTAGATTGAACCCTAAATTCCTCCCCCACATGCACTCCTCCACACTGGGCTCTTTGTGTTAGCCTGATTTCAGACCATAATTTCACATGTAGGTTATGTTATGTAAGCCATATAAAAATGACTGATGGCACTGAAAAATGTTTGATTGGAAATTGTTAAGCTTGATCAGATTTGTGCTTTCAAATTGTGGGTTGTGAGGTTGTGAAAAGAGCTAAGGAACAAACTTCCATGACCTGGGTGAACAAATCAGCGAAAGTGTTTTAGTGATGACAGGCCCAGTAAAGTTCTTTCAAGGTGCTGAGGTAACCCAGAAGACCTGTATTCCAAGACAACAAGGGCATCTTGCCAGCCTCTTTGTTCATCACATTTTACAAAAGCCTCAAAGTTTATGGCTTTCTTGGTTTCCTCCCTGATGTTTCCTGTAGATTAGAGGTGTTTACTATAGTAACCCAAACACAACTGTGTAAGGATAGGGGTGCCTGGCTGGCTCATCTGGTAGAGCATGCAGTTCTTGATCTCAGGGTCGTGAGTTCGAGCCCCACATTGGGTGTAGAGCCTACTTTTTAAAAAAAATGTGTAAGTGTAATAGGGTTTCAGCTACCCAATAACAGCTGTGACTTTTCTGTTCTTTCAGAAAGTCATCATTCTCCAGGTACTTCTTATGACTTGAAGAAGAAAGCAAATGCTAGTAATTAGTTGGTGAATTAATGGGGCTGTTTCAACTGGACCCATTGTGGGTCTTGCTCCACCCTTGAGTTCTGCAGCTTTATGTCACCTTGGCAAGTCTCCTAACCTGTTGGTCTGTTTTCATCTGCGGGGAAATGGAGCTTATTCTACTTACCCAAATGCTATTTCACTATTTAACTAGCTGTAAATAAAGTACTATCTCTGGGACCAATAGTATATTTTCTCATTTGGGAAGATTCTCAGCTTGAGGAAATCTTGCTTTTAATTTCTCATGTAACTGTGAGTGAATTGTTCAATCTCCAAAGGACTTTATTTTCCACAGGAGCATGGTGAGGATTAACAGTTTCTACTCAACTCTCTCTAGAGATTTGCAAAGATCAAATGAAGTATACTTGAGATACTTTCCCTCTCACACATACAAAACACATACCGTGAAAGGAAGGTAGGTAGGACAGTTTCATCAATTTAAAAGAAAGCTTGAACAAGCCAGTGAATGGACTTAGTTGTCTGGCAAACTTGAGTCAGGGAAATAGCAGGAACCCATTTGTATGTTTGTGCTGGTCCTCCTGATGAGGAAGTAAGAAGAGGTTTGTGCCTCTCTTGCCCTTTTTTTTTTTTTTTTAAAGATTTATTTATTTGACAGAGACACAGCGAGAGAGGGAACACAGGCAGGGGGAGTGGGAGAGGGAGAAGCAGGCTTCCTGCACCTCCCTTCCTTGCAGGGAGCCCAATGCGGGGCTCGATCCCAGGACCCTGGGATCATGACCTAAGCCAAACGCAGCCGCTTAACAACTGAGCCACCCAGGGCACCCCCCTCTCTTATCCTTCTTGAGAATGACAGAATGTGTACCCAGAAAACCCATTTATGAGATGTCAGGAAAAACTCAATATACTGGAACAGTGAAAATTTTAGAAAATGTAAAATTGAGGATGTGGAGATAGATGAAGAAGTGGAGGATTAGAGGGGGAAAAAATCAGAAGGAAGAAGCCTTGAATGTTGGAGCCACAGAGCACTTGAGGTCAACAAGTAGTCCTTTTAAACTTCCTCACTAAGGATTGTTGGAGGGACTTGGGAAGATCATAAAAGACAAAAATGAAACCAAATGTATACTTGTGATAGATCTCTCCCACTGAGCTCCATTTTTGTGCAGGGCATTTGACGTCTAACTCCTTTTCAATCTTCACAATTGCCCTTTGGAATAGGTAGGTTGCCTCTTCACAGGGTCACACTGGTGGGTTGCAGAGTCAGGGTTTGAATCCCAAACCCAGGCTGAGCAGATCATCAGCTGGTACAAATTGCCTAAAAACAGGCGCCTGGGTGGCTAAGTCGGTTAAGCTATCTGTCTGCCTTTGTCTCAAGTCATGATAAGCAGGGAGTCTGCTTCTCCCTCTGCTCACCACCCCCCCCACCCCGCCCGTTCCTATGTGCGCCTGCTCTCAAATAAAATCTTTTAAAGAAAAACTGTATAAAACCATAAGTACAAAGAAGGTGCAAAGTGGAAGGAGTGAAGATGGACAGCCTTTAAATAAAATATGAAGTGAACCAAATGGCTTCCAGAACCTTTGACATGTTAGTGTCATTGTATGATAAATGGCTTCCAGAACCTTTGACATGTTAGTGACCATTGTATGATAAACATTTCTTATATTAAGGTTCAAGAGTGTTGGGAACAAGTGCTGAGGACTTTTTCATGTACTCTATGATTCATATACAGTATTACATATTTTTATGTAGTATTATATAATTATAAAAATCTGAGGGGCAACCTAAGGTGTTATTAATAAATCATCTTAGGTATTCACAAGTAAAAGTATCCAAAACATATTTTATAACAACCCAAAGCCATGAAATAGCTCAAAAAGGAATCTGAAAGAGATACATGCAGGAGGGAACTCCATAAAATACTCTCAAACAGAAGTTGCGGATGGCACAAGGAAATCCAGTTGATGAAACTCAATGTGAAATGGACCAAACAAATGAGAGATTATACTGCCAGAAGACAATAATACCTTCAAAGTGCTAGGGAAGAAAAACTGTGACCTTAGAATGCTATGTCCACCTAATTTATTATTCAAGAAAGAGAGTGAAATTACGACACTTTTAGACATACGTAGACAAAAATTAACCACTCATGGAAACTTTTGCTGAGAGAAATACTAAAGGATATGCTTCAAGAAGGGGGGGGGAAACTCTCAAACAATGGGTGAAAGAAGTCAGTAAAGCATGTTCTAACTAAGTAGGGACTTAAAATTATATATACTAAAAAATCTAAACGTCTTACATCAGTTTGGATCTGAAATTCCAGAAAAGAACATGGGGTTCAAGGATTGCATTTCACAGGAATATTAAAGAGTATTGGGGCGCCTGGCTGGCTCAGTCGGTAGAGCATGTGGCTCTAGAGATTACTTAAAATTAAAATCTTAAAAAAAAAAAGTGTTAAAACTTTGGGGGAAGAAACATATTTTGTACCTTAATCTGCCTGGCACTTGGTACCTTTCTTTTCACTTTATTCTTGTCCCTTTCAGTCAGTGGGTGCTCACAGAAATACTAGGATAAATAAAACACAAAGGTGAATGCAGTTTTGCTTTTCAACTGGATGTGTAGCTATGGGACTCCTAAACACAGACAAAATGACAAAATAGGCTAACTTAAACCTTCATTTATTTATTTATTTATTATTTATTTGACAGAGAGAGACATAGCAAGAGCAGGAACACAAGCAGGGGGAGTGGGAGAGGGAGAAGCAGGCTTCCCGCTGAGCAGGGAGCCCGATGTGGGGCTCAATCCCAGGACCCTGGGATCATGACCTGAGCTGAAGGCAGACACTTAATGACTGAGCCACCCAGGCGCCCCCCTTCCTCTCATTTTTTTAAAGATTTATTTATTAGAGAGAGTGGGGGAAAGGCAGAAGGAAAGGGAGAGAGGGAATCTCAAGCAAACTCCACACTGAGCACAGAGCCCAACTTGGGCTCAATCTCATGACCTTGAGACCATGACTGAGCCAAAATCAAGCTGGACGCTTAACCGACTGAGTCACCCAGGTACCCCCTTCCCCTCATTTTTTAAATGCATTTCAAAGTAAATTGCAGACATCCATAATCTTTTTTAACAGCTTCATTGAGATATAATTCATATACCATAGAATTCACCCATTAGGCGTATATAGTCGGGCGCCTGGGTGGCTCAGTTGTTTGGGTGTCTGCCTTTGGCTCGGGTCATGATCCCAGAGTTCTGGGATCCAGCCCCATGTGGGGCTCCCTGCTCAGTGGGGAGTCTGCTTCTCCCTTTCCCTCTGCCCCTCTCCCCGCTCATGCTCTGTCTCTCTCAAATAAATAAAATCTTAAAAACAACAACAAAATATACGAATCAGTGATTTTTAGTGTACGCACAGATATATGCAGCCATCACCATAATCAGTTTTAGGGCATTTTCATTGCCTTCCAATCTTCCCATTCTGCCCAGACCCTGGCAACCATTAATCTTTGTCTCTATAGATTTGCTTATTTTGGACATTTCATATACATGGCATGGCATCATGCAGTTTGTGGTCCTTTCTGACTGGCATCTTTCACTTAGAATAATGTATTCAAGGCTCATCCATATTGTAGCATGTGTCATTACTTCATTTTATTTCCAAATAATATTCCATTGTATGGTTGCGCCACATTTTATCCATTCATCAGTTGATGGATATTTACTTGTTTCCACTTTTTGGCCATTAAGAATAATGTTGTTGGGCGCCTGGGTGGCTCAGTTGGTTAAGCGACTGCCTTCGGCTCAGGTCATGATCCTGGAGTTCCGGGATCGAGTCCCGCATCGGGCTCCCTGCTCGGTGGGGGGTCTGCTTCTCCCTCTGCTCTCTTCCCTCTCGTGCTCTCTGTCTCTCATTCTCTCTCTCAAATAAATAAATAAAATCTTTAAAAAAAAAAAAAGAATAATGTTGTTGTGAATGTTTGTGTACACCTTTTTGTATGGGAATAAGTTTTCATTTCTCTTCAGTGTATACCTGGGGTGGAATTTGTGGGTCATACAGTGTTTCTCTATTTAACTTTTCGAGGAACTGCGAAACTGTTTTCCAAAGCTGATACACCATTTACATTCCCACCAGCCGTATGAGAGTTCAAATTTATCCACATCTCCCCAATGCTTGTTATATCCTTTTTTTTTTTTTTTAATATTTTATTTATTTGACAGAGAGAGAGATAGCGAGAGCAGGAACACAAGCAGGGGGAGTGGGAGAGGGAGAAGCAGGCTTCCCGCCGAGCAGGGAGCCTGATGTGGGACTCGATCCTGGCACTCCGGGATCATGACCTGAGCCAAAGGCAGACGCTTAACGACTGAGCCACCCAGGCGCCCTGTTATATCCTCTTTTTGATTCTAGGTATGTAGAGTTACTTCATTCCTCCTCCCATTGACTCTACCTTGACATTAAGCTCCAAACAGTCATGTCACTGTAGTTCAGTCCAGCTCCCTGTGTGGCTATGTAATTTGGATCAACTATAGACCTGACTCAAGTTTCTTACTTATAAAAGGGAGTTTAGCTCATCTGGGCTTCTTGAGTAGTTTCTAAGTGGCATCACGGTGTAGAGGTTAAGAACTTGGGTTTAGGGCGCCTGGGTGGCTCAGTTGGTTAAGCGACTGCCTTCGACTCAGGTCATGACCCAGGATCGAGTCCCGCATCAGGCTCCCTGTTCAGCAGGAAGTCTACTTCTCCCTCTGACCCTCCCCCGTCTCGTGTTCTCTCTCTCTCTCAAATAAATAAAATCTTAAAAAAAAAAAGAAAGAACTTGGGTTTAAAGTCAGACAAACATGGATTCGAATCTTTACTCCCTACTTAATTTCTGTGTGCCCTTAGGCAAGTCACTTTACCTCTTTGAGCTTCAGTTTCCTTATCTGTAAAGTGAAGATAATACCTACTACCTTCTTGGTGTTTCAGAAATGAATTTGGGTAGGGGTGCCTGAGTGGTGCAGTCAGCTGACTCTTGGTTTTGGCTTAGGTCCTGATCTCAGGGTCCTGGCATCAGGCTCCACGTTCAGCACAGACCCTGCTTGAGTTTCTCTCTGCCTCTCCCCCCCACCAAATAAATAAATAAATCTTTTAAAAAACTAATTTGGATATATAGTAGGCACTAAATAAATGGCAGCAGGTGCTGTTTCTTTTTATTCTGTTCTGATGGTATGTGTGAGGCCATGTTTAATATCAAATAAGATTCTCCAACATTCCTGAAAGACCATACAATTAGGGAACACATGCCAAAGATGTCACATGGGTCTGTTCTCATCAGCAAGACTGTCACCACTGCCATGCCTCCCCTCCCTGCCACCCAGTATCAATCCTTAGCTTAGGAGGGTTATTTGCTGCTAGGCCCAGCCCTTCCCTTAAATCTCAAGGGACTGATACTTTGGAACACTCCTTTTACAAAGTCTCTATCCCATCTCTCGTAAGGAGAGAGAATGATGAAATCATCAAACACTAAAAGCTCCACAGAATAGTGAGCTAAATAAAATAGGACGAGCCTGAAAAGGCAGTAGTATATCAACGTATTCTTATGGCAGTTGGTGGACTTAAAATTTGATAGAAAATCAGTTCTAGAGGTGGTGCCTGTTTCTGAGCACATGCCCTGGGCAGCAGCAGATGAAGTGAAAAGACAGTCACAGAGAATATCAGCCCGAGTTACAGGTAAAGGGTGGAAACACTTTCTGATCTGTTCCATCACTTCAGTAACAGAATTTTAGTGTGAAAGAAAGCAATACAGATGCCTATCAAGGATAAAGGAAAACTCAGTAGGATTCAGTAATACAGTGAAAAGGGTCAGACTGTGCCTTTTAAATAAAAACCCTTGTTTCTTAGAGAAAGAATGGAGTGTAGGATATAATTATTTATTATATAATTATCCGAAGGGAGAATATCAGTGATGCTGCGGTATAAGAATTACCTTAACAGAAAACTTCTGTGTATTCCTTAAAAGGTTGTGTACTATATATGGGGTTAAAAACAAGGAAAGGGAGGGGCAACCTGGGTGGCTCAGTCGTTAGGCGTCTGCCTTCAGCTTGGGTCATGGTCCCAGGGTCCTGGAATCGAGTCCCACGTTGGGCTCCCTGCTCGGCGGGAGGCCTGCTTCTCCCTCTCCCACTCCCCCTGCTTGTGTTCCCTCTCTTGCTGTGTCTCTCTCTGTCAAATAAATAAATAAAATCTTTAAAAAAAAAAAACAAGGAAAGGGAGGGTAGTTTTAAATGTCATTTTTATTTTTTTAATACAAAGTCCCCTGAGGCTTCTATGCTAGCGTTGGGTGTGTGTTTGCCCCAGTAGTGTTAAGTAGCAGTATATTCTCCTGTTGGGCCGAGCCCTCTGTCTGATAGGGAGGCTTACATTTTATTCACCACAAGCTAGAGATGAGTTTATTGTTCCCTTTTCAGTCTGTTTTAATGTATAGTTTTAAACTATCCTCCTACCTACTTAGTTCTTTGTTTGGTTCCTGGAATTCCCACACACAACCTACCCCAATTTATCCTCGTCTCCTCTATATAACCCATATTCCTAAAATGCTGTGTTCATCATGTCACCCTCTCCCCATCAGCAATCTGCTTTGGGCCCATTTACTATCTGTTCCAGATTCCCAACTCCCATACCTACCTCTTAAGGCCAGATTTCCATTTTCTCTCCAACATAGATCTATCATTCCAGTTATCCTGTACATTTCTACCTCCTGTCCTTTACCCATGTTCTTTTTCTACCTAAAATCTCTGATCTTGTCCTTTAAACCTGTTTCAATCCTACTGGTCCTTAGGTGCCCAGCCCAGGTTCTACCTTTATGTAGATAACCTTCTCATAGATAGCCCTAAGTGCTAGAGATACAAGATGAATTAAATGACCTGCTCCCAAGGAACTTTATCTCCATCCATCTTCCTGTTTTTTCTTAGCTATAGCACACTGACCTACTTTGTGTCCCTCAAACCTGCCAAGCTAGTTCTCATCTTGACAACTTTATACTTGCTTTTCCTTCTGCTTTAAGGTACTCCTCCCCCCCTCATCTTCATAAGTCCATTCATATCATCATTCAAGTTTCATCTGTCATTGTTGGGAGAGCACTGAACAGGGAAGAGTTCTTCTCTATTCCAGCTCAACCAACCACCAGGCACTCTGTCATATATATACCCCTATTGATTTTCTTCATTTTACTTATCCATACCTGCAGTTGTCTTGGTTTCTCTGCTTCCCCCCGCACCCCGCCCAACGCACATACAACTTAGATGTAAACTACTGAGGGCAGGCATTCTGTGTTGCTTACCACACAATATTTCTAGTACTTTGAACATACCTGGTACACAGCAGGCTCTCAGTAAATATTTGTTGACTGAGATGTCTTAGACACTGTGCTTGGCCAAGGGGATGATGGGCTCTGCACCATGAACATCCAGGTGAGTGACCTGTCCAGTATCAGGACAAGCTTTTGGTGACTGCTAGAAGGTCAGTTTCCATTTATGTGCTGTTTATCTTGTGATGAGACCTGCTTAATTGTATTCTAGTTTTTGCCTCTCCCCTTTGCTGCTCAGAACAAAGTAAGAACTGCCTCATTTATTATGAGTGTGCTCCAGGCTGACCAGGGCTGCTGGCATTGCTGCAAGTACTGTGTGTTGAGAAGATTGTGGAAAAACCATGTTGCTGCTATGATACGGCCTTGTGACAAGCTTCCATTCCAGGGACTAAGATAGCTGTCCCCACTAGCAGCCCTGTTATCCCAGGCCACTGACTTAATTTCTTTGTGCTTTTGTTTTCTTCCTTTGCAGAATGGGTTTTGGGGATTAGATGTGAATAATACCAGGAAAAATACAGAATGCATAAAATTCTAACTTTCCCCCCCTTCCCGCCCTTAGATGTGAACGATTAGAAGAACAACTAAATGACCTAACAGAACTCCATCAGAATGAAATCTTAAACTTGAAGCAGGAATTGGCCAGCATGGAAGAGAAAATTGCGTATCAGTCCTATGAACGTGCCCGGGACATCCAGGTTAGCATGAAGGATTGGATTTGTAAAAGCAAAAGACTAACAAAAAGTAGAATAGTGGTCGGCAGGGGCTGGGGGCTGAAGGGAACGAGGGGTTCTTTTTTAATGACTATAGAGTTTCAGTTTTACAAGATGAAAAGAGCTATGGAGTTGGATGGTGGTGATGGCTACACAACATTATGAATGGATTTAATACCAGTGAGCTGTACACTTAAAAATGGTTAATTAAGGTGGTAGGTTTTATGTTATGTGTCTTTTACCACAATAAAAAAGGAGAAGAAGAGGGAAAAGGACTAAAATACTGATACATGCTATAACAGGGATGAATCTGGAAAACATTATGCTCCGTGAAAAAAAAGCCAGTCACAAAAGGCCACATATTATATGATTCCATTTACATGAAATGTCCAGAAGAGGCAAATCTATGGAGACAGAAAGATCAGCAGTTGCCAGGGGCTGCAGGAAGGGGAAATAGGGAGGAATAGCTAAGGGTTAGGGGATTTCTTTTTGGGGTGATGAAAGTGTTCTAGAGCTTGATGATGGTAGTGATGGTTGTACAACATTATGAATTTACTAAATGCCACTGAATTGTACACTTTAGAAGGGTTAAAATTTAATGTTGGGTGTATTTTACCATAATACTAAAAAGTTTAGAAAAAAAGATGGGGAAGGTAGAGTATCAAGAGAAGGTTATACCAACTGTAATATAACTAGTCTTCAAATGAGGTACATTTCTTGAAAGGCTGTACCATGTAGGGGTGGTGGGGTGGTATGCTTGCTTGGGTTCATAGGAAATGTTCTGGGGGTCACAGGTCTCAGTATATAGGAGACCATATGCATTATTACATCTGTTGGTTACCGCTTCAGGAGCTGCTCTCACAAGAGGGCCAGCTTGTCTGTCTTCTGTAGCAAGGGAGGCATTTGTCCTCGTTGCCAAACCCAAACCTTTTATAGGCACATTGCCAGGCCATTTGTGAGAATAACACATGAGGCAGTTATGTTTAAGGCTCTCTAGTTTATGCTATGAGGAAATAGAATATGTAACTTTTTCTTACTCCAGTTGGGAGGTATATTTCTAAGGGAACAGTTGCTGGTTTCACATAAAAGCATCTTGAAATAAGCTGGTCTTAGGGAAGGGAAGTAGTCCAGGAATCTTGTATTACAGCCTGAAAGAATCAAGGGAATGTCTGGATCATTTGCCCAGCTGCCATCTTCTCCAGACTCTGGAATTCTGTTTATGTTTTGGTTTTTTTCCCATGATCGTTCTGGGCTGGGTAGTATTCGCTGTCCATTCATTAGCTTGCTTCAATCTGAAGTTGCCTAGCTTTCATCTCAAATCACAGGAAACCAGGATGCATTGAAACCAAGACCAGAAAAACCTAAGGCTCCCACCACCACTGAACTTTGGAGGATATTCTGTCCTCTGAATGTTGAGGGTAAATTTCATATAAACCCATGGCTTGAAGGGAGTATATCACTTACAGTGTTTCATCTAGTGTTTGGGCATAGCGTCCTCCTTACAAAGATCAACCTTAAAGGGGGCGGTGGGGGGAGTGTACTCTTCTTATGAAGACAGATCAGAGAGCCCTTTACACTGATGTCTGTGATTGACTTGACTTGGAAAACAACGGATAGCGCGTACAAGGATGTCCAGAGGACATCCACCTCATCATTGTTACGGTGGAAAAGTTGGAAATAACCTAAATCTCTCCAGCAGGGAACTAGCTGAATAAACTGTGACATATCTATCCATATTATAAAATGCCACATAGCAATTAAAAAGAATGAGGTAAATCTCTACACATTGACGTGGAAAGGGTCGACAGGACCCACTGTTGAGTGAAAAAAAATGAGTTATGAATTAGTTCCTATAGTATGATACTATTAAGATAGGAAGTCAAAAAATAATTCCATACATTTCCCTAGGCTTAAATATGTAGGCGTTTAAACATAGGTGAAAGAAGGAACACATGTCAGAGTGACAGTATTACTTCAAGGCTAAGACCTGGATTTAAGGAAAATATCAAGAGAAACAATGTATCCTATTTGAAATGTTGAGCAAGTATGTTTGTCCTGTGCAACTTTAATTAGTAATTTTTACATGGAAAAAAAAATCATATCCCAGAGGTCTTCTCATTAAAATGTTCAAGACCAAATCTGAGTGTGGCTCCTGCTTCCTGTGAGTCATCCCGGGAGGAATGCGGTGGAGGGCAGTTTAGGTGAGTAATAGTTGCTTGAATAAAGACTTACACATTTGGCCTCTCTTATTCAAGACTAGCATATTTAAAATCAATGGCATAGCTCAAGATGCATCCGGCTTGCCCAAAGTGCATGTCAGCTATTCAGAGTAGTGTGAGCAGAAGCTTAACTGTTCCCTGTTCTGGCCCACAGGAGGCCCTGGAGGCGTGCCAGACCCGCATCTCCAAGATGGAGCTGCAGCAGCAGCAGCAGCAGGTGGTACAGCTGGAAGGGCTGGAGAATGCCACTGCCCGGAACCTTCTGGGCAAACTCATCAACATCCTTCTGGCAGTCATGGCGGTCCTTTTGGTCTTTGTTTCCACGGTAGCCAACTGCGTGGTTCCTCTCATGAAGACTCGCAACAGGACGTTCAGCACTTTATTCCTTGTGGTTTTCATTGCCTTTCTCTGGAAGCACTGGGATGCCCTCTTCAGCTATGTGGAACGGTTCTTTTCCTCCCCCAGATGATGCTGGCACAAGAAGGCAGTGCTCCCCTACCCTCTGGCGAGTGCATGCAGCGAAGAATTAGACAGCAACTTACCTACTCTGAAGTTTTCTACAACAACAAAAGAGTTGAGTGAATCTGTTTACATTTAGAATAATGTTTTTTTCTTCAAGAGACGCAATTGCAATAGTATTTTTTAGATTTTATCCAAGAAGTTTTTTGGGCAAAAATCTTGGATCATTTTTATGTAGCATGATTTTCCTTGGGATGCAAATCTTAAACAGTCCTTTAATATGAACCAACAATCTGGAGCACACTGAAGGGCATTCTAAATTGTGGCTTGAAGGACTACACTAAAACCCACTAAAAAGATGCAAAAACCTGATTAGGGAAACCAGTTAAACCTAACACCCTGCCTCGTCTGGGCTCACCACCTCTCCCCCTCCCAGACTAACTTTACTGTGAAATCCTACCACATTCCATGTCTGAATTTTTGGATTCAGGGTGGATTGTCCTTGTCCGTGGAAGAACACATGGATCTCTCCCTGGCTTTCTCACCCAAGTTGGCCACTCATGCTAACCCTGGAAGTATGATCACTTTTGAACCTGGTCCCTTAACCTTTGCTAGGATACAAAAGTGAGAGCATCATGCCCCAAAGGATCACTGCAAAGCCCTACTACAGTATTTTGAAGTAGCCCTCTAAATACTTAATTTTAAGCAAAATCCCTTGGCTGCACTTTTAAGGTTTTTTTAAATATGTGTATAGTCACCAACTTAAAAAAACAAAAAATCCGAACAGCATACTTGAAGAATGTAATACTCAAACTCTCAGTGCTTCCTTATGGTTTCTAATAGGATTTTTTATTATTGTTATTATTATTATTGGGTTTTTTTGGAAAGGGTTGGGAGGGTCTTTTATTTTTCCTTTGAAATAAAGAAGTGATGTTTTTAAATGAAGAAATGTGTGGATATTTAAGTGTGCTGCTCCCTCTTGTCTTGAAGCAGTTTGAGTAAAGGAAGACTTGCTATAAATGCTTCCCTCTGATGCCCTTGTTTTGAGATGCAGCGTAGACTTCCTCCTCTGGCTGCTGCTTTTTGGTGCCTGCCGCCCCCACCACACCACTTCATGGGCTTGGCTTGGTTGGAGAGGAAAGGGGTGTGCAGGGGGAGGAGTAGGCTGTTTCCACAAACCAGCATGATAGGATAGAGATTTTTTTGCCCCAAGAAAATGTTCACCCAGTGACTTTGGGCTGGGGTTGTCTTTAGGAAAAATTGAAACTATATTAATGAGAGTCATACATAATTCCTTGTGTTTCCTTAATTTATTTTTAACACCCCCTGATTACTGAAACCAAAGTGATGTGGAAATCTTCTGTCTGCATTTTGACCCCAGCATCCTTAATTTCAAAGCTTTATTCTGTCTGCCTGAGAGAATCAACTGAAGGTGATTCTCCCTAAAGAACAGAAAAGGATCTGTCAGGTTAGAAGGACCCAAGTTTGGGGTGTAAAATGTTGTCCACTGCCTGTTCATCTAGACTGACTTACTAACATACCTATGCTCAGTGGACTTTTATAGACAGTTTAGAAAAAAATGATTGAGCCTTCTTCCCCATGCTATAACCAGTTCCACCAGGATGGAACTGCGCTTTTAGAGCCTATCTAGAAAGCTTGGTTAATCTTTTCATATTCCTAGTATTGAATCACAAATGCTGTTCCTGCTTGGCCTCAGTTCTGTGCAACCAAGTGATGAGCAAGGGGCACATAACATGCCCTGAAAAGAGTAGCAAAGCATGCTTTGCCTATTCTTCCCATACCAGGAAATTCTTTTGGAACTAGATTAGCATTGCCTTCTCTGTCTGAGAGGATGGTTTACATGACACCTCCAGCCTCCTGTGGCTTTGGCAGGCTGGCCTTCTCAGAGTCAGCATGTTGTCTCCATAATCATTTTGATATTTTAACTCAGGTACCCCAATCTTCACTCCATCCTCAGATGATTGTAGTACAACCTGTTAGCTCTGTTGACCTCTCAAAATTTGTGCCCAGAGCAGGGACCACGGGGATGATTTTTCTATTAAAAAATAATTGGAACCAATTCACGTTCAGGCCAAAAACAAATTATTCCCATGCCTATGTATTTTAAATGTTAACTTTGCCTAAAAATATTGCAGTGACTTCAGGCAGGAGTGCCAAAGGACACCATGACCTTGTCAAACTAGCATAGTTTCTCCGAACCTTCTGCTCTAGCTTAATCACTCAGAGTAGGGAAGAGAGCCCCACAAAGTTATTAAAAAGAGGCTCTAGCCACCATCCTCCAGTTTTTCTAAGAACCTTTGAGTCCCCTAAACTGTGTAGAGGCTACCAAGTTTTGTGGGCGCTAGAAGTCACTGTGATAGATGGATTGAAATTGTTCCCATTTGCCATGGGTCAATTTCTATCAAAGGAAGGTTTTCGCCTCTGGACAGCCCCCTGAGATCCCAGCCAAACAGGCCCGTGCTAACTGTCCACCATCCTCTCTCAAACTGTCTTAGGAAGGAGCTTCAAGCTAGGTCAGTCACGGTAATGGCTTTCTACGTGTCTTGTCCCTTGATTCTTCACCAGACCCAACAGTTGTCAGCATTTAATGCTATTTGTAACCATGCATCTGTTTTCATGCCTTCCCCCACTTCCCACTCCCACACCTGTTGCCTTTGTGTTTCTTTGCATTGTGGCTGTTCCCGGATTCTGGTCTATTCAGAGCTCTTCTATAACCTCACTCTAATGGTTGTTTAACAATTGTTCTGTGAGTGGAAATTTCCCCTTGCTTTAATGCTTCTTCTCTTTTAAAGACTACGTGCATTCCCTTTGAAATGAAGCATTCCTGGATTACTTGTTAGTGCTGGTGCTTGAGGCTGGCTGTGGTAGCCTGGGTGACTCTGTTCATTGTAGAATAACATTTTACCATTTTTATGATTCAATTGAAGGGCACTTCTGTCTGCTCCAATTTCAGTTCCTTGGTATATACTCAGTGCATCCTAGCAAGGAAGGCTTCCTACTCCACTGGCTCCCTAAGAAGCAAAAGTAGGTTAAATTTTACACTTCATTGACTGGGGTCTTCTTTCTCCCCTGTACCCCTGCCACCCAACAGGGGTAAAAATCTGATACCGAGGAAAACACTGGGATTAAGCCTTCCTTGCTAGCCATGCCCTAATAATGAGCATATTTTTATGTGGTCTTCACTGCATTTGGTTTTGTTTCTGACTTCATATTCCTTTGAGGTACAGTCAGATGAAATGCTGAATTCCAAGTAAGTTCCAGTGAGGAGCTGCCTTTCAGCTTTGGGAAATATGCATCCAAAACAAAACCAAATATTATAATCAACAGATTGACACAGGCAAAATTATGGTTCCCACCCCCAAATGAAACTGGGGATTTTGAATGTGGCTCTAAGAGTTAACATTTCTGTCTGTGTGTTGTGTATGCTAGGTGATACCCTCAGTAGGACTGACTACTAGACTGTAAGTGTGTTTTATCAAAGTGTGTCAGAATAAAAACTCACTTGCACGAACTGAAAAGTACAGAAATGACACTTGTGAACGCGTGAACGTTAACACTGTAGTTGATAGATCTTAAGCTGCTAATTGTTGAGAGAGAATTACATTTATGTTTTGTCTGGTTGCTGCATATTCTCAGCAGCACTTTTACTGTACATACAAATTGAAATAAAGACCTCAGCTATTAACGAGGTGGTTGGACTCGGGTTTATTTTGCTCTTTATTTTTGCATATTTATTCAGTTTCCATGACAAGTTTGTCAGTCTGAAAACTTTCCATTAGTTTGTACATTAGAAATTCTGTGTGTGCGTGTGCATGTGCACGCACACGGGCACGCAGTCAGTATCTTGAAACCATAACTGATAGCTGGGTGACTGTCACTGTCTCCCAGGATTTTATACCCATCATTTCAGATGGTCACTTTGCCAAAATTCCTTTCAACTGGTATGTAACCCTGCCTTTTAGTTCTTTGGAGGGAATTTTTTAGAGGTATCCTCCCACCTCAGATTCATCTGATGACCCCAAATGGGTATAATGGTCCCTGTCCATTCTTTTTTTTATTATTGAAATATAGTTGACCCACAATGTTACATTAGTTTTAGGTATACAACATAGTGATTTGACAAGTGTATATGTTATGCTGTGCTCACAAGTGCAGCTACCAACTGTCACCATATAATACTGTTACAATCCCTAATCTCTGTCCATTCTTATAAGGCTTTGTTAATAAATGTTATGATGGGTATATAAATACACTTTGTAAAACATTTGACATTTAAAATTGTATATACGTGTAAGGGGTTTTTATGTAGCCAAATCTCATCTATAGTTTTGTTATAGGGGTAGTAATTTTTTTTAAAGTAATATCTGTGCGCAATATGGGGCTCGAACCCATGACCCTGAGATCAAGAGTCATCTGCTCTACTGACCGAGCCAGCCCTAGGGGTAGTAATTTTTCTTTTTATTTATTTTTTAGTTTTAGTTTTTTAAAGATTTTATTTATTTATTTATTTGAGAGAGAGAATGAGATAGAGCATGAGAGGGGAGATGGTCAGAGGGAGAAGCAGACTCCCCGCTGAGCAGGGAGCCCGATGCGGGACTTGATCCCGGGACTTCAGGATCATGACCCGAGCCGAAGGCAGTTGCCTAACCAACTGAGCCACCCAGGCGCCCCGGGGTAGTAATTTTTAATATGGTTTCTCCTTGATAATCTCTGGGAAGCCTCTGGAAATGCAGAAGCTCTCATCTTGCCTTTCTTTGAGAGAATACCAAGAGGGACCTGATGACTTGGTTTTTCATAGCCGCAATTTGAATGTCAAGATATTTGGGCCCACACTTCTGGCTTACTAGGCTCTGCCTCCTACCCCATCTGTACTTAGAGATATCATTCCCACCTTGATCCTACCTAGTGGGTGTTGTGAAAATAAAGAGAGCCTCTGTGAAAGGCCTTAAATTGTAGTGAGAAGGCCTTAAATTTCTTAAACTGTGGACCAGGCTGCCATGTACTGATGTGCAGGTTGTACATTGCCCAGCCCCATAGTAGGCTACACTATGAACAATATATCCAAGTGTTGTGCAGTGCATAATGGGTACAAAGAGGAGGTCTGATTATAATAATTACATAATGTATAATAATCTTAAAGCCTGCTTTATTTTCATTCATTAAGAACTGGGGAGACAGGTGAGGGTATGGCCAACTAGAAAATGTATGTCTCATCTAAAGGATTCAAATGTATTACTTTTAAACACTATGGGCAAAGCTAAATCTAGCCAGCTTGTGACCTCGAGTCTAGGTAGTAAAGAGTGGCTAACATTTATTGAGTACTTCTTGAATGCCAGGCATAATGCTTGCATGCAGTTCTCACTTCTCCCCACAGTCTCACACAGGCAGTGTCCTCATTGTCTAGGTAAGGAAACAGCCCTGGGTTCAGTGGCTTGCCCAAAACTGTACTGTTAGGAAATGGTAAATGAACGTGTTGGAAAATAGGTCTGTGCAACATAGATAACAAAAGATGAGTGTTTACAATGTGAGTATAAGTTAATGTGAACCTAGAAGAAAACAGCTCAGTAGAGAAGTAGGCAAAGGTTATGAAGAAGTAGTTCACAGAAAAAGAAATGAATGGCCAATAAGCATTCAGAAGAAAATGTTCAGCCTCATGTGTAAATCAGTACGTTAAATGAAAAACAAACAAAAAACCCAGTTGTGGAATAGTATACTGTCTCCTGTTCATGCGAAAATATTCTTGTTTGTGTAAATGTATGTATGTAAGCCTCTAGAAATGAAACTGCACATTGAGCTGTCCCCAGGTAGTCACTGCAGGGTGTGGGGGCTTTCATGCTTGACTCCTGTAAAATACGAATCTCTCGAATGCAAAATGTATTTGTCTACTTTTTAAAGATATCAAAACTTTTTAAAAAAGAAAATGATAGGTCCATTGTGGAGAAATGAAAAGAGTTGATAATGTTTCTAATACCAGATTATAATAGACCATTTTCTGCTTTAGGATTGTCCTAGAAGGAGCTCTAGGGCGCCTGGGTAACTCAGTAGGTTAAGCAGCTCCTTTCAGCTCAGGTCATGATCCCAGGGTCCTGGGATCGAGTCCCACATTGGGCTCCTTGCTCAGCAGGGAGCCTGCTGCTCCCCCTGTTCATGCTCTCTCTCACTCTCTCTCTCTTGCCCTTTCTCTGACAAATCTGAAAAAAAAAAAAAAAAGATGACTTACTTCATTTCAGCAGTTACTGAGACTATTAAAAGGTACAGCAGGGGCACCTGGCCGGCTTGGTCGGTAGAGCATGCGACTCCTGATCTCGGGGTTGTGACGAGCCCCACATTGGGCTTAGAGATTACTTTAAAAAAAAAAAAAACGGGTGCCTGAGTGGCTCAGTTGGTTAAACGTCTGCCATCAGCTCAGGTAATGATCTCAGGGTCCTGGGATTGAGCCCCATATCACATCAGGCTCCCAGCTCAGTAGGGAGTCTGTTTCTTCCTCTCCCCTCTGCCCTTCCCCCCTGCTTTTGTGCACTCACTCTCTCTCTCTCAAATAAATAAAATATTTTATTTTGTCTATTTTTAAAGATTTTTTATTTATTTGATAGAGACACAGAGAGAGAGGGAACACAAGCAGGGGGAGTGGGAGAGGGAGAAGCAGGCTTCCCGCTGAGCAGGGAGCCTGATGCGGGGCTCCATCCCAGGACCCTGGGATCATGACCTGAGCCGAAGGCAGACACTTAATGACTGAGCCACCCAGGCACCCCTCAAATAAATAAAATATTTTAAAAAAATAAAACAAAAACCATGCCTTAAAGAGATGGTTGTGAGGATTAAATGAAATAATTGTAAAGTGTCTTGCCCAGCACCTGACCTCAAGTAATGCTCCACAAATGGTCTCAATATTATTAATAGACCCAAGAATTCCTTGAGGACAGGGACCTGTCTCTCTGGATCTCTTCAGAATATATCCTGTCTCCCATTCTCACCTGATGAGAGGCTCAGTAACCAGACTTTGGGCTGTCCCTGGCCAGCCTTGGCTCTGGAGTTGGTTTGGGGAATGGAAAAATCAGTTTGTGTCAAGCAAACCCAAACAAAAAAGAAAACACAGCCATAGGGATCAAAAACTTGCAAATGGATGCACATACAGTTGGCTAATGATTTTACTGGTGACTTCTTAACCAGCACAGTGGCAGGGACATTGTCCTGTTCATGACTGTGTCCTTAGTGTCAGGAATGATGCCTGATACTTAACAGGTGCTCATTAAAAAGTGGAATTTAAAAATCACTATTGAATCCCTATTCTGTGCCAGGCACAGTCCTACTTGTATTACTTTCTGTTCCCTGCTCTGAAGAGGAGCTGGTATAATTTCCATGTTGCCGACAAAAACAGAAGCTCAGATAAGCGTTTGGGTTTTTCCCTATGAACAGGTCATTTCATCAAAGGCAAAGTCAGAATTTGAACTCAGCTGAGTTTGCCTCTAAAGCCTATGCTGTTTCTACTATTCCATTTTGCTGGACAATAAATCAAGATTTGTGAATTTCAGACTTTGTGTAACCCTGAGAAGGCAAATCACTTACTTTTTCTGGACCCCAGTGCCTTACTATAAAGTTACCTTAGTTCTTTTCCAACAATGAAATGATATTCTTAACACTTACTGCCCAGCTCACGATCTCCTTAGGAGCATTGGCCATAACCACTGAAAGGGTTAAATATTGAGACAGGATGAAGTGGAGATTTGCAGCTGAGATCTGGATATGACCATAATAGGATTGTGCATATGGGAGGAGGGGTGGGAGCCGGAAGCCAGGGAAGGGGTTTAAAGCAAACATAACAGGATGTCTGCATGACGGTGGGCAAATGGGCATTCTGTTCTCTTTCTGTATGAAATATTTCCTGATCTAAAAGAAAAAATTAAATGTATCATGGTGTTCACATGTATAGCACCTTAATGGGAGCATTAAAAGGATGATAATTGGGCCAATTCCCAGTGTGCTCTTCATGAGATCTGCAAGTTGTGTTCAGCTGGTCAGAGTTCTTACAGAGCGCACATCAAGACATCTCTGATACTTCAAAAACCAATGTTCAAAAGAAAAAGTATCACAGTTCTTTCCCATTTAGTTTTTCATTTACTGTAATGATTAAAGGCTTGTACCTATAATGGGTTATCTGAGAGAAGTAGTTGCAGGCAGCTTAAAATTTTCTCATGTCCTTTAAAAAATGTATTTTTAAAAAGGATTTATTCATTTAAGAGAGAGAGCATGGTGGGGAGGGGGAGAGGGAGAGAGTCTTAAGCAGCCTCTGCGCTGAGCATGGGGCTTGACGCGGGGCTTGATCCCATGACCCTGAGATCACAACCTGAGCTGAAACCAAGACTTGGATGCTTAACCAATTGCACCACCCAAGCACCCCTAAAAAATATATATATATATTTTTTAATAGTTGATATTTTCAGCACAAAATGTAAGAATTTCAAACATCAAGTAAAGTTTTTGTCCATTTTAAATGCCCTAAAAAATAAATAATATAGTTAAATTTTTCTTCATTTGAAGACCCCTTTATTTGCTTCCCAAAATATTTATACATAAAATTTGAATTTATCAATGAACCCTTTTTCTCAGACAATTAAACTAAAGAATATGTGTAATTTGTGCATGTTAAAACTTGACCTCACAAGTGTTTTAACTCCCTGAAGTGTCATTCTGCCTGCCCAGGGGGTCCTTGACAACTTCCTTTTGATAGAGACCCTGACTCACACTGCTTTAAGCACTGGACACTTTTTTCCCTCTTACTCATTTTCAGTAGGCATCTTCCAAAACATATGACACATTTCCTGCTGAAATTGATCTAATAGCCAGGATCAGGTTGTTAGCCCAGAGGAGCGCACTTGGATTTTTTTCTTTGCAAAGATCCTATTTACTTGTCAGAGAGCGAGCCAGCACAAGCAGGGGGAGCGGCAGGCAGAGGGAGAAGCAGGCTCCCCACTGAGCAGGGAGCCCGATGCGGGACTCCATCCCAGGACCCTGGGATCATGACCTGAGCCGAAGGCAGATGCTTAACTGTCTGAGCCACCCAAGCGTCCCCACATTTGAATTATTATTAGTGTGACACTCTTGCCTCTGCACTAAAGCAACCCAGACTATCTTTCTTTTTTTTAATAGCAGTAAAATTTACTGAGATAGAACTCCCACAACCATACAGTTCACCCTTTTACAGTGTTCTGTTCAGTGGTTCTTAGTATATTCACAGACTTGCTCATCCAGCATCACTAATTCCAGAACATTTTCATCACCTCCAGAAGGAACCCTGCACCCCTCAGCTATCACCCTCCTCTTCTCCCATTCTTCCCAGCACCAAGCAACCACTAATCTACTTGCTATCCGTTGCTTTGCCTACTCTGAACATTTCATACAAAGGGAATTCTATAATGTATGGTCCTTTGAGATGCTTCTTTCACTTAAACTGTTTTCAAGTTTCATCCATATGGTAGCATGTTTCAGTACTTTATTCCTTTCACTGCTGAATAATATTGCATCGTATGAATTTACCACATTCCTATTCATCATTGGATGTTAGGGTTTTTTCTACTTTTTGGCTATTATGAGTAGTGCTGCTGGGAACATTCATGCCCAAGTTTTTGAATGAACATGTGTTTTCATTTCCCTAGGAGTGGAATTGCTGGGTCATATAGTAACTATGTTTAACCTTTTGAGAAACTATCAGCTTGTTTCCAAAGTGGCTGAATCATTTTACATTCCTACCAGCAAGCTCCACATGCTCACGATCCAGAATAGGTACTAAGATCAGCACTTGTTATTATCTGACTTCTTAATTATACCTGTCCTATGTGTGTAAAGCAGTATCTCACTGTGGTTTTGATTTGCATTTCCTTGTTATTCTAATGTGTCTTCTCATTAGCTTTCCTATCTATAGCCTCCCAACCCAGGCTGTGGTCATCACATTTCATTATTGCCCAAGTGCTTGCCTTACTTAAAAGGCTTCCATTTCCCCTCTAAAAACTGCTTTTCATCTTCCATGGGGTGGGATCCCATATATCCTGACTCAGAGTTATGTCCAAAATAAGATTTCATGGCTTCTGAATGTGGCCCCTCCAATAAGTTAGATATGTGTTGGACGTTGTGATTGCTGACATAGCAGCTTTAAGACTCCTTCTGCTTAAAACCAAGATTTTTATTCTTAAAAAGGAAAAAGAAGGAGAAAGGAAGAAAGGGCGAGAAAGGAAGAAAAGAAAGAAGGCAAGAAGGCAGCTCTGCCTCCCACTAGTCGTGTGACCTAGAACTTGGGGTGTCCCAGCTCCTTGGGCCCTGCCTGGTGCCCCTTCACTCCTCGGCACCTTTGCGTGCGCTTTTCCTTCTTCTTGCAATGACCCCACCACCACCACCACCACCACCTCACTTGTCTGCCTAGCAAGTTCTTATTCTTTTACTTAACTTTACTAAAGAATTTTTCAAAGGTAGGCAAAAAACGAATAGTAATAATGAACCCAAATCCACAGTTATCAACTTGTAGTCAATCTTGCTTCATCTGCACTTGCCCTCCACTCCCCACTCCCCTCAAACTGGATCCATTTGAGGTAAATACCAGATAGCAGACAGTATTTGTCTGTTTTGATTTTTTTTTTTTTAATTTCTGGTCAAATGCTTTTTTTTTAATTAAAATGACATTCACATAATAAAATTAACCAAAATTTTAAAGTGAACAGTGACATTTAGTACACTTGCAATATTGTGGAACAACTGTCTATCTGGTCTTGAAAAGTTTCACCACCCCAAAAAGAAACCCCATAGCCATTCAGCAGTTGCTCCCCCTTCCCTCCCTCTCCCCCCTTCCCCTAATCACCATTTTGGATTCTGTCTCTGTGGATTTACCTATTCTGGATGTTTCATTTAAATGGAATCATCAAAGTGATAATTAAAGGATTGGGGTGGGGGGGGATGAAATGGAATTGTCCCGTATGTGACATTTTTGTGTCTGGCTACTTTGACTTAGCATAATGTTTAAAAAGTTCATTCATGTTGTGGCATCACTTCATTCCTTTTTATGTCTGAATAATATTCTGTTGTATGAACAGACCACATTTTGTGGAGCAATTCATCAGTCAGTGGCCACTTGGGTTGTTTCCACCTTTTGGCTGTTCCGAATCAGCTGCTCTAAACGTGTGTACATGGACTTGTTTGAGTATCTGTTCTCAGTTCTTTGGGGGTGTCACCTGGGAGTGGAATTGCTGGGTCATATGGTAATTCAGCGTGTCATTTCTGAAGGCTTAAGCTGCCACTCCTCTGTGAAGCCTGTCCTGACTTCGCCTCATACACTCAGATGTCCCTGCCTTTTGCTGCTGTCTGGGTTACAGCACCCACCTCCCTGATGGTGTTCATTGGTTTATGTGTGGTTTTACCATATTACATCCCTTCCTCTGGTGACTGAGTCTGCTTTCAGGAAACACTCTCCCCCATTCTCGCTCCCCCTGGTTAAAGTCGAACCAACCCCATATGACCCCTGGCTCAAGGGATGGACAAGTAATCTAGTCAGGCCAGTGAGAGTCAGTCCTGAGGCTCTTGTGGCCTGCGCTGGGAAAGAAGGACTCGACACCTAGGTTTGCTATCTACGAGAGTCCTGTGTGTCCAGAGCTGTCCCAGCCTCAGCCTGCCTAAGCATGAACTCAAGAGGGACGGAGGCAAAGCTAAGACATGGAGACAAGAGATAGGTTCCTCATGAAACCAGCCTGACTCCTGGATGCAGCCATGCTTAAAGCCATTTCATCTTCTGAAACTCACGATGGCATGAGCCACTAAATTTCCTTTACTGCTAAAATTGAGTTGGGTTTTGTTACTTACACCCAGGAGACACATGCGATGGTTGACCCCTAAGGAATTGTCTGCCCATACCCTTAGGGAACCACACCTTCCCTAGCTTCAGCCATGCTGTCTGCATGAACGTGACCATTATTCTCAGTCTGGGACCCAAGAGAGGGTCAGTCCTAGTTTTGGGGTCATAGGAGCAGGTAAGTGTGAAGTTCGTGAGGGAGAGCTGTTGGCAGGGAGACCCCGCGTCAACAAGGAGAGGGGAGACAACACACACCACAGCACCAAGGGCACTGGCCCCAGCTGCTCCCACACTCAGCACACTCTATCCTTGCCATGGATTAACATGTAAGATATGCCAGCATAATTCAAACTAATCCCCCCCTCCTTGGGGCCTGATCTAACCATCTATTCATGTGTCTCCCGTAAACTCCTTAAGACACAAACCACTTCTTACTCACTTCTGTGCCCTTAACGCCAGCCCGGCACTCTGACAGGACACCTACATGGACACATAGCTGACTTTGTCCAGTGCTTATCCATTCTAGGAGCTAAGTTATTATGTGAATCATCTTTTTTAATCCTCCCAGTATTCCTATTAGATGCAAGTAGATAGAATTACGTGAAATTTCCAGTACTCAATAACTGTGTTTAGCTCAACAAAACTCAGCAATTTCATGTGGCCCAATCAATAAATATGGTATCTTGCTAAGGAAGCCAGGGAGACTTGGGGTCTTGCCCAAGGTAAGCCAGGTAGAAAATGGTGGCACTGATGGGCAAGGTGAGGCCTTGATTTTTAGATGGCATGAGTGAGTGAGAAGAAGAGAAAGCCACAAAACCCGAGCCCCAGTCCCTGCCTGTCTGCCCTGTGCTCAGTGGGCAGCTGAGAGCAGAGGGGGCCAAGGGCCCCAAGGTTCAACGAACACACCAGGGTCGAGCAGAGTTGCTTCACGTTCACCATGGAGCCCATCCCACTACTTTCCACAGGGCTCAGCCCAGACTGGCCACAGCTGGGCGACAGCACCTCTGCCACCCCTGGGAACCCAGCATGTGTACCCAGAACAGCAGAGCACACTCGGGGCATGGTTCATCCTGCAAAGACTGATGGTCAGCAGAGAGAACAGGAATGGGGCCTCTGGGGAGAAGTCTCTGTGAAGGCACCCAGTGCGGGCAGAGCAGGCCGCCTGCCTTCTGCCCAAGTTTGACTCCCCGTGACCTCAGGCAGATTGTTCCCCTCTCCTTGCCTCTCTAACTCAGCTGGAAAATGGAGGTAATAATACGCCAGGCTCATCAGGTTATGAGGGTTTCATGAATTAACCCATCCAAGTCCCTAGAAGACCATCTGACACATAGTACAGGCTCAGTGACTGTGAACTAGTGTTGCTATTATTTGGAAGCCCTGCTCCCATGGGCATCCTTTGCCCCAGCCGTGACAGAATGCTGCCACTTGCTGGCCCCTCCACACCTGTGCACGTGTTACTCTGCTTCTCCATCCCTCTGTCCACTTGGGAAATTTCTATTCTTCCTTCGAAGAGCACCTCTTCTCAGAAGACTTCCGTGACCAGCCCTTTTCCCCCTGCCACGTCCCCCAGACAGACCAGCAAATTGGTCTGCACTTCCTTTTCTGAGTATCCATGCTAGGACCAGCTAGGCTGGGCCTTTGCAACAACTACCCAGTGAGTGTGGTTGTGCATCTGCACATCTGTCAGCCCCCCACCCCAGACTATGAGGGGAACACAGGGAGAGGCTGGGGTTCCTCTCCTCAGGAACCCCACCACACCTCAATGGGTAGGTGATGGCTGGGGCCCTGGGAGCCTTCGACACATATCCCATGAGGGCACTTTAGGATGCTCCCAGCTTTGGAAAGGGAGGTATCTAGTATGAAATGGCCAGTGATTGAACCAGAAATCTCCCAGTTACGGCACAAGTACCAGAGGAACTTGAGTCTGGAGGGAGGCTGGGATGCCATGGGTTCCCACACTTCAGACCCAGCTCCCTGGTGCCACCCATCAGAGAGCTGCAAACTAAGTTACAGGTGGGCCCCCCAAAGGAATTTGGAAACCCCGTGCACCTTCCCACACAATTTTAAATTGACATCTACAATATTTTAAAGTTTAATCAGATGTAAAGAATGTACTTTCCAGGATATTTTAAATATTGACATTGTGTTTCATCACTATTGGTAATACTTCCAGTGAATCCAAAGAACGTAGTGATTGGATACCCACCATCACTCACATAAAAAAGTACACGAATAAGCTCTTTATTAATGCAGTTTTACTTCATTGTTTATTTTTTTTTTTTAAAGTAATTTCTACACTCAATGTAGGGCTCAAACTCACAACCCCAAGATCAAGAGTGGTGTATTCTTCTGACTGAGCCAGCCAGGCTTCCCTTACCTCATTATTTTTGAATATGTTGAGTATTAATGAATATTTTGAAACTTGAATTCAATTCCACAGTCCCCACAAAGTTTCAGCCTAGGGTAATATATTCTTGTGCCTGGTCACATGCTCCTCCTTCTCTGTAGCAAAAACTATGGATGTAAACTAAAGTTTCAAAAATTTAAAATTTTCTGTGACTATAAGTCACTTAAGTGTTTAAAAACTGTTATTCCAGAAAGTTCATTCAAACATTCATTACAAATGTTATTAGATGGAGAGGGTGGGGAAATGGAGGCATGCGCAAGAGAAAAAGGGAGCAAAGGAATAAATCCGAACAAAAGAGAAAACAAAAACAAGGGCGCCTGGGTGGCTCAGTTGGTTGCGCGACTGCATTCGGCTCAGGTCATGATCCCGGAGTCCCTGGATAGAGTCCCGCATTGGGCTTCCTGCTCGGTGGGGAGTCTGCTTCTCCCTCTGACCCTCCCCCCTCTCATGCTCTCTTTCTCTTCATTCTCTCTCTCAAATAAATAAATAAAAATCTTTAGGGCGCCTCAGTTGGTTGAGCGACTGCCTTCGCTCGGGTCATGATCCTGGAGTCCCGGGATCGAGTCCCGCATCAGGCTCCCTGCTCGGCGGGGAGTCTGCTTCTCCCTCTGACCCTCCTCCCTCTCGTGCTCTCTGTCTCTCATTCTCTCTCTCAAATAAATAAATAAAATCTTTAAAAAAAAAAAAATCTTTAAAAACAAAAACAAATGTTATTAGAATGCAACTGATCAAAACAATATAAATATATTACAATATTGATACTTATTAAACAAAATGTTATTTGAATGCATTTTTAATGAGTTGATTAAATTTCCCTAGTTTTGTGTACCAGTGGTTAAATATTCCTTATATCTATGATGAGACAGTGTTCAGCTTCATCTCTTCCTAGTTCTCATTTTTAAAGATACAAGCACTCAGAGGTCTTGTCACATAAATAGGCAACAGAAAAGAAAGGGAGTAGTATTGGAGCAATGTAACTCTAAAATTACTTTAACTTCCTTTTGAGTTTTATGCCAAATCAATAGTAATCCATCATCAGGAGGATTGGGCCCTCCTGCAATCTTGTTGCAGGCAAAACATAGGAACTACTGGACTGGCAAAAGGATTTCTCTCCAAATCTCTGGAACCCTTTAGAGCCCTTTTTCTTCTCCAGACCCAGAGCAGGACTTCCAACTGGCCTTTTGTTGGCCTCAGGTTGGGGGCATTTGCCTTTCTTTCCCAAAACAAGAAGCTACTTTTTCAAAGAGTCAATGCCCCATTTGAACACCATGGTGGGTGAGGATGAGGGACCCCTTGACCAAGGGCCTGGGGAAACGGGTGGGGCCAAGAAGGATGAAAGAGTTTCCATCTCAGGATGCAAGTGCATTTTTTGCCCCCACCAGCCTCTTGCCCATAACTTGGCACTGTCAATGGAGAGGACCTCAGACCTGCCCAGGGTCATTCAGTTAAGAACGGTGATTACTTCAGCCCAGGAAAGCTTAGTGAATAAATTTCAATTAATTAGAATAAAAGTGAACAACTGAATGTCCTGGAGTGAATCCTGGGGTGGGGGGGCTGGTTGGGGAAGGGGAGCATGCTATAAAAGACCTCCTTGGGACAACTGGCAATATGTGAATAAGGTTTTGCAGGTTAAACAACAGTATTGCATCATGATCAAATCACCTGATCTTGAAAATTCTGCTGTGGTTGTGTACGAATGCCCTTGTTCTTGGTTAAGTACCCACTGAAGGGTTTAGGGTTCAAGGGCGTCACGTCTGCAACTTACTCTCCGGTGTTTGAAGGGGGTCTTGAATACGCAGAGAATAGGTAAGAATGCTAAAACTTGGTGAATCAGGGTTATGAAGGGGGTCCAAGAAATCTCTATACTATGCTCCACTTTTCTGTAACTGAAACGATTTCAAAACAGACGCGGCAAGCCTGGTGTATGTCGCCCCCTGGTGGTTGGCATGGGGAAGCGCACCCTTCGTGTCGGAAACCTTTAAACTCCCCGCCTCGGGCTGCGGGTCCCAACCTCCCAGGGTCCAGCCACCCGTCCTGCAACAGCCTCCCGCCTAGGGCGTCCCCGGCGATGCCGGTTTGATTTCCTTGCTTGCTTAAATCCATCTGTCTCTGTGAACAGCTGCAGGCATATTTCTGGTGCGAAATAATATGAAGTCACATTAATCTTGGTTTGAAAGAAGTCGGAATTTCAGAGCTTCCAACCCAGATCACATGCTTTCTACAACTTAGGAAACAGGCCCGGAGAGGGCAAGAGATAGAGCGTGACTAGAACCAAAGTCTTCCTGCCTCCTTTTCTCAGCAAGCAGGGGGTCCAAGCCCCACCGTCCACTCACTAGATTTGACCCTCAAAGCTGGCCACGCCCCTAAAGCCTGGGCTCCCAGGAGGCGCTGTCTGACCTCGCCTCCCACTCCCGACGCGCCTGGGCCCTCTGGCCTCCAACCCACCCGGCACCTTCTCTCGCCTTACGGCCTTTGCATCCGCGACGCTCCGCACCGACCTCCCGAACTACAGGTGCCCTTCCGCACGAGTCTCCCCAGGTGTGCATTCATCCATTTGTCGTTGACCTGTTGCTGCGCACCCCTCTTCCTCCACTGGAATGGGGATTCCTGTGGACAGGACCCTGTCCGTCTGGTTTCCCGGTGTGTCCACCCTCCTGGCCCAGAGCGGGAACTTTGGCGAGGGCAGGAATGTTTGTCCCTGGTTCCTTTTCCCCCCGCCCCGGCCTTGCCCCCAGGTGACCGTCCGCAAGGGAGTGTCCCTTCCCGGAGCGTCTGTGGTTTCTGAGGAGCTCAAGGCCAGGAAGGGGTAAATGGGTGCAGGCGGGGGGCGGGCCGCTACTGGGGGCCCCGCCCTCTGGGGGGGCAGCGTGCCGCAGGAAGCGTGCGCCGCTGTAGCCGCGGAGGGGCGCAGTGGGGTTTGGGACCACTGGCCTGGGTCCCCTCCCAGGCGAGGACGGTCGGCGCGGGCTGGAGGAGCCCTCGCCGCGCCAGCCAGACACCCCTCCCCCAGCCCGCTTCCTGGCCGCGCCCACCGGCCCGACCCCGGCTCGCGCCGAAGGTCCCACCCCGGGGACAATGGCAGGGGCGGAGCTGGAGCGGACGTGCGGACAATGGACCCCCGCCCACCCTGGCCGGTCGGCATCCGGCTTTTCTCGGCCTGGGAGGGCGAGCGGGACGCGGAGGTGGCGCTGCTTCAAGGCCGCCACACACTCGGACTCGGTCGGGCCGCGAGCCAGAGCCCCCGAGCGCTCCCCAACACACACACCCCGGGACCCTCGCCCTCCCGCCGACACACACCCCGGATCCCTCCGCCTACCTCCGACACACACGCTGGGACCCTCCCACGGCGGCCGTCCTGGAGGCCCGGGGTCCACCCCCGACCCAACTCCGCCCCCAGCACTGCCCACCTGGAGGCCTGGGGAGGGCAGCGGTGGTTTTCAACACTCCTCCCCTTTTTTAAATTAAGGTAAAATTTACATAGAGGGAAATGGACTGATCCCAAATGTGAAGTTTGATGAATTTTACGCGTGTATATATCCTGTAACCAACTCTCAGAACAGGATAGAACATTCTCAGCTTCCCAGAAACTTCCCTGGTGCCCCTTCCCAGTCCCTGACCCCAAACCCAGCCCCTGGTACTTTTTTTTTTTTTTTTTGGTCTCTACAGCTTTGCTTTCTCTAAAATGTCCTATAATTGGAATCATACATTGTGGAGACTTGAAACTGACTTTGAGATTCATCCCATGTTTTTGTGTCCATCAATAGGAGGGTTCTTTTGACTCCACTGTACGGCTGTATTTCCATTCGTTTATCTGTTCGCTGGTTGTGGGCCATCTGGATTGCTTCCAGTTTAGGGCAACTATTAATAGAGCTGCTATAAACATTTGTGTACAGGTTTTTGTGTGGATGTGTGTTTTCATACTTCCGATAAACTACTATGTGGGTTTTTAGAGGGCCTGCCCCATTTCACACACAAACACACTTCAGCCGTGTGGGAGAGTCCCCATCGTTCCACATCCTTGTCATCTCTTGTTGTCAGTTGTAAATTTCAGCCCCTCCGGGGGGTGTAATTGTCTCAAGAGAGTGTTTATCAACTAAACAAATAAGCAAACACCTAGAGCACCCCTCACCTTTAGCAAGTGAAAGAAGTCCTGATGGTTTCCCAGCCTTCCCCTGCCTTCCAAGTAGTGTTTAGGGGCAGGCATGGGTCCTGGGGCCAGGGTCAGCCCATATGCAGATCCTGGTGGACTGATGCCTGTCTCCATCAGTCCCCGAACTTCCTGTGCTTGAGTCCTTCCCAGGCTCCCAGCCCTTGGCGAAGGAGCTGGCTCTGAGCCCCCAGGTCAAAAGTGAGGGGGCTGGGGTTCAACCTGAGTCCTACCTGCTTGGCCATCCAGCCTCCCTTCCAGACAAAGAGCCTGTCTTTGTCCACTCAGGCTGCTATAACAGGATACCAGGGGCTGAGTGGCTTGTAAACAACAGACATTTATTTCTCACAGTTCTGGAGGCTGGGAAGTCCAAGAACAAGGCACCAGCAGATTTGGTGTCTGGTGGGAGAGGCTGCTTCCTGGCTCATCCGTGGCTGCCTTCTCAATGTGCCTTCACATGGTGGAAGGGACAAGGGAGTTTTCGGGTGCCTGTTTTTATAAGGGTACTAATCCTATTCATGAGTGCTCCACCTCCATGACCTAATCACCTCTCAAAGGCCCCATCTCCTACATCACACTGGGAGTTACGATTTGACGTAAGAATTTGCAGGGGACACATTCAGTCTACAGCCCAGCCTCTGGAAGAATCACTGATGGACAGATGGGGAGAGCGGCGAGTGAACGCAGGTGCTGGGTTTGGAAGCCGAGGGTGTGGGAGGCAGCAGCTGAGACACCTGGCAGGTAGGTAGGCCTCATGGCTGGACCCCTGAGGACCATCCCCTGAATCCACCCCGCATCTGGAGGCCCGGCTCTGCCTCTGAAGCTCCTCATGACCTTAGTTTTGGAAGATGGGGCAGTGTTGCTAGGAGAGGCCTGCTTGCCTTCAACAGATCTTCCTGGCACACCTACTGTGTGCGGGGCACTGTCTGGCCCAGGGCACACAAGTCCTGCTGTGGTGAGAGTCACAGTCTAGCAGGAAGGATGGATGACAACCCCAGGGAGCCCTCCGGCTGGGGAGGGCCTCTTCGAAGGGCGGTGTTTGAGCAGGGACTCGAGTGATAAGAAGGGGGCAGCCCCGGGGAGGTCTGGAGGAAAGGCGTCCGGGCAGAGGGAACAGCAAAGGCTAAGGCCTGGAGGTGGGAACATGCTTAGGGCACACAAACACCAGTGAGCAGGCCAGTGTTGCTGGAGCAGAGAGCAAAGGAGAGAGCAGAAGGGGCTGAAATTCGTGAGGTCGAGGGGGTCAGCCGGTGTTTTAGTCCGCTCCAGCTGCCCTAACAAAGTACCACGGCTTTAACCACGGACATTACTCTTCTCACAGTTCTGGAGGCCGGAAGTCCAAATGCCAGGTGTTAGCACGTTTGGTTTCTTCGGCGGCCTCTCTCCTTGGCCTGCAGATGGCCACCTTCTCACTGTGTCCTCACACGGTCTTTCCTGTGTGTTCCTGTCTGTATCCTAATCTCTTCTTCTAAGGACACTAGTCCTGTTCGATTAGGGCCCAATTACGGTCCTACTCTGAGGTATTGGGGGTTAGGGCTTCAACATATGAATTTGGGGGGGGGCATAATTGAGCGCATAACACATGGCTTTTGCTCCCAGGGAAGTGGTGGCCTGGGTGAGCCATGTTGAGCCAGAACAGACAAGATCTGATTTGCATGTTAATAGGATCCCTCTGGTGCCAAGGGGGGGGTGCGAAGACTAGACTCTAGGGGAGAAGGGGGACACCAGTGAGGAAGCTAGGGCAGTGGTCCAGGCTGGGCACTGGTGGCTGGGCCTCGGTGGTAGGGCAAGTGGGACGCAGGGGTCAGACACTTGCTGTGTTTCAGAGGTGGAGCCTGCAGGTGTCTTGAAGGATAGATTGGGGGGGGTGGAAGAGGAGTGGAGGGGGACTGGGGTCGGGGCCTTGAGCCCCTGGCGGGGAGGGGGGAGACCCCAGCTCCTTCAGGCATGATTGCTTATCCACTATGTGCCTACTGTGTGCAGCTCAGCCCCTGCGGGTGAGGAAGGCAAAGCCTGGAGGCAAGAACCAGGCCACATGGCATGCTGACTTGGCCCTTCTGCTCCTCTGGCCCTTCCTCCTTCCTCCTGGCAACACAGCCTGAGCCCCCACTTGGACAAACATCTTGCGGCCATTTCCGCCTCGCCTGCCCGGAGCCCCAGCCTGGCCTGAACAAACACTCGGGACCTGTGCTTCCGGCTTCAGCTCTGGGAAAAGCCCAACCAGGGGCTGTTGAGGTCAACCCTGGAGAGAAGTGGGAAGGAGGAGGCACCCAGCCCCTGCACGGAGGTCTGTCCGGCCTGCCCTGGGGGCCCTCCCTGCCTCTTCTGGAGCCACCAGAACAGTGCTTGGGTTGCAGGGTCCCCATCTGTGAAACGGGCCTAAGTACACCCACCTCAGAGGGCTCTAGGGGATGGGAAGCACTGAACCCAGCCCTGGGGAGGGTGGCGCTGCCCACAGGGCCATGAGAGGGTAAGGTTCTAGGGGATCCCCCGGGGCCGTAGGGCAGGGGAGCGGGGCAGATTACACCTTCCCTCCTGTGGCCTCCCCATTCTTGTTCCCATTTTCTGAAATGCCCCATGGTGTGCACCTCTAGGCCTGTTCTGTCCTTTCAGAGCCTCCTGGAGTCCCTGTCCGAGACTAGGAACCAGGCTGGGGTTGGGGCCGGGGTGGACATTCTCGGCAACATAAAATATATGACAATGGTTGGCTGTGAGAAGTGAGCTCCCCTTCCCCAGGAGCATGAGCAGAGGCAGCAGGATATGTGGGAGGCGGCCTTGCCACGATTCCTCCTCAACTGCTTCTAGAGCGCCGTGGACTGTGGCGCGAAGTGGACAAGCTAGCAGGTTCTGGGATCAGAAAGACCCAGGTGCAAAGGCCAGCTCTGCAGCATGACCAGTGCCTCAGTTTACTGAATGTGGAGGGGGGCTGCTTGGGGGCCGCTGTGGTCCGCGCCCTGAGGGGCACGCGGGGACTCCCCACTCCGTGGCAAAGGGGGACGGGGTCTCCTTTCTCCACCTAATGGGGTGGGGGTGGCTCCGGGAGGACCCACCATTCAACACCCCCTAGTTGAAAGCTTTCCCAGATAAGGTCTCCCCATCTGGGGTTTGATTTTGGTTTTGTTTTTGTTTTTCAGGCAGGATCTGGAAGCGGAAACAATGGAACTAATGTGTTGGTTTTTTTTTTTTTTTCTTCCTTTGGAGCAGTTTCTCCTCATCTGAGAGCTGTGGGATTAGATTCCTACCTCGCCTTCCGGTCTTTGGAGGAGCCACCAGGAGAGGATGGGTGTGGGCGGAGGAGGTCAGAGAGGGGAGGGGAAGGAGGAGGTTTGGCAGGACAAGGAGTAGGGAAAGATGGGATGTGCTTCTTCCTGCCTCTGGATCTTTGCCCACTGTCCCTACCTCAATGCCTGTCCAGGTTAGTAGCCCCTATGTTTCCTTGAGATCAGACATCCTCCTCCAGGAAGCCCTCCCTGACCTCCCCCACCAGGGCTAAAGTGGTGTCAGCACCTTCTTGCTGTCATTAACCTAATTCCCTCTTACACTGTAGGCTGCTCATATTGATTTACAGACCTCTCCTCCACAGGAGACTCTTAGCTCAGCACAGGGCCTAAATATGGCCCTCGGGGGATACAGGGAAAGGGGGGCTCAGTCCCTACCCTGTGGTCCTCACTGTCTGCTCAGGCATTTTGATCTGGGAGGGGGAAGGCGGTAGGGGAGAAAGGAGAGGGAGAGTCAGACTCAAATGGGAGGGCCAGGGTGGGGGGGGAGGGGTGCAGGCACAGAGGGGATGTGGATGGGGAGAGTGCAAGGGCTGGACTCTGAGTGTGGAAACTTTGTGCTGTGACTTTGGGCACTGAGATCTCCCCGAGCCTTAGTTTCCTTCTCTGTAAAATGGGGATAACAGCACCACCTGGTGGGACTAACTTGACCGGTACCAGCCTAAGGCAGTGGGGGTGTGCTGCAGGTGCTTTAACCAGCTTGGCGAGGGCAGGAGCTGGGGTTGGTGCCCAGGTGGTGGGGTCTTTGGCGGGAGGATCTGGGGCCTGAAGGTGAAAGCAGAGCCCCAGACAGATAAATCACAGTGGACCACTCAGCTACTGGTGCTAAGAATAACGTGACCAGCCCCTCCTGCCTTCTCCCAGCATCCTCCAAGAGAGGGGCAAGGGTCCTGCAAATAGAAGTGAATTATGGGCGGGGGGGGCACTCAAACCTGCTGTAAATCATGCCGGGACAGCAGCATTTACGAGCCTCTTGTCAGGCTCCTCACTTAACCTCTTGTCCTCTCCCTGGTCACGCGGGGGGTAGCACTGGGTGGACACGAGGGGGTCCAGAGGGTTGGGGCTCCAGCTTGGGCTTCCTGTGTCTAAGAGCCACTGGTGGCCTTGAGGTCTGGTGAGGAGAGAAGGACTGGAATAGGGGAGAGGAGGCAGAGAGAGGTAGCTCCTGGAAAAACACCTGCACCTTTCCAGCTGGATCATCGATGGGGGCTTGTCTATGGACACTAACTCCCAGATGCTGGGCCCCAACGCGGAGTATCCTGCCCCCCCGCCCTTGTGCATGCACATGGCGCTGTGATCAATATCTGTCAGATGGCAGCTCACTCGTACGCATCGCTCACCGCGGGCCTGGCTCTGCCCCGAGTTAATGCTCCACGACATCCAAGAGAAACTGAGGCACAGATAAGGGCGGTTACTTGCCAGGAAGTTGCAGAGCTGGGCTTCCACCAATGCTGCCTCTCAAAGGGGGTCCTGAGGACCCCCAAGTGAGTGCAGCCCTGGAAGTTGTATGGGAGGGGAGGGTGTGGGGTACACGACCCCACACAGGTGACCATCGGCTCTGCGCCTCTGTGTCCCCACTGCAGGATGGAGCTGAGTCTGTCCCCCTGGGCTGTGGGGAGGTGACAGTTCCTGGGCTGGGCTGGGGCCATCTGAGTGCCTCCCTTCACAGCCCCCCCAGCCCATCACCCTTCTCTTTGCAGGTGCAGCTGTGCTTTTGGCCTGTGATTCCCTGTAAAAATCCACTGGAATCCGCATCCCCCTGCTCGTGGCTTTTGCCCCACGTTTATATTTAACACAAATAAGACACATTCATTGAGGAGACTTAGAAAATTCAGACATGAAAGTCTTCAACCCCCACCCCCTCCGCCCCTAGCCAGGCATTGGATCCATCCTGCCTGACTCTGCTTCTCCTTGACCCCATGACCTGGGGGTGCACAGCCTCAGGGGCTGGGCCTCAGGTCGCCCATCAGGAGCTCTACTGCTTGTCCAAACCCATGTCCTGGGGCTGGAGCCCAGGCTATGGAAGCCCTCAGTTCCTTTTCCAGCAGGAGATGCCCAATTCTGCCCACGGGCGCTGACAGGGAAGTGAGAATGCAGAGGCAGGGATGGGGGTGACACGGGTCCACTGAGGAAGTGAAAGTGTCCCTGAATCCTCCCATCTCTGACAAGGCTGCCCACAGAGGGCCAGTGCCAGTGCCCTTGTCTAGAGCGTCCCAGAGTGGTGCCCCCAGCCAAAACCATCCTTGGGGTCCCCGGCTATAACTCAGGGAGGAAGGGGTCCCTCTGGCCCCCTGCCCAGGGAGCCCCAGCGCTGGAGGACCTTCCCAGCCTCACACCCCTGACTTTGACGCCGGCCTGGGCAGCCAAACCTTTTTTTTTTTTTTTTTAAAGATTTTATTTATTTATTTGACAGAAAGAGAGACAGCGAGAGCAGGAACACAAGCAGGGGGAGTGGGAGAGGGAGAAGCAGGCCTCCCGCCGAGCAGGGAGCCCGATGTGGGACTCGATCCCAGGACCCTGGGATCATGACCTGAGCCGAAGGCAGACGCTTAACGACTGAGCCACCCAGGCGCCCCGGGCAGCCAAACCTCTTGAGTGAGGACCAGGAAATTGAGGCCAGGGGAAGGAGCACCTGATTGGCTCCATTTTTAGGCAGAGACGGAGCCAGGACTAGAACCCTGGCCTGCTCCAGCTTGGGCCTCAGACAGCTGCCCCAGAATTTCTTGATGGCTGCCTCCAGACCGGTTCTGGTGTCTCAAATTCCTTCTACCCCCTGTATCTCCATGCAAATCTCCGCGGCCACACAGACCTGGGTTCAAATCTCATGCTGATGTGGTCCTGGCAAGCCCCTGCCTCTATAAAATGGGGCCAGTGAGACCTTGTGCTCAGACGGGGAGTAAGTGCAAGAAGTTCACACCCACCCTGGAGGGACCCAGAATGGGTGTCAGTTGGGTTGGGGGGTTGGGACTCGTGGCCACTCCTGCCACACCAGTCCACCCCAGGTGTGATGGGACAAAGGACAGGGGAGCTGCATCTGTGATGACCTCATCCACTTCCGCTGGGGCCCCACAGGGCCCTGTTCTGCTGGGGAGAGGGTCTCCCCTCCTATCTTCCTCTGGGCTCCTTCCTGCTTCCCTAGGTGCGGCCGGCCCTTCCGTCCAGGCGCTCATCAATCGCACCCAAAGTACCCAGCGTCCGGCAGGCCTTCTCAGGCCCTGACTCACTTCCTGTTTCCCGGAGCTGGAAATCAGGCTCCCTCCCAGGCAGCAGCTCCAAGTCCCCACCAGCGTGTGCCCCCACCCAGGCCTGGGCATCCACCACTCATCATCCACGTCTGGGTTCTGCTGGACGTGAAACCAGCCCAAAGATGCTCCCGTTGGTCATTTAGGGATGTAGCAGCACCCACTTGGAGGGTCTGGCCATGGGGCAGCAGCAGGGGACAGGACAAATGAGGACGTGCCCTTGAGACGTCTGCTAACGTTCAATAATCCTGTCACTCGTGTGCCATGAGCTCTGCGCAGTGTCCAACCACCCTCAAGCTGAGTGGGGAGGCAGGAGGGGAACCAACCTGTGGCGGGACCAGCAGAAGCATGTGTGGGCTTGGAGTGAGGCCGGACGGCCACACAGAGACTGTGGACAAGGAAAAGGGGATGGGACTTTACCGCAAGAGCTTTCGCAGAATTTCAAGTTAGAGGAAAACAACACGAACAGATTTATAATTTGAAAACATCCCTCGGGCTGCTGTGTGGAGAAGTGATTTGGAGAGAGGAAGAAGAAGGAGTGGGAGGAGGCATCCAGGCAGGAGGAGGTGGGGCTTGGATGGATGCAGTAGTCTTGGGGGTGGAGGAGACCTGAACTGATGGTGGGTGATTAGCTGGTGACCTCTGGAGGTGTGTGAGGAAGGGACAGAGCACTCAGCATCTCCTAGGCTCCCCGTTGTGTGCAGGGCAGTGGGGGCCTGGGGTTGGGTCCGGCCTGTGCCACTCCCGTGCTCCAGGACTTTGGACAAGTCACTTAACTTTGCCATGCCTCATCTCCCCCTTCTGTAAAATGAGTAGAAGAAAGAATGAAAGTGCCTTCCTCTAAGGTGGTAAATACAATCATCCCTGTGATGCTCTTGGAGCAGTGTCTGCTCCTGGGGGAGCCTCCATAAACATTAGCTGCTTTTATTCCAGAGCTATTTTTCTACCTCAGGCCTTGTTGGTCTTGACCTTCTGCTGTGTGCCAGGGACTGTGCAAGGGGTGACAAGACCCCCGTGAGTCCAAGAAGCACAGCCTCACCCCACTTTTGCAGATGGGGAAACAGAGGCTCAGAGAGAGAAGGGCTCTGACCACGGTCCCCCAGTTGAAAGTGGTGAAGCAGGATGTGAACTGGGATCCCTCTGGCCCCACAGCCTCCCACGCTGTTCTGCTCAGGGACCCAAGTGGCCCTCCCCTGCCTGTGGCCCAGAGCTGAGGGAATGGAGGTGAGGCTGGAACCATTGCCCTATCAATTTTAACCCAGTCAAGTCACATCCTCACTGGAAAACCTTCATCTTAGACACACAAACTCTCCCTAGGACCGAGCAAGTGGTATTGACCTTCCCTGGCAGGTGGGTGAGTGCAGGTGAGGACTTCTGCAAGAGGCCAGGGGGTGGGGGGAAGAGAGGGTCAAGGCTGCCCCAAGCTCTATGGAGTGGGCACGGGCCCAGGAACTGATAGAAGAGCATTTGTTCATTTCCTCTCTCATTCATTCACCCATTCATTCATTCTCTCATTCATTCATCCTTGTGAGCCTGCTTTTAAGTCTAACATTCTGCCAAGTGATATATGCCCACAGTAAGATCCCGCTCCTGAGACCCCCCCCCCAGTTGCTGGGGAACCGAGCAACAGGTACTGTCACCGGTGTGGGGGCTCTGATGGCGGAAGCACAGGTCACCGCGGGAGTCCAGAGGAGGAGGTTAACCCAGCCTGGGAGGTCTGGGAAGGCTGCCTGGAAGAAGCCAGAGCCAAGGCTTGGGGACACCCTGGAGATTTAGACAGGGCGACAGAGCAAGGGGGACTCAAGGGCTGCCGGGCCTTTGGGACTCAGATTCTGACTAAGGGTAAGAGACTCTGGGGGATGGGGAGAAGAACAAAGGATGGTGGCTCATGCTGAGACACGCAGCTGTGGTCAGTGGAGGTTGTTCTTGAGTAAGATGAGGAATGGCGTCACCCAAAAGTCCCTAAAGAACCAATTCCAAGTTCCTCAATAGAGGGGACTCTGGCTGGGCTGAGTAATTATTCACAGGCTGGGCTGCCCAAGGTTAAGGGCTGGACCGCCCAAGGCCAGAGGCAGGACCAGCCAAGGCCAGAAGCTGGCCACCCATGGTCAGAAGCTAGACCATCCAAGGTCAGAGGCTGGCCAGCCAAGGTCAGCCTGAACTCTACAAAGCACAGATTGGGCTATTGAACGTTGGTCATAACAATCATGGAGTTTTATGAGGAAACCCTCCTCTGTCCCTGGGAGCAGCAGGACCAGGACCTGAGAAGGTCGTGATGGCCTCCAAGGCCCTGAATCCCCACTGTGCGCCATAGATCATGGTCCCATGACCTGGGGTGGACTGGTGTGGCAGGAGTGGCCACGAGTCCCAACCCCCCAACATCCCTCCACATCGGAAATCACACACAAAGGGACAAGTAGACCTTTGCTGTACACTCATCCCCCACATGTTCCTGAATCCCCATTTGTGTACATACAACCCCAATGTGCACCCCAGGCACGCAGGAGTGCGAGCACACACACACACACACTCCCACCCCTGCTTATGTACATGTCCCCATCTCCCTACCCACTGGGCATGCACACACAAACCAGGAACCCCCACACAGGGGCGCCTACAGGCTGGTGCCGGCTGTGGGGAAGCTCATTAACAGGGCAGCCCCGTGGGGCCCCTGGTGCCTCTCTCCTGGTGGCAGGGAGCTGGGCCAGCGGGCTCGGGCCCCAGCCTCTCGGGCAGCTGTCTGTGACCCTTCCCCTGCAGACCAGCAGCCTGGGGTGGTACATGCCCAGCTCTGGGAGTGTGCAGACAGGGTAGAGTCTGTGTGCAGGCTGCAGGGCACTGACCGAGGAGTTCCCTGTGACTGAGAGGGGTCCCTCGGACTTACCCCCCAAAATGAGCTGTGGATCACCCACCCACCACCTCCTGACTCAGAAAGAGGCACCCAGGGTGCAAAAGCCCGAGACCCAGGAACTCCCCGGCTGCAGCCTCCCTCTCCTCACCCCCGACCCACACCAGCTACCCCAGGCCTAGCAAGCCCACCTCCTACCCAGCCCTCAGGCCATCTTTTTGTTCTCTGCCTCTGCCAGCTCCTGTTCAGGCCCCTGGCATCACCTGGCTGGCCGTCTGCAGAAGCCCCATCCCTGGCCTCCCTCAGCCCATTCTGATCCTGCCCCTTTCCCTCTGAAAGGCATCCTTAAACCATCTATGGCTTCCCAAACTTGTGTCGTGGACAGAGGGCTCTCCTAGGCCTTGCCGGCCCTCCAGCCTCAGGTGGAGCCTCTTCCCCCCAACCCCCCGAACCTCCGCTCCGTCCACATGAGCCTGTGGCCTCCACTCCGTTCCTGCAGGCCTCAGGCTGCCGCTCACCTGTAGGTCTCTGCCCTTGTCCCCTTGCCGGGAAAGCTCTCTCTTCACCTCCCTCACTCCTCATCATCCTGCAGATCTCAGCTCTCAAGAGCCTCTGCCTCGGGGAAGCCCTCACTGACCCCCAAGGTGGGCTCATCTGTCTATGAGAAACTCTCCTAGAACCACCTGGTATCACTTCTTCTTAGCACGGGTGGCCCTTTGCGGTGACATAATTATTTGAGTTATTTGATTAAAGATCGGCTCCCCCATGAGGCTGCGCTGAGGATAGGGACCATGCCTGTGGTTCCCCATAACATTCCCAATTCCTGGTACATAGTAGGTGCTTAGTCAGTGATTGCTGAAGGGAGGGAGAGAGGGAGGGAGAAAGGAAGGAAGGGCTCCGGTCCTGTGTTTTATTCCACCCAGGGCTTTGCCTGGGTGTGCAGGTGGAATGGAGGGGGCAGACCTGCCCTGGGAATCGGGTGTGAGGAGTCACTTTGAGGGCCAGCGGGTCTCCCACGCCGAAGTGGGGAGAGCAGGATGGCCCGGACTTGTGAAGGTGGATGGTCCATGTGGCCACAGGGACAAAACAGGAGTCAGGAGGCAGCTTTGGCAGAGTCTGTCTGGCAATGCCCAGGGAGGGGGACCTCCAGCAAAAACAGGACTATTCTGTCTGCTTGGCAGATGTCCTAGGGTGGTGATACAGCCATCCGTCCATCCCAGCGTAGTGACCATGTGTCTCACGCTGGAAGATCCAGGGCATCACTGAGTCCACTGGGGAAGACAATGCCTTCATACTGTGTGGTAACTGATTTGATAGGAGGGGCTTCTAATATTGCTTCAGGGCTCGTGGAAGTCTACTCAGAAGGGTCATTTAGAGTAGGCCTTGAGGGATGCCTAGGAGTTCATTAGGGAAGACTTTTCAGAAGAGGTGACCTTTGGGCCGGGTCTTGAGGGAAGCATAAAAGTTCACCAAGAAAACAAGACCGGAAACACATCTTCCCTGGACACTGGTTTCTCTTTACAGACTTGTGTAGGCCATGGGGCCAGTAAGACCTGGGCCCTGCTCATCCATACCAGCCTTTCCCATACACCCTGTGTTACTAAGAATAAGGACTCTGGAATCCAGGCTCCATACACCAGCGGTTGACCTCAGGCAAGTCACTGCATGTCCTGGTGCCTCAGTTTCCCCACCACTAAATGGGTATGATAATGGCAGCTTCATTGAAGGGCTGTTGTAAGGTTTCAATAAAGGAATAGAGGCAAGGGCCCAGCTGGAATCCAGCCATGGAAGTGGCAGTTATTGTTATTTTGTTACCTGCCCTGCACTTGCTCAGTAAGAGGAGAGGTGGGGAGCCCCGGGGGGGGGGGGGAGGTGAGGTGTCTGGAGGAGCACAGATTCCAGGGAGCCACTGAGGAAAGACCCAGCTCCCACCCTGAGCAGCGACCGAACATCACTGGCCAACTCTGTTGAGGGGGGCAGATGTATCATCCCATTTCACAGAAGGGAAAACTGAGGCCCAGAGGAGGGTGTAGTCTGAGAGGGAGCAAAAGGGTCTTGAGATGAGGCCCTGGCTGCAGGTGGGAGGAGGCAGGACAGGGAGAAATCTGACAGAAACCCAAGCCAGCTCTGAGCTCCATCTGGCCCTAGGGCAGGGGAAGGGCAGGACTTTCCAAAAGTCAGAGCTGGGGGGATTGTGGGAGCAACACCTCCTTACCGTCAATGTCTTTAATAATAAATGTCATTGATTTATTTACCAAGGGCCAGGTGCTGGCTACACACTCTCTAGGGATTATCCCATTTGATCCCCACAGCCGGGAGAGGTAAGGGACTCTTCTACCCATTTCACAGGCATGAAAACTGAGACCCGGAGAGGTGAAGGGACTCACCCTGGGTCATATAAATAGGAAGCAGAGAGTTGAGATCTGAACCCAGGTCCCAGGACCACAGGGTAACAACTCCATAGCCTTGCCTGGGGTTCCCCTGCATTCTCACTGGGCCCCACTCTTGGAGAAGAGGGAACAGCCAAACCTGGGTGAAAGTTCCAGCTCTAACTTGAGCAGCTTGGTGGCCCAAAGTAAGTCACTTCCCCTCTCTGAGCCTCAGTCTCCCCCTCTGTACATGGGCTTCACAGTCTCTGCAGCATGAAGAGAGGAGATGAAGTTCATGTTGGATACTCAACAATCGTGTGAGTGCTCCATAAACCTGGCTCAGGTGCCACTTCCCCTGGGAAGCCTGCCTTGCTTGCTCCCATGGGCCTGGTTGTCCAATTGTCCTCTACGTATCCCCTCAGCCCTGCTGTCGGAGGGCACAGTCACTGCTGTGTCCCCCAGGCACGCAGTAGGTGCTTACTCAACATCTGCTGGAATGAGCATGGTCACATGGACCTGGGTTCAAATCCAGAGCTATTGCCTTGCTTCTCCAAGCCTCAGTTTACTCATCCATCAGATGGGATCAACAGCACAGGCCGTCGGGGATTTGGCAAGGATTGGCTGGGCAATGTCTAGTGTACGGCAGGTGCCCGGTAGGTGCCCGGCCCACACGACTCCCCATCCCCCTCAGCTCTGGGCTTTCCCTGCCTCCCTGTGGCTCCTGGCCTCAGGGCCACATTCACGGAGCACCTGCTGTGTGCTCGGGGATCACCTGCCCCCAGCTGGCCCCACCCCGGGTGGCCGTCCCCTGGAGATGGCTGGAGCCTGGGAATGTGGGTGGGGCCCCCTGGGGCAGCCTGCCCCTCCCTGGCAGCTGCTGGACAGAGGCCTCAGTGTGGAGCTGCCGGGTCCTTTCACGGGCCCAGACCCATGACTGGACGTCTGAGAATGCCGCCCATTATCCGACTCACAGAGCACAAAGGGGCCACGCGGCGGCTCGGCAGGCCAGGCGCCCGGGATGGGTGCATGGGGGCCCCGGGTCCCCACCCCAGCATGCCGCGGCCGCTCCACAGAGGGCAAGCATGTGCCTGGAGTTGGGAGAGGGCATCTCTCACGCGCAGGAATGAGAACCATTTCCTCCAGCTCCACGGGGAGACAAAGACAGAGAGCAATGGCCAGGGGCTCGTCCTCACAGGCAAGGGCAGGCCACCCCTCCTGAGCCCCTCCCCATCCCATTCCCAGGGTGGCATCCAATGGAGGCAGGGGGCTACACTCCAGAACTCCAAAGGGGGGTAAAACCCCTTAGTTTTCCAGGGCATCTGCAGTGGGGAAGCATCCACAGGGCCGCACCAGCAGCACCAGCTGTCTATAATTTAAACACATTAGTGTGATGGGTACTGGTGTCTCCTGTCAGCGAGACCACTCTGGGGTCACCCTGGTCCCTCCTGGGCCACTGCAGTAGGATGTGGTAGCCATGACAGGATATCCAGTGTGGAGGGGCAACGCTGGCTAGAGACGGGGCAGGAGTCACTTTGGGCCACCGATTTGCTGTGCGACCTCAGGCAGGCCTCTAGACCTCTCTGAGCCTTGGCTTCCATGTTAATGAGTAGGGGGAGACCCGGCGGAGGGTTAATTAAACAAGGTGATCTCGCGCGTCTGAGCCCTTAATGGGGCCCGCAAGACACAGCTCTGTGGTAGCTGCTATAGGGATGGTATCATTGTCTGGGGCTGGCGGGGCTTTCCTGAGTCGGGTACAGATGATCGGTTCGAGGAGTCTGAGGGAGAGGATCCCATGTTCCAGAGCTGGAAAGGCAACCGATACTTTCTGACATGCTGGACAAAGGACATGCCTATGTTTTTCTATCCTCACAGCAGTCTTGTGAGGTGGATTATATTCACCTTTTCCAGATAAGGAAACTGAGGCTCCAAGAGAGGTGGCACCACCAAGGTCACACGGTGGTTAGGGGCTGAAGTGGGTCTGGGCCTCAGGTCTCTCAGCTCCAAGGCAAGGAGCAGAGGGACGCAGTGGCCAAGAGCAGGGTTTGGAGGCCAATAAGCTATGTAGCTGTAGGCAAGTGATGGCGGGGCGCCTGGCGGGCTCAGTCGTTAAGCGTCTGCCTTCGGCCCAGGTCATGGTCCCAGGGTCCTGGGATCGAGCCCCGCATAGGGCTCCCTGCTCGGCGGGAAGCCCGCTTCCCCCTCTCCCACTCCCCCTGCTTGTGTTCCCTCTCTCGCTGTCTCTCTCTCTCTGTCAAATAAATAAATAAGAATCTTTAAAAAAAAAAAAAAAGGCAAGTGATGGCACCTTCCTGACCCTCAGTGTCCCCATCTGTGAAACGGGCATGATAAAACCTACCTCTTCCTTTCAAGAAGAGAGCAGATGGGTAAAGGCCCCTAGAAGCTGCAGTCATAGCTCCTGGCAGTATCTAGGCCCATGCTGGGGGTGCTTGCTATCCCAGAGGCTTCTGCTTCCAGCACCTTCCTGCCACCAGAACACATTCGGGGCAGTCAGTGTGTCAGGAGCATTTCCTGCAGGGAAAGCATTCTCTTAGGCCCGGCCCGAGGGACAGAGAGTCAGGAGGCTCCCCTCCCAGCACAGCCCTGGCCCCACTGTTATTTTTTCCAATTGAAGAAGAAAAACATTTCCTCCTCCTCCTCATGGCTCTGCTGAGGACGGACAGGGCAGGATGGGGAAGCCCCCAGCCGGGTGGTGGTGGGAGCCCAGACCTGCTGTCTGTGGGCCAGCCTGGTCAGCAAGCATGGGGTGTCCAGGCAAGGACCTGCCCCACCTGCCCCACCGTGTCCTCATCTAAAAAAGGTATTGGATGAAATCTGTGTTGCCCATCTTTCTGGTGTGTTGCACCACATGGATTACAACCTACTCCGTATTTGTCTTTAATGCACATCATTTTTAAAAACTTCAATACATGCATTTATCAAGCAAGCTTTTACATCCTGATTGTACTTGGAAACCAGTATCACTTGCCAAAACCAGAACATAATTGCAAATTAAAGAAAATACAGAGCTCTAAGTAAATTCTAGAATCCTGATGTCAACAGGACCGAGCTTAAGACCTTTTCTCTATTAAAAATGGACAATGGCGAATGTTAGAGAGGCATTAAAGGCACATTAACCCCAAACGGAGACCTTCTCCTTGATATGATCACAAGTCGTGAACAAAAACTGGAAAGGACCCGAGTCACGGTGTGATTCAGGATTAGCTGGTCGTCGGTCTAGAGTTGGTTAGTCGGGGCTAGTGAATTCTGAGTTAGTTAATGCTGGGTGTCACCTAAGCCACCGTCCCGGGTTCCATCCATCTCCCCTTGGTTTCCTCTAAAATCTCTTCCGGGAGGACATACCTCCCGCATCTTAGCAAGGCCAGGGAAGATGTGGGTTCTTTTGCTTGTTCCTTCCTTCCTTCTGCCAAGAGTTATCAGCCCCTCTTCTCTTCTGCCCAGCCAGAGAGGGGTACAGGGCGGCTGCCCTGTGACCCATGCTGATCTGAAGGAGCTCCCAGCTAATGGGCGAAGGGGGGTAAATCCACTCTCTGGAGACAGATCTGGGCTCAAGTTCTCACCTTACTAATGCCCTCAGTTTCTCCATCTATGAAATGGGCTCGATGACCCCGGCCTTGTCCGCTGGTGGTGAGGGTGGCACGAGATCATGCAGGGCAGCGCTGGGTATAACACTGAGCCCTCGGTGGGCAGTGGCTCCACCCGCTGCCGTGGAACCAAGGCCGGAAGTGGGGCCCTGTGAGCCATTGCTCAATGCGGGGGGGAGAAGCTGCCATTTGCCCGGTGCCTGCCGTCTGCCTGGCACTGTACTTGCTGGTAGTTCTGTTGTTTACATCTTACAACCTCCCGGGGGCCTGGGTGCTATTATGATTGCTTTTGTTTTACAGACAAGGAAACTGAGGCTCAGAGAGGCCAAGTGCCTTGCCCTAGTCAACACAGCACTTTGAGAAGACACTTGGACCCAGCCTGGGCCCTCTGCAGTCTAACCTCGCCCTGCATATCCCCAGCCCAGGGTGGCTCCTGAGCCCCCAGCGCTCAGCTTTGCGGGTAGTTTGTGCCCAAAGTGCCAGGAATCATGAGCGCCAGCCTGAGCTGTGACAAGCCTGAGCATTTTCCTCAAGGCTCAGTGGGGGGAGCTGCAAGATGCGGCAAGATGAGCCCGGAGACAGGAAGGAAGCTAGGAGGGGCCGGAGAGGGAGAGAGGGGTGGGAGATAGGGAGGGAGCCGGCAGAGAGACACAGAGAGACGGAGAGATATGCACACAGAGAGACAGAGTGGAAAGGGGGGGTGGGAAGAGACTGGGGGAGAGAGAGACAAAGAGAGAGAGTAACCGGGAGGAGCAAGAAGACAAAAACAGAGATGGGGTGGGGAAGGCTAGAGAAAGATCAGAGCGGGAGGGAGGCACACAGATGGACCGATGGGGAGGGCTCTGGGGGGGGTGCGCCGAGCACCCTGGTACCCCTATGGGGCTCCCCAGTCCCCTGGCACCGGTGGCACAGCAGGAGCCCCCCCCATCCAGGGATTGGGGGGCATCCTATTGAGCTGTTGCTGGAGTGGCCTGGAGCCGAGGAGGGGACAGGACACCAGAAACAGAGCCTCTGATTTCCTACAGTTGAACACTCCCGGCTGTCAAAGCAGGGCTAGAGGGGGTGACCGAGGGGGCCAGAAAAAAGCAGGCGTGAGGGGCAGCAGGAAGACAAGGGTGCTGGAATGAGGGAAGTGGAGGACAGCTGTAGGCCTGGCCTTTCCCGCCTACCCTTTGGGGCACAGCGAAACCCTCTGTCTTTCCTTCCTGGCCAGGTGGAAACAAAGGAGCTGAGGCCAGACCACCCTGAAAGCAGGGGCCTCGGGGTGTTGTGCGGCCCCTGATGGGAGCAGCCAGAGCAGGCGTGGGGCTGGGAGAGATCTGGGTGAGGCTCAGAGCCAACAGACTTTGGCTTTCAAGCCTGGTAGTTCTGCTCCGGGTGAGCTGGGCATGTTGGGCCAGTCCCTTCACTTCTGGGGCCTCGGGTTCCAAATCTGTAAGGTGGGATAACAAGGGCACCAGCCTCAGAAGGCGTCTGTGAGGACTCAGTGAGTCAGTACAAGTAAAGTACTTGGCATAGTGCCTGGCAGGGCACTGTTCGGGCACCACCGTGGCCAGAGGCTGTGGATGCTTCTCATAGTGGCTCTGTGACCTCGGAAGCATGGCGGCCTGCCTCTGACCTCAGTGCCTACCTGTTCCAGGTGGAAGAAGAAAGGCCCAAGGAAAGGAGAAGCAGGCCTGACTGCCCGCGCACTTGTGGCTGATCTTCCACTGAGTCTGGGAGGATTTTAGGTCCTTCCAGAGTCCTGAGTAAGGGGATGTGCCTGGCAAGATGCGTTGGGTGGGACAGCAGCAGCCCCCTAGGGCCAGGTCTCCACAGAGGCCACAGTGGGCCTCCCGGGGCCACTCCCCTCTCCCCCAGGGCCAAAGCCTCACTCTCGGTGTCACGCTCCCAGCCCAGCCTGCACCATGGCTTGGCACATGCCTTAAATAGTTCCTCTCTCCATGTTTCCCTGATTTATATGTCTGACCCTTGAGCTTTGTCCCTCTGTCCCTGACACTTGTAAAACCTCCTTTATGGGGCTGAGGTTTTGGGGGCAGATCGTGGAGTCTGAGGAGGAGGTGCCCTGTGCCCAACTGGCCCAGCGAAGGCCCGGAAGGTGTTGGGTGAGAGCGAGTGTTAGGGGAGAGCCTCTGAGTGTGAGATGGGGAAAGCTAGCGAGGGCTGTGGATCAGGAAGGCAGAGACAGAGAGAATGGGGGCAGACAGAGATGGAGGAGAGAGGGACGCGGGAGACAGAGGGAGCCATGGAGAGAGGGGGAGCACCAGGGACACAAAAACAGAAGGGAGAGAGGGGAGAAACGGATGGTGTTAACAGAGCCCATAGAGCAAAAGCGAGTCTGAGAGAGGGAAGAAGAGCCAGAGGCTGAGAAAAAGAGGGAGACAACACACACGGAGTTGGGGCGCCATGAAGGGTTAGCCAGAGACACGGACAGGGAGACACTGAGAGAGACAGAGACCCGGGAGAAAGAGAGGAAGAAAAAAAGGATACAAGCGCGAGCCAGAAAGGCCAAGCGGCCAAAAGGGAGGAACGAGCGAGAGGAACGAGCGACGGAGGCGGACGCAGCGCCGGGAAAGGGAGCCTCGGGCCACGGGCGCCGCGCGGGAGATTCCTGGAGGG
>NC_058403.1:160866068-160978360 GCF_002201575.2 Neomonachus schauinslandi
GCCGCAGCTGGCAGAAGCCCTGGTAGATGGACCCGCAAAAAAAAAAAAAAAAAAAAAAAAAAAAAAACCTACTGCCGCCTCCGGACTCCCGGCTCCCGGCCGCGCCGCGCCCCATGCACTCGCCGCGCCGCGCAGCCCGCGCACGCCCGGATGGCTCGTCGCGCCGCGGGCGGCGCACCCCTTAGCGCTCGGGCCGCCGCGGCCAGCCCCCTGCCGCGGCGCCCGCCATTCCGGGCCCCGTCACCGTGCCCGCTGCTGCCGCTGCTGCTGCTCCTGGGGGCGGCGCGGGTCGGCGCCCTGGAGATCCAGCGCCGGTTCCCCTCGCCCACGCCCACCAACAACTTCGCCCTGGACGGCGCAGCGGGGACGGTGTACTTGGCGGCCGTCAACCGCCTCTATCAGCTGTCGGGCGCCAACCTGAGCCTGGAGGCCGAGGCGGCCGTGGGCCCGGTGGCCGACAGCCCGCTGTGTCACGCCCCGCAGCTGCCTCAGGCCTCGTGCGAGCACCCGCGGCGCCTCACCGACAACTACAACAAGATCCTGCAGCTGGACCCCGGCCAGGGCCTGGTGGTCGTGTGCGGGTCCATCTACCAGGGCTTCTGCCAGCTGCGGCGGCGGGGCAACATCTCCGCGGTGGCCGTGCGCTTCCCGCCCGCCGCGCCGCCCGCCGAGCCCGTCACGGTGTTCCCCAGCATGCTCAACGTGGCGGCCAACCACCCGAACGCGTCCACCGTGGGGCTGGTGCTGCCGCCGGCCGCCGGCACGGGGGGCAGCCGCCTGCTCGTGGGCGCCACGTACACCGGCTACGGCAGCGCCTTCTTCCCGCGCAACCGCAGCCTGGAGGACCACCGCTTCGAGAACACGCCCGAGATCGCCATCCGCTCCCTGGATGCGCGCGGCGACCTGGCCAAGCTCTTCACCTTCGACCTCAACCCCTCCGACGACAACATTCTCAAGATCAAGCAGGGCGCCAAGGAGCAGCACAAGCTGGGCTTCGTGCGCGCCTTCCTGCACCCGCCCGACCCGCCGCCGGGCGCCCCGTCCTACGCGTACCTGGCGCTCAACAGCGAGGCGCGCGCGGGCGACAAGGAGAGCCAGGCGCGGAGCCTGCTGGCGCGCATCTGCCTGCCCCGCGGCGCCGGCGGCGACGCCAAGAAGCTCACCGAGTCCTACATCCAGCTGGGCTTGCAGTGCGCGGGCGGCGCGGGCCGCGGCGACCTCTACAGCCGCCTGGTGTCCGTCTTCCCCGCGCGCGAGCTGCTCTTCGCCGTCTTCGAGCGGCCGCAGGGGTCCCCCGCGTCCCGCGCGACTCCGGCCGCGCTGTGCGCCTTCCGCTTCGCCGACGTGCAAGCCGCCATCCGCGCCGCGCGCAACGCCTGCTTCGTGGAGCCCGCACCGGACGTGGTGGCGGTGCTCGACAGCGTGGTGCAGGGCACCGGGCCGGCCTGCGAGCGCAAGCGCAACATCCAGGTACGCCGAGGGAGCCGGACACCCGCCCAGGGGGCAGGAGGGAGAGCGTGCGGCTAACTGGGCGGGTTGTGCGCTGAGCGGGACACAGGTGTGAATGTGTGGGACCCAGACGCGCGTGTGGAGACCCAGGAACGTACTCTGGGCCACAGGTGCATTTGCCGGGCCCCAGGTGTCCGCCATGGTGGGGCCACTGGTGCAAATACGGTATAGGTGTGCGCCTGCGGGCACTCAGGGGAGTGCTGGGTTCCAGGTGAGCGTAACTAGGTGTGTGGGAGGGGTCAGGGTTGCAGCTGTGCGCTGGAGAGGGCCACAGGGGCATCTATAGCCCAGGTGTGCAGGTGGTGGTCCTAGGTGTGTGCTGAGTGCAGAGCAAGCGAGTGCATGTCTGCCCAAAGGTGGGGCCCCGGCTGGCTGTGTGAGCCTATCAGGGCTGCCCTGGGAGTTGGCAGATGTGTGCTTGGGTGTGGCCGGTGTGCAGGGGGGCATGCAGGTGTGCACCAGGGCCCTGCAGATGTGTGTGAGGGGCAGCAAGGAGGGAGTGACAGGGGCGTATGCGCCAGATTTGTGTGTCACTGAGCTGGTCATGCAGGAGTGTAGGGCAGGTAGAAGTGTCCCAGAGGGACATGGGCAGCAGGGTGGGCCTGGGTGTGCAGTGGGATGTGTGTGGCAGGGAACACAGATGTTTGGGAACCAGCAGGTACTCTGGGGAGACCACTGGTTGGCAAACAGGTGTGTTCCTGAGGCCAACTTTTATTCACTCATTCAACATATATATATATACTGAGCACTTAGCAAGTACCAGTCATGGGGGCTGTGGGCTGGCCAACCACATTTGTGGAATGCCCACTAAGTGCCTCAAATGGCATAACTGGCTTGGTTCTCACAGCCACCCTCTGAGGTAGGCTCTACTCTCATCCCCATTTTACATTTGAAGAAACTGAGGAACAGAGAGGTTAAATAACTCGCTCAAGATCACACAGCTGGAAACCAGCAGAGACAGGGTTTGAATCCAGGCTGTCTGGCCTCATCTGTGTTCTTAACACCACTGATCCTTTGCTGCCTAATGGATACGGAGCTCAGAGTGTGTGTGTGTGTGTGCGTGCGTGCGTGCGCAAATGTGTTGGAGGAGTCTCAGGTGGCTGGTGTGGGGAGGTGCGGGAGACAGGGGAGTAGAGAGAGGTGAACGGGACTGTGTGCAGCCCTGGGGTATGCAGGGGGGGACAGGAGAGGGCCAGGGGCTCAGGAGGGAGTGAGGAGGGGCCAGGTGTGGCAGCAAACCGGCTGGGTGGGAATGGGGCCCAGGCCGCTGGGGCTGGGTTAGACCAAGGTGGGGGATCACTGTGGTGTGTTGACCTTGCGGGGGACATGACACGGGTGTAGAAGGGAACTTTGTGCAGGTCCCCTCAAGAAAGCTCACTAGAAAGGGGTCACTTCTTCGGGGGGCCGTGAGAGGTGGGACCCTGTGCCTTTTCCACACTGCATCCTCGTGTGAGGTGGGGGAGTCCATTTCAACACCTAGGAAGCCTCAGTTTCTCCCTCAGCAAGATGCTGAACTCAGCCTTTTCCTGGTGAGCCCTCCTTGGGGCCAGGCCCCCTGTGGCCCTGCCCCGTCCCTTCTCCATGGTCTTCAGGCTGCAGGCAAGAATCTCATGAGATTAATTATTCCCCTGTGGGTGTGCCCAGCACTGGGGCTTTGAGAAAACACGGATTCCTTCTCCTGCTTTCGGGCTCCCACAGCTGCCCACCACCAGCTGGCTGGCCGCCCTGAAAATAAAGGTCACGGTGGGTGAGTGGGGCAGACTGCCACCCACAGGGGCTAGCCAGGTCAGGGCTGGCTGCCTAGCCCTGTGATTGGGACATCTACCATTCCCCTCCACAGAGCCACATCCTCCAAAGGGGTGTGTTTGAGGGTACAAGCTTTGTTTGGGGGTCTCAGGGCCAGAGGAGGTGAGTGGGAAGTCAATCCCTGTTCTACGGAGGGAAGACCCTACTGTGGTGGCCCGGGCTGAGGTCAGGCCAGCCCCTGGGCCTGCCTTCGGCCTTTCCAGGGCCTGTGTGTCCATCCAGGCCCTTGGTGTGGGTTGATCCATGGGATTCCTCAGGCCGCCACTGCAGTAACCCCCTCCCCCTCTGGCAGGAACCGGCCTGGTTCCCACGGTCCCCAGCCTGGCCTGGTGCAGTGACTCACTCTGCTGAAGGGGGTTGGGGCTTCCTTCTCCTTAGAGGGGCAGGGCCTCTCCAGGGACACAGCCCCAGGGACAGAGTGGCCATGGGCCTTCTCCCCACCCCAAGGTGGGGTCGATTTCTGGCCCTCCTCAGCCACTCTCCCTGTGTCCTCCACACCCCTCTCCCCTTCCCCTTGCCTAGTTGTGGGCACAGGACAGGGCTGCTGGGCCATATCTCCCAGATGTGTCCAAGGCCCCAGGGTCTGGGCCTCTAGTTAGCGTAGCCGTGGGTCGGGGTGGGGCGGGGGATGGTTATTCCTGCTCCGGCTGTTGCCAGCTCCCCAGTGACAGGCCAAGAACTTGGACTTTGTACCCTGGATTCAAATCCTCCTCTGTCACTTCCCAGCTGTGTGACCTTGGCAAGTGACTTAACCTCTTTGAGCCTCAGTTTCCTCCTCCGTCAAATGGGGACACTAAAAACAAATCCCTAAGGATTGCTTCAAGGACTAAATGAATGAGTTAATGTGAAGCACGTGGTGCCTAGAACATAGTAGCACCTGGTAGCTGCCTGCCATTCTTGCCGATACCCCAAGGGCCTTATTAACACCGCTCTGGGCTCGGCCCCAGACCGCACTGACCCCTTTTGGCTTCTACAGCAGGAAATACCCCACCATTTCCCACCTCTAGCCCAGATGAAGGCCTCAGTAGACATTTCCTAAGGCCCTACTGTGTGCCCCAGGCTGGCACAGTTTCTGCTCCCGTGGCCCGTGCAGGCGAGCAGAGGGCAGACGTGTGGCCAGGTACTTAGAGCCCAGGGGGCCAGGGGGCGGGTGATAAGAGAACATGGACAGAGGGAGCCCCAGGAGGGGACATCATAGCTTCTGGGGGAGGTGCTATCAACGTGGAGGTGGATGGATGAGCAAGGGTTAGCCACGTGAAGCTGGCACAGGAAGACGAAAGGGTCCCAGCAGAGGGAACAGCCTGTGCGAAGGCCTGGAGGTAGGAAACAGCAGGGTGGGCCAGAGCAACTGAAGGTGGTCCCTGCGGTGGGGGGTGGGGGAGGAATGTGAGAGAGGGGCTGGGGGAAGGGGGCAGCGCCTGCGGGTGTGGGGAGGCTGCATCGTGGAGTTGGGACTGTATCCTGGGGGTGTAGGAGCCATGAAGGGTCTTAGCCAGAGGAGTAATGTGATCTGAATGAGCACTTCACTTTCCTCTTCTGTAGAATGGGAGCAATAAGAAGGTACTTACCTCAGGCGCCTGTGGCTCAGTTGGTTAAGCAACTATCTTCGGCTCAGGTCATGATCCTGGAGTCCCTGGATCGAGTCCTGCATCGGGCTCCCTGCTCGGCAGGGAGTCTGCTTCTCCCTCTGACCCTCCCCCCTCTCGTGTGCTCTCTCTCTCAAATAAATAAATAAAATCATTAAAAAAAAAAAAAAAAAAGAAGGTACTTACCCCCCAGGACTGTTGTGGGGATTAAAGGAGATAACACCTGTAAAGTCCTTAGTAGAGTGCCTGGCACACATATTTGCAATTATAGTTGACTCTTGAACAACTCAGGGGTTAGGGGTGCCGACCCCCTTGCACAGTCAAAAATCTGCATATAACTTCTGACTCCCCCACAACATAACTACTAATAATAGCCTCCTGTTGACTGGGAGCCTTCCCAGTAACATAAACAGTGACTGACCTATATTTTGTATGTTACGTTTGTTGTATGCTGTAACCTTACAAGAAAGAGAGCTAGAGAAAAGGAAATGTTATGAAGAAAATCGGAACAAAGGGAAGATACATACAGTGCTGTCCTGTAAAAAAATCCACATATAAGTGGGCCCACACAGTTCAAACCCACATGGTTCAAGGGTCAACTGTACTCTGATTATTTTTAATATAATTATTTTAGAAAGTCCCTAGGTGGCTAGTGAGAGGGAAGATGAGAGGCAGGAAGAGTAGTTGGAGGGCTGGTGCTATCTTCCAGGCAAGAGATTCACTCACTTACTCGAAAATATTTCTTGAGCACCTACTATGTGCCAGGCCCTGTGGTGGGCCCTGGGCGCGGTGGTGGAGGTGGTGGGTTTGGCCTTGTTCCGGGGGCTGTGTAGGGCCTGGTCTGAGGGCAGAGAGGGAAGCAGTGGGTTCCGGCCAGATTGAAGTGCCAGGATGTAGCCCCAGAGGTGGGGATGGATGGGGGGAGCAGGAAGCTGCCTAGTCTTGTCCAGCATCGGGATGGAAGTTGGTGCTGTCAGAGTAGGGCATGCGGTGGGGTGCCTCTGGGGGAGAGGACGGATTTGGCCTGGGGGTGTTGGGGGAGTTCTAGGAGCCTGGAATCCCTTTCTCTCCCAGAGCCATCTGGCCTGACTTCTCTAGCAGCAGGTGGTCTCAGTAGGGCTGGACCTGGGGGACAGGACCCTGCCCTTCCATCTGTTCTCTAGGGACATCTGACCCTCAAGTGAGGTGGCCAGGGTGGGCCTCTGGAAGCCCAGCCTCCCACTCTTGCTTGGGAGTCTTTTGACCCCATGGGTCCAGCCCCTCGGTCAGAGTGATCTCAGACATTCCAGCTTCTCACCTGGAGGACTCTCCTCTGCCGCCCACCTTTATGACAATGAAGCCTTAGCCTCTGCTGCCACCTTCCATCCAGGAATCTGCTGGGGAAGGGAGAAGCTGCCGAGGTGCAAGGTCAGAAGCAGGGAAACTTGTCCACCCCGCCAGGCTTTGGAGGGCCCCAACTTTGTCCCTGATTATTTTTGGCATATTTGGGGCCGTTGCATGATTTTGAGAGAGAAAGTGAGTGCGAAAATTATCCTCCATTGTGTGTAGCTTGGATCCCTTTCCTCAATTTATGTTTGAGGTGAAAGCCAGTTGGGAAGTTGCTGTGTGCTGTTGATGAGGGAAACTGAGGCACGGGCTTATCCAGCAAGGTGAGGGCAGGCCGAGTCTAATTCCCTGCCCGGAATCTTTCCTCTCAACCTTTGAGTGACCGTGATATTTGTTTTTTTTTAAGTCAAAAGGAAAACCAACAGGGAAATACCAATGCTGCATTTTCAAGGTGTCTTTTTATAGTAAAGGTGGAAAAAAAAACCCTCAGGCTGTTTTAAACTGGCATGCGGTGGGTGGGTGCTCATCGTCAAGAAGGCGTTTTCTGAACCAATTTAGGGGCTGAAATGCTGGGTGGAGGTGGAGGGAGACAGAGCTTCCAAGATGGGCTTTACATTTGGAGTTGGGCTGGGGGCTGGGAGTGAGCTTCCCGTGGCCAAGGGTAAAAGCAGACACTTGGTGGGGCTCAGGGGGTTCCAGCAGCATTGGCCAAGATGACCTTCTAGCCTAGAGAGACAGACCTTGGGCCAGGTGACAGTTAATATCCCAGCCCACCCTGGGAATGTCACCAGTCCTGACTTGCACGTACAAGACGTTGAGTCCCATTCTCCTGCCCATATGCTGTGTGACCCAGGGTGAGTCATTTACCCTCTCTGGGCCTCATGCTTCCTTATTGTAAAAGGGTACAGTGTCTACCTCTGAGGTTGTGGGCAGATTAAAATCTCACATGCGGTACCCAGGAAATGGCAGGTGGAGGTATTAGTAACAGGAGGGAAAACTACATCTGAGAAAAATGAGCTCAGCATGTGTCAAAGAGCCAGCAGAGCAGGGAGCGCCCAGAGGAGGGGGGTCGGGCCCTTGGAGGAGACGGAATCACACCAGGTCCTAAAGGTGACTTGGCTGGGCGAGCCAGAGGGGTTAGGCAGGGGTGTGTCCAGGGCCGCCCCACTGAGTGAGCTCAGAGGCAGGAAGACAGAGGCTGACAGGGAGAGAGTGGGCATGTTTTCACTGCCGTTGATGGGGCAGGCGCCGAGCATCTGGTGGGCCTGAGGGGTATGCGGAGGGTAGGTGCCCTGTCAGCTCTCTGGGGCTGGATAATAAACATTGCTGAGCTCCCAGTTATGAGCGGGGTCACCATGTTGGCCCTTCACGAGCACCAGTGTGTTTGATCTCATAGCCCCCCACCATGAGGCAGGAAGGTCTGTTATCCCCAGCTTACAGATAGGGAAACTGAGGCCCAGGGTCACAGGGCTGGTTCGCAGGAAGGGGGATCCGCAGACTGGCTATCTGGCACCAGAGTCCATGGTGGGCGATGGCTAGTATTAGCTGTGAGCTCTTGGCTGGGAGTTCTGCTTACCCTGCCCCATGGAGACTTGGGCAGGGCCCTTTGTACAAAACCCTCTTCTGTGACAGCACCACAGGCCCCCAATGGCAGCTGGGAGCTGATGGGGCAGTGACTCAGTTCCAGAGTAGGGGGAGGCTGGCCAGGGCATCTGTCAAGGCTGGGGCTGGCCAGGCCTTTTGAGGAAGTGGGGAAGGCAGGGAAGTACTAGTTGCATTCATGTCTAAAAATGTGATCCTCTGGATTCTGGAAGGAGTGAGCCTCCTGGCCCTTTGAGTGTGCAAGTGAAGGATGTGGTCAGTTTGTACGATGACTTGACAAATCTCTTCCAACACTGACCCCAGCCCTGGACCAGTGCTGGGTGGGTACTGGGGCTGGGAGGCTGCCTCCCCTCCAGGGCAGTACGGTGCCATCCAGGGTTTGCTAGGAGAGGGGATGGCAGATCTGTCCGGCCCTAACCATACCCACAGTTAGGACCAGCCACACCCAGGCAGGCCCAGAGGGTGCATGAGTGCTGGACCCTGGCACCGACTCCCTGGATTCAAATCCTGGCGCTGTGCCTTCCTAGCTGTGGCCTCAGGCAAGTCACTTACCTTCTCTGGTCCTCCTCTTCCCCGTCTGTAAAATGGATTCAGCATCGGGAAGAACGGGGCAGCCTGGTGTTCAGCAGAGGCTGTGTGAGTCAGCATGAGCCCCTGCAAAAACAGTCTACGAGAGCCAGATTTGCTGGCCCATGGCTGCTGGTTCTCCTGGACATGCAGGAGACAGGCCGGGTTCTGTGCTCGGGTTGCTGGCGGGAGAACAGACACGGTGTGTATGGAAGAGGAGCATGAGGGCCTGAGCCCTGGGCCTCGTGGGGGCCCGCACCCTTCCCGGACTTCGGTTTCCCGATCTGAGTTGGGCTATGGGGTGGCAAGGGGGCGCCCGCTGTCCCGGAACGGCTTCTCTCAGCGCCAGTGGGGCCTCTGGTAATGCTGTTGTTGCTCGGGGGTTTGCGTCAGGCGTATGGCAAAGCTCTTTATATAGAGTCTATCTTTTCATCGCCCCGGAAATGGAATGAGATGCGTGTTATCCCTAATCTACAAAAAGGGGAAACCGAGGCCCAGAGAGGTTAGGTGACTTGCCTGAGGTCACACAGTGGGTAAAAGGTGGAGCGGGTGTCTCGCTGCAGAACCTGTGCTCATCCCCTTTACTCCCTGGTTCTTCCCGAAACATCGACTGAAGGGGTGTGATCCAGAGGGGCCCTCAAGGTCACAGTGGGAAGAGGTGAAAGGGTCCATCCTAAAGGGGAGGAAACAGACACCCAGCGCAGCCCTGGCCTTGCTGGGGCTGCTGTGAGGGGTGAGGGCTTCCCAGTGAGCCCAGCGCCCAGCATGGTCCCAGGCGTGGGGCTCCTGTCGCCCAGGACTGCAGGTGCCTCTGCCTTCACCCACCAGAGCCCACACCTCCTAGGCAGCATCTCCTGCCTGTCCTTGCTCCTGGTGGAGGGTTCTCTAGAATGTGGCAGTAGAGGAGGGGGCCCAACTTTGTTACATGGCAGCCCCCAAAAAGGAATGAGTCAGACTCTGCCCCTACCCTCCAGGGGCTCCCAGACAGTCAGGGAGGAGATCATGACAGAACATATGCCACAACCAGGGCTGCACACTGCCTAGCCTCTTCTGAGGGAGTCCAGGAAGGCTTCCTGGAGGAGGGGGATGTTGGAGCTGGACTTGGGCAGATGGGGCTGGGGAAGGCATTCCAGCCAGAGGCAAAGGCCCAGAGATGTGGTAGAACGTGGCTTGGGTAGCAGGCAGAGATGAAGCTGAGAGTGTGTGGGGTCTGGGGTGCAGGCCAAGGATTTCGATGCTGTCCTGTGGGCTGTGGGGAGCCAGCAAGGCTTCTGGGGAGGAGTGAGACATAGTCGATCTGGTTCTAGAAGGGACTGCATAGCTGCTGGCCCCTCATCCGCCCTGCTAGGTGCTGGCAGAAGCAGGAGGCTCTCTCCCAGAGCCCCCACTGTGGCTGGACCAGGTGACTCCCGTGGGCCTCTCCAGCTCTGACAGTGGTGTGGGGATTGCCATGGAAACCAGCCGGTGCCGCGTGGGGACAGGCCTGGAAAGTCTCCTGGCGCCAGCCACGTGCATTTGGATCCTGGCTACCCCCGGAGTGTGGCCGTTCTCTTCTTTTCAAAGCCCGTGTTTGGGCCAGAGCTGAACCCAACAGGCTGCCTGGATGGGCCCCTGCACCACCCACTCTCCCGCTGACACTCGATGCCACCGAGATCTGAGATCCGCTGGGCCAGCGGGGCTGGCCCCTCCCCGTCCGCCATCCTTTACCCTGAAACACGATAAATCACACGCTAGAGGAGGGAGGAAGCTCGAAGCTCCATTATGAGGCCCAGCAAGGCCCCAGTGGGGCGTTAATCACGTAGTGCTTTCTGCTCTGATCGGTAAATAATGGGGGGGCAGTGGGCAGAGGCCTTGAAGTGGAGGCCAGGCCCGGGAAAGAAGCTAAATGGGGATCTGTGGTCACCTCCGCCCCCATGTCCCTCTCAGGGCCCGTCCAACATCTGTGTTTGAAGTGAACGAGCCCTCCAGAAGTGGCCATCTCCTTGATGGGCCTCAGTTTCCCTAGCTTGCCACCCAGGGCCTTTCCAGCTCCAGGCAGCCAGGCCCCCAGCAGCTGTTGGCCCTGCCCAAGCAGAGCATTGGGCGGACAGGCTGTGGTTAAGGGCAAGGACTCCGGAGCCAGCCTGCCTAGGTTTCAGGCTCGCATCTGGCCATTCTGGCTGTGTGACCCTGGACAAGTCGCTGCTCTGTGCCTCAGTTTCCCTTGCTGTAAAGTAGCACCGACTTATTAGGGTTAAATTAGGCTATACAGGCCGGGGCACAAAGCCAACTTATTGTGTTGTTGCTACTACTGTATTGTTGTTATTTTAAAGCTGTCCCTTCCCGACTTGGGGGTGATCTCTGAACTGAGATGTGGGCAGCTGGAGAGAGGGACCCCTGTGTCACCTCCATGTCCCCAGTACTTGGGACCCAGCCCAGAAATGTTTGCTGGGGCCTCCAAGCCAGCCCTGTCCCCTCCGCTGTGCCCACAGTCAGTTATATGATGACTCCGGGACGGAGGCCAGCACCCAGGGGACAGGGAGGAGGGTGTGAGTTCCAGTCCCTAGGGCTCCTTGGCCCCAGGAGGAGGAAGGCCAAATGTGCCCGAGAGAGGCAGCTCAGCTCTCAGCTTCTCCTGGCCCACATCCCCTCTAGGGGAAGAGGCTGGGACAGAAACCGTTCCAGGGAAAGGAGGGGCTGGAGCTGCAGTGCTCTGCCGCCCCGCCCCCATTAGAGCTGGTGTGGGGGGAGTGACTACCCCGGGCAGGGAAGAGTCGCTGGCTGCCCATCCCACACTGGGCTCCTCTGGGACCCCAGGGGGGAAGGGCTGGAAATGGGGCCAGGCTGGGCCAGAATGAGAAACAGCTTCAAGAAGGGGGAGCTGGGTGTCTGGGGGGGGGCCGTGTCCAGCTAACAAAACAATGGCTGCTTGAGTCAGCGGCTGTGGTAGGAGTTCCCAGGCAGGCCTGAGCAGAGCGGGCCTCGGCCGGGCCCCCAACACGCGTGTCGTGGGTGAGGGCGGATGTGGTGGAGCGGCTTGTCCTGGGCGGCTCCCATGTGACCTGCCCAGCTAATGGGGAACGTTGACTGAGAATCTGCAGGGATCAGTACCGAGGGCTGCTGTGAGCTGAGCTCTTTCCGGCAGCCCTCGATGGAGGGTGCAGTTATTGTCCCCATTTTACAGATGCGGAGACTGAGGCTCAGACAGAAAGCAGCGTCCCATGGCGAGTAATGAGCAACGAGACTTGCTACGTCAGGAGCCTCAGTTTCTCTGTCTGTAACATGAGGACACAAGCGTGCGGCTGTGAGGTAGCTCTGCTCGGGGCCTACACGTAGCAGGTCTTCCGTCCAGCCGGACCTCTGACCTCAGCCTGGGGGCTGTCCTTCCAGCCTGCAGCCAGCGTGGTGGCTGGGCCTGGGGTGCCAGTTGTGGCTAGACAGACATACCGTGCTCAGGATGGCCTGGCTGTCTGGTTCACACAACCCTTCCAGACGGTGCTCAGCTGGCCTGGATGAATGCAGGGCTCTGGGGCTGGGTGACCCACCTCGTGCAGAGAGGGGATCAGGGAAACAGAGCAGGCCTCTCTGAAACGCTGGAAGGGTCTACCCAAGCTGCCGCGTCCATTGCTACTTCTCGGGGTCTCCCCCCGCACCTGAGTCAGGCAGCCTGGGGTCAGGTAGGGGATTGTGGCGCTGTGTGGCCTGAGGAAGCCTCTGCCCCTCTCTGTACCTTGGTTTCACCTGGGCTCAGAGCCAGGCCTCTTGGCTGTTGTTCCGTGGCCCAGTTGCGCGCACTCTCCCCGCCTACCCCTCCAGGAAGTCAGCATCTTGATCACCCACTGGGAGGTGCTGGTATTTCCTTCCCCGGCAGCGGGCGGCTTCCTCCGCGGTGTGGGGGCCTTTGCCATGTGCCCCTTAGAGCCAGCTCCATCCTGTTTCCTCCCTGGGCCGGCGCACAGTAGGCCCACGGCTCTTTCCATGACTCAGTTTACCGTCAGTGGAGGTGTCCGCTCAGGGGAGCCATAGCCTATTAGCTGCGGTTTCTGAGAAGCTGCACCGGCTAACGTGGGAGGGAGGAGTTTGGGTTTGGAGTCACAGGCTGACTGACCTGACTGAGTACCCGCGTGGTCAGCCACGAGGGTGACCTTGAGAATGCTTCCCCCTTTAACGTCAGGGCTTCTGAAGAAGGGTGGGGGAAGGACTGCTCACCTGGGCTCTGTGTGAGGCAACAATCCCGCAGAGTTTAGTGGTTCCTTTGTGTACGCCTCCTGCAGACTGCCTTTCAGACCCCCGTGACCACCCTACCCGATCCTTGCTTGTTCCCTCTCCTCTAGTCCTTGTCTCTGGGGCATTCTCCTGAGGGAGACTTCCTTGTCCTTGGCTGTCCAAGCTGAGGGAAGAGTTGGCAGGGGAGGGCATTGAGGGGAGCCCCAGAGGGGGCAGGCCAGGTAGAGCATGGCCTTGGGGCCCAGGAGCAAAGTTTGGGTTTATGTTGAGGGCACTAGGGATCCATTGATGGCTGTTGAGCTGCAGAGGGGACACACTGGTTTGTGGTTGCTTTTTTTTTTTTAATAAACTTTTTATTTTGGAATACTTTTAGATTTACAGGAAAGTTACGACGATAGTACAGATAGTTCCTGCATAACCTTCCCTCCATTTTCCCCATTGCTAAGGTTTTACGCTCCCATGGTACATTTGTCAAAACTAAGAAACCAACATTAGTACTTTGCTCTCAACTGAACTCCAGACTTTACTCCACAAGTGTTCTTTTTCTTTTCCAGGATCCCATGTTGTACTTAGTGCCTTACAGTTTTGTTTTGTTTTTTTTTAAAGATTTTATTTATTTATTTGACAGAGAGAGACACAGCGAGAGAGGGAACACAAGCAGGGGGAGTGGGAGAGGGAGAAGCAGGCTTCCCACCAAGTGGGGAGCGCGATGCGGGGCTCGACCCCAGGACCCTGGGATCATGACCTGAGCCGAAGGCAGACGCTTAACCGACTGAGCCCCCCAGGCGCCACCCAGTGCCTTACAGTTTTAAAAAGCTTCCTTTGGCCACTGTGGAGGGAGAGGAGGGGGTTTGGTCCAGTCCCAGCCCAGGTGTATTTTTTAACACCCAAAAGGGATGGTGTGTGCTTCCAGCTCCTCATGGTGAAACTTCGCTTTCCTGGGATCTTGGGTCGATAACAGTCAAACACTTGAGGTGGGCAAGTGCCCTCAATTCCCGAGCACAAAGCCCCAACAGCTGGTGTCTTCTATCCCTGGGACAGAACTCCTGGGCCTTGCAGCCTGCCACCCGGCCTACCATTGCTGCCTGACCCTCCTCAGAGTGCCACCTACAGTGGGGCTGAGGTTTGGTGGGGTCTGCAGGCAGGATGCAGAAGCCTGAGAAACTGGGCTCTTGAAGCTCTTGCTTCAGCCGGCTTCCTGGGGAGAGAAAGTCAACACAATTACAGTTGGTAGTGAAATCAATATGTCAAGAGTTTTAATGGGAAAGTGGGCAGAGCTGAGCTTTGGCCCCAGGAGGCAGCTAGCTGAAGAGAGAGGGTGTGTCCTGCTCTCAGAAAAAAAGCTGAGACCCGCAGTAGCTATTGCTCGTCCCATTTAGAGAGGGATACACTGAGGTTCTTAGAGGAACCAAAAGTAGCAGCCCGGTGCTGCCTGGGCCTGAACACCTGACTCCCCTATGTTGCCACACACACAGTAGGCATACAGTTGGCCCATATGTTGCTCTAGTTCTCCAGCACCCAGCATGGCAGTGTTGTTCTCAATCTCTGTTTGGAAAAGAAGCAGCTGAATATAGTCAATCACACTTTAGTCAAAATTAGTCTCCTCTCTTTAGTAAACAGTCATCCTAGAGCACAGTCCTACCCTGGAGAAGCTCATGTTTATGCTACCATGATAAATGAAAGTGGTAACCAGCCCAGTGCCGCCAGAAGAGGGGAGATTTTTTCTGAGTCACATCTTGAAAGCTGGTGAAAAACTTGCTGCCTGGACATGTCTGGCAAAGGGACTAGCATGGGTCAAGACAAGGGAGACTGATGGGCCAGGGAAAGTATGAGGGCTCAGAGGTGTGGGAAGGGCATTGGCTGCTAAGGGAGTAACGGTTATAAAGGATCAGGAGCCTGGGTGGGAAGGTGTGGCCACACTGGAGGAATTGCAGAGGTTGGTGTGGTCAGAGCAGAGGGTGGGACAGAGGAAAAAAGTGAGACTTGAAGCCTGAGCAGCTGGAACCAGACCACAAAGGCCTTGAATGCCAGGCCTGATCCTGAGGAGAGCTGGGCGCTGGAGATGGGTTTGACGCCAGGAAGGATTTAACCAGTTTTGTGCTTAGAAAGGTGGCTCTACTGGATTGGAGGGGGCTGCTGGGAGAGGCCAGCCCTCCCCTGCTCCCAGGGGAATTTGTGTTTTGAAAGACCTATGGAAAGTGAGACTTGAGGGAAGGCCGGTGCTAAGGGAGGAATTTCAGGCAGCGTCAGCCGGTCAGGGTGGTATTTTGGGCCCCTGGAGCTAACTGCCCCCAGAGACCAAGTTCGGTGGAGGCCACACTTGGGAGGGCTGCTACGTCCCCAAGGGCACTGTCCCCCTTTCCCAGGCCTGCAGCCCCCTCCCCCAGCAGGGGAAGCATTTCCCGCCTGCTCCATGGACATGGGTCCCAGCTTCCACTTTTGAGCCGGTTCGAAGCCTTGTGATTTCCCCTGGCAGTCCAGAGTCAGCTTCCCCTCAGAGCACAGATCATCCAGAGCAGCTGATGGGGGGTTACTTCTCCTTTAAAATTTTTTTTTTAGATTTTATTTTTAGGTTAAGAGAAAAAAAAAAGTTGGAGGAAAGGCTTTTTAGAAAATTCCTTCGGTACAGAATTAATGGCTTGTGAACGTCAGGGCGGGCAGGCGAGAGCTGGATTCCCGGCGTGTTCCTGCCTCATCCTCTCTGCCGCGACCAGCCCACAAATCACCCTCATCTGGGTGCCCCGTCCGGCTTTTCCTGGCTGGCTGGGGTCTCCCATTGTGGGGCCCAGGACAGAAAACCCTAAGGGTGTCATCCAGGGCCTCCTAGGTCTTCCCTTCCCTCCCCGCCCCGTCCCAGAGCTCAGGGAGGAAAATCATATTCTCCAGGCAAGGGTTTACAATTTTAATTTTAAAACAGCTTATTATTTCATGACGCAAGTAATCCATATTCAGTGAAGAGAAGTTATGTAACCCCTAGGAGAAGCTTCCCTCATGGCAGGCCTCAGGCCCAAGTGCCTGCTCTCCCGCCTACTTGCTGACAGAGCTCCCCTCACCTCTTCCCTGCAGCTGCAGGATGGCTGAGGGGTGGGCCCAGGACCAGGAGAGGCCGCTGGGGGAGATGGTCCAGCATCCCCTTTCCACAGCTGTCCCCCACCTCGGGCACACACACAATGAAGTCAGGCAGGGTAGGTCTGAAGCTGCAGGACAAGAGGGAGCCAATTATGTGACAGTCTGGGGAATGACACTCTGGGCAGAGGGAACAGCATGAGCAAAGGCCCTGAGGTAAGGCCCAGTGTTTGAGGAACAGAAACGAGCCTCCCCCTCCCGTGGCTGGAGTGGAAGAGTGTGGGTGAGGAGGGTATGGGATGGGTTTAGAAGGGCTGGGGCCCCTGATGGGAGGATTTAGGATTCAGTGTTTATTCTGAGTGTTGTGTAAACCATCAGAGGGTATCAAGCTGGGGAGGCCTCTTTGCATTTTTAAAGGGCTCACTTGGCAGCTGTGTTCAAGGGGACATGTCGAGGTCAGAGCAGGCTCAGAAAAGAGGGGCTGGGAGAGCCTCCCGGGGGAGAGGCTGCCTTAGGGGCTCCTGGGCAGTCCAGCTGGAAAGCTTTAGAGGTACGCATGATTTGTCCCAAATTCCAGTTTATAATATTTGAGTGACAGTCCTATCTGAAATGGCAGCAGCGTCAGCTAACACTTCTGGAGCATTTAGGCATAGTACAGGCGCTTCCCAACCAATGAGCTTATCCCACTTCTTGTGAGGGGAGTGCGAGAGATGCGCCTACTTAATAGTTAAAGAAATGGAGGCTCAGGGAAGCGAGGTCACTTGCCCGGTCACCCCCAGCCATCCTGTGGAAGACCACCTACTCTTGGGTTCTGGCCCAGTGGCGGCCTCAGCCCCACCCCACCTCTGGGCTCAGGGCCTGGCCCCCCAGGGACGCTCTGGGATACAGGTCTCACCTAGAAGCCTGTGGGGCCTGAAACTGTGTTTATTCGCCCAAGGACAGGTGGACCTGGTATTTATTGTTTGTTTTTGAAAACTAGCTGGGCTTTTGAGCAAACCGCACACGGGCACATCATCAGTGGCTTAGGCTTGCAAAAAGCACAAATGAGAAATTTAAAAAGAAAACAACAAAAAGACTCTAAGGCTGCTCCCTAAAGCTGGTTCCGATGCTACATTCTAGTGACCTTCTGAGTTCCTGCTCAGAGCTTCCGCTGCCCATGTTCCAGCATCCAGGGGGCTGAGGGGGGCTCAAGTCTGCTGCTAGTTTCAGTCATAGAGGCATGACACTGCAACTGGTGATCTAGAGTGGGCTCCTTCCCCTCTGAACCTCAGTCTCCCCATCTGTGACATGGGACCTCATAGGGTGGCCAGGATATAGGGAGTTGATGCCCAGGCCTGGTACAGTGTCAGTTCTCAGTAAACGCAGCCTGTTATTTTTTTTTTTTTAAGATTTTATTTATTTATTTATTTGAGAGAGAGCACACAGAGGGAGAGGGAGAAGCAGACTCCCCGAGTAGCAGGGAGCCCGACGCGGGACTCGATCCCAGGACCCTGAGATCATGACCTGAGCTGAATGCAGACGCTTCACCGACTGAGCCACCCAGGCGCCCCAAACACAGCCTGTTATGTTCACCATCATGACTAGTACCTTATTGTGGATGCACCAGCTTTACCAAAACGGCCCTATGACGCCCTCTGACTTTTCTCAGCCGGGTATCTTTGTGCCTCGATCCATACGGATTTGTGGTGTCACTCAGTGGTGGGGGCGGCTCTCCTGGACGATGCGCCATTATCTTCCTGCTCAATCCTGCAGGACCCTGAGGTTGTGTCCCCCTGTCCACTCTTCTGAACCATCCTTGTGTCTGCATCCTTGTGGATTTGCACGATTATCTTCCCAAAGGTGTTTTCCTGGAGGCCTGTTTGGTATTTTTGTGCATATTGCAGAAGGAACCTTCAGAAGGAGCAACAAGACCCGGGGAGGGGGTGGGAACAAGTCCAGGGCATGGCTGGGGGCTGGGGTCCCTAACTCCATTTGTCTCACTCCAGCGTGTGCTGGGACTGATTCGCCACTTGGAGTGGCGCTGGGCCGATGCGGACGGCAGGGCTATGCACTTGGACGCGCCTTGCCTTGGTCTGCCCGTCTGTAATGTGGGCAGATGAGGGGGATGCATGGTCGTGGGAGAAAGGGAGGGCCTCGTGTGGGGAGGCCTCAGTCTGGGGTCTGGTGAGCTGCTGGGAATTTGGATGGTGGTGCTGGGGTCAGAGCAGGGGCCCCGGGAGGAGGAAACCCCCTGGTTGCTGTGGAGACCCAGCCAAGGCAGGAGGGACGCCTCTTGGGTAGCAGCAGGTAAGCTGAAGCGGAGGATGGCCTCAGGAGGTCTGGTGTGGGCTTCTCTGCTCTGCCGGCTGTGGCCAGCCACGAGGGGCAGCTCCAAGTCCATGAGGGTGTGTGGGCCTCACCCTGTCCTTACCTCACTGGCCTCCTGACCTTGTCCCGCTGCCAGCTCTTCCTGCCTCCATCACAGAACTTTTCCTGTACGGTTCCTACCTACCTGAAACGTCGTCCCCTTGGGGCAGCTCTGTGACAAACGCTGAGGTCAGGGGTCAGTCTACGGGGGATAGGGCCCTGCTTGTGTTTGGGCCTCAGCCCAGACCTGGGCATGTAAAGCCACAGCCGGACTTTAAAGCTCTGATGCTGAGGCCTGACATACAGTGTGGGCAGGGAGCCAAAGAAGGTTCTAGAGCCAAGGTCTGACATCCTGCTTCTTTTGCAGCTGCAGCCAGAGCAACTGGACTGTGGGGCTGCCCACCTGCAGCACCCGCTGTCCATCCTGCAGCCCCTGAAGGCCACGCCTGTGTTCCGAGCCCCGGGCCTCTCCTCTGTGGCCGTGGCCATGGTCAGCAACTACACCGTGGTCTTCCTAGGCACAGTCAGTGGGCGGCTGCTCAAGGTAGGGCTGGGGGGGGGTCAGGGCTGGGGAGGCTGAGGGGAGGCTGAGTCTGAGGAGGCTGTACACGTGGCCTCTGCAGGCCCGATATTAGCCCTCGTTCCCTCCGGTTTGCCCTAATACCATACAGTTTACAAAGCATCTTTCACATCCATTTCTTCTACTCTTGCTCATAAGAAGAAGGGCCGTGTCCTGCAGAGGAGGGAAACCAGGCCTGAGAGAGGCCCTTCTCTTGGGTCTCTAGGACTCGGGCTTTGAAGCAGAGGGATCTCTGTTCAGGTCTCTGGGCTCTGCCACTGCTAGCTACTTGACCTTGGACAGTGCATTTTCTCTCTCTGAGCCTCAGTTTCCCCATCTGTGGAGGGTTGTAAGCCCTGCCTCTTGAGACAGTTGTTGGGCTTTGACAGGGGAAGACCACAGCCTGGCAAGTGGGGGCTCTCTTGCCATTTCCTCCCCGTACCCCGCTGGCCTCCCTCTGAAGATTCCCCCTCCCCCACCCGCCCCAACCAAGATGACTGCTTTCTGGAGGTAATGATTCCTGGAGCTGGGAAAGGTGAGAGGACTCTTACCACCATGGGGTAGGAAGGACTTTCCAGGGCCTGGGCCAGCTTCCTCCCAGCCACCTCCCATCCCCTGCCTGTCAGGAAAGTCAGCTGCCTGGCACAGCTCCAGTGTGTACCAGGCCCTGGCCTAATTGACTCAGATCCGATAACTCAATTCCCTCAGCTGCCCAGGCGGACGCCATGGGCTGGTGGGGCGGGGGGCGCGGCTGGGGATCAGTGCCCTGGCTGCCTGGCCCCGGGACCCTAGCTGGCCCACTAGCGGTGGTGGGGGAGGGGCCAGGTGTGGGAGCAGGGAGGGGGCGGGGGGGCACCTTCTCAGCCTTTGAAGCCCCACTGAGGGTCCTTAGGACAGTGGGACTCATGTTTTGGGGTCAGATTCTTGGGTTTAGATCCTGGCTCTGCTGGCCCCAGCTGTGTGACCTGGGGGTGGTTGCTTCTCACCCTGAGCCTCAGTTTCCTCATCTATCATGGGGAAAATGAGCTGGACCATCCCAGACTGTGGTCAGAGTCTACTGTCCCCTGTGAGGGAGGTAGCGCCAGGATTCCCATTTCACAGATGAGAACACTAAGCCGCCGAGAGGGGAGGTGACTGCCCCAAAGTCACACAGTGAGAGCTGGGGTTGAATTCAAGGCCAGCTGACCAGGAGCCCACATGACCCCTCAACCCAGACCTCTTTACCCACCACCCTGTGCTGTGCACTGTCTTCTCCCACCAGCCCTTCCCTGTTCAGGGCTTAGATTACAGCACCTGGCCCGGGCTCTCGAGCACAGTAGGTGCTCAATAGATGTTTGAAGGAGTGGAAATAAGCTGAGTATCTGCTGGGTGCCTGGGGGGAAGGCTGGAGACTGAGCAGGGGCCAGGCTGCCTGGGCAGACTCCACCAAGAGGCCAGCTGGGATGGATGATATCTCAGGGGTTGGAACAGAGCCTGTGGGAGGCTGGGAAGAGAGTAATTTCAATTTGGTGTGTGGAGAGCATTTGAGAAGCTCTTCTAGAGGAGGTACCGGAAGGACAGATCTTCGCTGAAGGGAGAGGAAGAGAAATACTCCAGCGGGGAACAGAGCATGTGCGAAGGCCTAGAAGCTAGAATGCCGGAGTTGGGTTGAGGGGGTGGAAATGAGCCTAGAGGAGTAAGCTGGGGTCTGTTGTTGGGGCCTTGAATGCCAGAACAAGTCTATTCCATAAGCGGGTGGGAGCTACCAAAAGTTTGGAGCCCACAGAGGAGGGCCGGGCAGTAGGAGGCCCCTGGCAGCTGGCCCAGGGAGGCATCTAGACCACTTGTCCCAACTCAGGGCCTGGCGGGGCCTCCAACAAGGCAGCATGCTAGCAATGTGAGGGGACAGCCAAAAAAGAAAGTTTGGTGGAGCTCTGGTGGGCACTGTCTGTTCTCAGGAGGACATGCAGAGGGGCTCTCAGAGCTAGGGGAGCTTCTAGGCCTCAGGTAGTTCTGGTCTGCCTCTTGCCGGGACCCTGGACCTCACCCTCTCCCCTCATCCTTGGACTGTGGGGTCAGACAGGCCTGGGCTTGCACTGTGACCCTGAAGTGTCTTCATTTTATGACTCACCAAGTCTGTAGCCTCTCTGGGCCTCAGTCTCCTCATCTGTGAAATGGGCACAAGAGGGGAGGAATGAGAAGTATGGCCCCATCAGCGCTTGGCAGGCATCTTCTCCATGTGTGCTCACCACAGTCCTGAGGGGCGGGAGCCATCGTGAGTCCCATTAGGTCAGGAAGCTGAGGCTCTGGCGGGGAGAGTGACAACTTGTACGTTTGTACAGCTTGTAAATGTCAAAGCCAGAATTCAAACCCACGTCCCTGCTCTGAGGCATGATGCCAGACAGCCTCCCAGAGAATCTTTTGTAAACTGTAAAGTCTGTATGTATTCACACGGTGGGATGTGCTGGGGAAGATCAGCGAGGGAAGGAGCTCCTGGTGGGGGGACCCAGCAAGGCACAAGTGTAGAGACTGGACCCCCTGCCCTCCCTTACATGTCCGTGATTTCCCTCTGGCCCCGGAAGGCCGGAAAGAGGATGAGGCTGAGACCCCAAGCCTCGGTCGGGTCCCCAGCTGCCGTGGGCACCATCCTGGTGCCCCGTCACCCTGATGCCCCCACCCCCACCCCCCACAGATCAACCTGAATGAGAGCATGCAGGTGGTGAGCAGGCGGGTGGTGACGGTGGCCTACGGGGAGGCTGTGCACCATGTCATGCAGTTTGACCCGGCAGACCCTGGTTACCTTTATCTGATGACGTCCCACCAGGTAAGGCCAGAGCCCCAGCCTGAAAGGGCCCCCAGACATGCGAGCTTTCTCCCTCTCTTCCTCCCCGCAGGAGCACCTTCCCTCCCCATCCCCTTGGTCGGCTAGCCCTTCGCCTCCCAGAGTAGACACCACCTCTGCAGGGGAAGCCCTGTTTCCCCATGTGCCCCCCGTTATAGCCCCGAGCCTCAGTTTCCCCAGTGTCTCAGGGCCCTGGCCATGGCTGATTCCCCACGGAGCTGGGCCCTCACCTCTGCCTCCAGATGGCCCGGGTGAAAGTCGCTGCCTGTGCCGTGCATGCCACCTGCGGGGACTGTGTGGGGGCCGCCGACGCCTACTGCGGCTGGTGTGCCCTGGAGACACGGTGAGGCTCCCTGGGGAGAGGCTGGGCACGGCGGGGCGGGGGGGAGCCCACCGGGGCCTGACCAGCGCCCCGCCGCTCCAGGTGCACCCTGCAGCAGGACTGTGCCAACTCCGACCAGCGGCATTTCTGGACCAGTGCCAGCGAGGGCCCCGGCCGCTGTCCCGCCATGACGGTCCTGCCTGCAGAGATCGACGTGCACCAGGAGTACCCAGTGAGTCGCGGGGGAGCCAGCGCTCAGCTCCGGGGCGACAGGGGGTGGGAAGCCGCCCTTCATCTGGCCCCCAGGCCCTGAGAGGTGGAGACTCCTGCGCATGGTGCCCCAGGGACCCGGAGGCGAACAATGAGAATGACTGGGCTTTGCTGAGCTCTCACTGAGTGCTCAGCACTCACTCTGCCCGAGACGGTCACCTCTGTTAGGCCTCACACAACTCTGTGAAGTGGATGCTCTTAACATCCCCATTTTACAGATGAGGAAATTGAGGCACAGAGAGGGAAAGTGACTTGCTCAGGGTCGTACAGCTAGGGATTAGGGGAGCTGGGATTTGAACTCAAGTGGGCAGGCTTTCGAGTCTCAGGAGGGAGGGTGCAAGTTGGAGGGTAGAAGGAGAGTGAGTCCCCAGCCCCCACCTCTTTCCGGCCCCAGTACAGGGAAGGGGCAGAGGGGCCACCAAGTGCCAGGCCACTGTTGCTTGTTTTCAGATGAATCTGCAGTGTGGAGGCCTGGAGCTGCTATAGCGGGCGGTATGAGGGCAGGGGCTGAGGGACAGACAGCCCTGCCCTCAGTGACTTCTCTGAGGCTGGGTACCCTCATCCATCAACAGGGAGAGATGGTGGTTCTAAAGGGCCAGATGGGGCCTGGGGCTCCTCTGCACCCCTCTCCCCATTATCATGTATCACAGAGTCCTTCACATGCTTTATCTCATCAGGCGGACTGGGCATAGGTTTGTCCATCTGTCCATTCATTCCATTCATGTATTCATTCATCAAATGTATTCTTGAGCACCTACTATGTGTTAAGTGCAGTTCTGGACTCTGGGGACACAGCATTGAACAAGACAGACAAAGCCTTGGCCCTTGAGCAGTTGCTTGTGGGGGCTGAGGGAATAGGCAAGGTAGGCTGTCAAGACGGGAGGAAAAGTATGATTGTGAAAAGGGAAGCAGAAGAGAGAGGGGTGGAGAACGGAGCGGGGTGGGGATCACTGATGTTTTAGACCAGGTCGGAGCTGGCCTTGTGCTGCAAATGTTGTCTTTGAGCAACGCTATGAAGTAGGTGAGTCAGCTGGGCCTCTGGGAAGAGCGTTCTAGGCAAAGGGAATTGCCCTGCGGTGAGAAAAGATTGGTAGATTTGAGAGACTCTCAGGGGAGGGGGTCAGAGAAGTCACGGGGACCAGATCATGTAAAGCCTCCTTGACTGCTGTCAGGTGGGCCGTTTCTTTGGGCAGCTGGGGAAACTGAGGCCTAGAGAGCCCCAGGTAGGATATGGCCCCCTGGCCTGGAGTCCCGGCCACCAGCCCCCCCCTTCTCCCAGGGTTGCTAGCGTGGGGGTGGGGCCGTGAGGGGAAAGGCCTGCTCCCCACTCCCCCAGCTGAGGGGCCCTGGCCCCCAGGGCATGATCCTGCAGATCTCGGGCAGCCTGCCCAGCCTCAGTGGCCTGGAGATGACCTGTGACTATGGGAACAACATCCGCACCGTGGCCCGGGTCCCAGGCCCCGCCTTTGGCCACCAAATCGCCTACTGCAACCTCCTGCCGAGGGACCGCTTCCCGCCGTTCCCGCCCCACCAGGGTAAGTGCCTCACTCACTGGGCATCCCACACCGTGGAATGTCAGGCATGGGGGTCCTGCTATCACAGCCTCCAAGTGGAGACCCCCGACCCCTTTGTCCTTCTCTCCCTGGTTCCCCGGGTCCATTCTAGATCACGTGATTGTTGCGATGTCTGTGAGGGTCAACGGGCGGAATATCGTCAGGGCCAATTTCACCATCTACAATTGCAGCCGCATTGGACAAGTGTATACGCACACGGCGTGAGTGGGTCAGGGCGCTTGCCTCCAGGTGGTGGGCGGGGGGGGGGGGGCGGGGAAGGGTCTCTGCTCCCAGGAAGGCCCTTGGAAGACAAATGGTGGTGTCCTAGAGGCAGATAGGACCCTCGCTTGTACGGTGCTGCAAACCCTCACCGGGCTTCCGGGAGCACTCAGGCCGCAGGGGCAGAGAGAAGTGCTTTCATCACACTTAATTTCGTCTCCTAAAGGTCCTGCTTGTCTCTTTCCTCCTTGCATACCTATTGTGGGGAGCTCACTATCTTAAGAGTGCCCAAGCCCCTGATGATGCAGAAGACCTTTTCCCCCCGCGTTGGGATCTGCTTCTTGGGTCCCAGTTCCTGGGGGCAGGGGGGGAAGTGAGGGTGGGGAGCTGAGTGTCTGAGGGGCCCCTTGTCTTCCAGCTGCACCAGCTGCCTGTCGGCACAGTGGCCTTGTTTCTGGTGCACCCAGCAGCATGCCTGTGTCTCCAACCAGTCACGGTGTGAGGCTTCCCCCAATCCAGCGGTAAGTTAGGCCTGGGGGGATGCCCTCTGCCTCTTTCATTACCATTTTTTTTTTTTAGTATGTTGAGAACATTTCCACGTCATTAAATTTTCTTCCTGGCACCAGATCTAACTGCTGCGCTGGGCTCATCACATAACAGCACATTTAACCAATCCCCTATTGTTGGATATACTGATCACTTCCCATTTCTTTCTTGTGTTCTGATATAGCCAGGGCATGGTGTGTGTCCTTGATTATTCCCTGGAGACCAGTTCTAGAAATGGTACTTTGGGGGTGAAAACGGGGCCATATTTTTACACCTTTAACTCAACTGCCTCCAGAAAGCCTGAGCCAGTTTAAACTCCCACCTGCAGTAGGAGAGCCCCTTTCTGCACATTTTGCTGATACCAGCTGGTTTGTTGTTTTTTTTTTTTAAGATTTTATTTATTTGAGAGGAGAGAGCAAGCGAGAAAGAGCATGAGTGGGGGGTGGGGGGCAGAGGGAGAGGACAAGCAGACTCCTTGCTGAGCAGGGAGCCCAACATGGGGCTCAATCCCAGGACCCTAAGATCATGACCTGAGCTGAAGGCAGATGCTTAACTGACTGAGCCACCCAGGTGCCCCAATACTGGCCAGTTTTAAATCTTACTGTAACATTTTCAACAACCACGTGGGATCAGGGCAGTTGTCCCTGAGGCCAGGAAGTACCAGGCTGGGACCTTGAATCCAAGCCCCTCTGGCTTGGGCCCATGTTCTCCTGCCTTCCCCAGATCAGGAATTGGGCTGAAAGGCCCTCACCTTGGCCTCCCCATGGGCGCTGGGGACCCCGGGGCAGGTGATTCCTTGGGCAGAGAAGGTGAGCTGGCCTCAGGAACCACATGCGTCCAGGTCCTGTTGCTTCTGTGGTCCCTTGAGCTCTACAGCTGGCCAGGATCCAGGCCCTTCTGGGTACTCTGGAATGGCTGGATTGAATCAATTACACTGGGGTGGGCGTGGTGGGGAGACTTGGGGGTTGGGGGAAATACAAATGAAAATGCCACATACCTTGTGGCTGGTTGGTTTCTGCGGTGTGTTCACTCGCAGGGTGGCCTTCTGCCTTTGCCCAAAAAGCTTCTAAGGCCACCCCAGCCTCGGTCCAGTGATGACCAAATGGGATTCCTGAGGCTTTGGCTGGGGCTGTCATGCTCAGCCAGGTGGTATGGCTAGATTGGGGCAGGGGTGGGGGGGCCAGGGTTTTGAGACCACAGCTCATCACCTTCTAGACCTCTGACTTGTGTTAGAGCTGTGAGGGGTCAGGATAAGGCACTGAGTCGCTGCCTGAGGCTCCTCCCTCCAGGAAGGGGATGTTCCTGCCCATTTTCCAGATGGTACAACCGAGGTAGCCAATATCGTTCTGGGGGCACTGGTTCCTAATAGGAGGAGGTCACCCTGGGCATGTGTTCCGGGAAAGCAGCCCCAGTCCCCAGAGCATCTGAAGCCCCCGCCTCTTGGCTCTGGGCTCAGAGAATCTCATCAGGAATCCTCCAAGCGGGTGTAGAGGTAAGTGTGCAGGTGCTAAGAGGGGGGGCCCCATGGCCCACACCTGGAATCCTCTGGTCTCTGCACCTCCTGCCTGAGCCTCAGAACTGCTTTGAAAAAGAGTCATCCAGGAGCTTAACTCAAAGGACCGACACAGTAACATGGGGCTTCTGGCCCTGGGGGAGAGGCCCAGGGGAGTCTGTGTGGCCAAACCGTAGGGGAGGCCCCCAGGCCTCTGCATTGGACCCCAGGTTTCCAGTCCGGGCCAACCAGGACTCCTGTTCTCATGTGGGGTCCACATCTTCCAGCCCCAAGCCCAGGGCTTGGTACATAGTAGGGAGTCAAGGAATGTGAACGTGAAGCATTTGTGTTGGCAGCCTGAGTCCCGTGCTCTAATCTACAGGGATGATGGGGTGAGAAGGACCCAGCCTCAACACGGTTCATTCAGCATTGATTGGGCATCCTTTGTATGCCTGAGTCTGCACAAGGCACTGGGAAAGAACCCAGTTAGGCATAGTTCTGCCCTCTCCATCATGAGTCAAGAGCCCGAGGTGTGAGTTGTGGCTGTGTGATCCTGGGCAAGCTCCCGAACCTCTCTGTGCCTGTTTCCGCATTGCCTATTTTACTTACTATCAAATTACCCATCTTACTACTTTAAAATGGCCTTCCTTCGCTGTGCAGGGAATCTGGAGCTGCAACTATGAAACGGTAGCCCCACAGTGGCCCGTAGGAGGTACTCACTAAAAGGCCACTGTGCTCCTCCGGAGCTGGTGGCTGCTTTGCTGGGTGGGCCAGGGAGCCCTTCTCTGGGAAGGGGACCTTTGTGCAGGGCCCTGACAGATGTGTAGGAGCTCACCAGTCTGCAGGTGTTTCTGTGGCAGCATCCCATAAACCGTCCCCCCCAGGTCTGCAGCTCTAGGGGCCAGGAGCTGGGGTGGGGAGCACAGAGAGGGCCTGTCTTAGAGGATTATTGTAATCTAGCAAGAGAAGAGGCAGCCCCCTCCCCAGGCCTGCAGAAGGCTCTGACTGATAGTTAAGTTGGCACTTAATTACATCTCAGTTAGCCATGCGGGCGCCATGCTCCTGGTCAGGTGGTGGGCGGGGGAGGTTTGCACATCTGTCTGTGCCCCTTGAGCACTGGGAGGAGAGAGTAGGGCTTGGGCTAGGCCGGGGAGGTGTCCCAGGGGAGGTGCTGGGGACCAAGTCTCCTGTTACTTTCCCATTCCCTAGTGGGCCCCAGAAGGAGAAAGTGGAGGAGGGGAGAAGAGATGGGAGGGCAGGCCCCCTCGAAGGCGTGGATGCATCTGTGAAGCTGAACTGCATTAGGAGCCAGTGGGGAGAGTGGTTTGGTAGGAACAGGGGGCAGCTTAGGGGGCTGTTACGGTACAGAAAGGTAGGAAGGGACCCGGTGTGGTGGATTCAGGGTCCCTGGGCCAGCCATGTATTGGGACATCAGTTCTTGACCCTTGAACATGGGAGAGACTGCAAGAGAGTCTGTGAGTCCCAGTGTGGGGACAGGTGAGGCCCTCTGTGAACCAGCACACGCTGGGCTCCCATCGGGGTTGATGGTGGCTCCCGGCACTGTTGACCCAGCATCTGTCCTCATTCCTGGTGTCCCACCTTCTCAGCTCTGCTGGAGGACCAGGACCACGACCAAATTGGCCGTGGTTTCCTGAACCTGCAGGCTGTGCCCCATGTGGCACTCCAGCAAAGGGCAGAAACCACTCAGCCTCTTTCTGAGGTGTCCATGGCTTGCCTTGGGATGGGACAGGGAGGCCCCTGTCCTTTGGTTGCATGTGGGGAAACCCTCGTTCAAACTGGACTTGCCCCAACAGAATTAATTGACTTGTGAGTGTGAAGTCTGGGGGGTGCATCACTTTTAGGTACAGCTGGATCCAGGGGTTCCCGCCATGTTTTCGGGACTCCCCACCCCTCTGGGTGGGCTTCATGCTCATGTGGCCCTCTCCTCTTGGTAGCCAAGTCAGCCTCAGCAGCTCCAGGCAGGCTCCTGATTTCCTGGCAGCCCCAGAAAACAAAAAGAGCTCTCTCTCTTATTGGTTCTACAGAAGTCCCGTAGCTGACTTTCACTGGCTGAACTAGGGTCACTTATGCTCCCTGAACCAATTGCTGAGGCCAGGGCAGGCCTGGGACACCCGCCTATCCCTGGGGCTAGGGAGTAGAGTCAGTCTTCCCAAACCACAAGCCTGTGGGGGAAGTTCCCCAAAGGCCAAGCCAGACTTGAAGGCAGATGGTGGGGGCTGGAAGCTAACAGCAGACGTTCCAGCTGGCCCCATGGAGGGTTAGCCACCTCTGGGGGGGGGAGGTACCGAAGGAGGGCAAAGGGGTGCCAGGACCCTTAGCCTTGGTCCCACTCCGTAGAATGGGTACAAGCCTCCAAGTGGCCATGGGATCATAGATAGGGATCAAGGAGAATGGGAGGCCCTCAGGGGTGGTCCCATGTCATTCCCTCTGGGGGGCCTCCTGTAGAAGCTCCCCCTGCTCCGACCTCACCCCCCCAGCCCCTCCTGTCTGCCGCCGACCCACTGGTGGGGTGGAGCTGGGAGGACAGAGCTCAGAGCCCCCCCGCCCCGGCCAGTCGCAAGGCAGAACTGGCAGGAGCCATGAAGACTGATTGCAAACATGTGGATTCCATTCTCTGAAATTCCATGGGGTTTACACACGAGACTGCGGCAAACAGCAGCTCGGAGGGACAGAGATTTGTGTGTGCTCACACTGAGCTGGACACGAGCTCCTCCCGCCCAGCCCCGCAGAACGGTCAGCTCAGGAGGCCTCGCCCGGGCCTGGCTGTGCTGTTGTTTGAGCCAAGGCCTCTGCGGCCCGCACCAGGCGCTGCTCCCGGGTACACGGGCCGGCCTGGGCGAGGTTTCTGGCCTGGTGGTCAGCACACAGTCGGGACAACTCGGAGGCCTCTGGTGCTGCCCATTCCATCTTGGGCAAACTGCTCTGCTTCTCTGTGCCCCGATTTCCTAGTCTGTAAAATGGGTGTGATGATTGTACGTACCTCACAGGGCTGTTGGGGAGTTGGGATGTGGTGAATTAACACGGTGCAGAGTGCTCAGAACTGTCCAGGAGCACAGTGAGGGCTGTGCGAGCTAGTGACTACCACTGGTATGGGCCTGGTGATCATTCATTGGCATCCCCTCAAGGTCCAGTGTTGTGCTGGGTCCCTGAGGTACCCCTTGAGGAGCTCCCTGTCCGATTAACAGTAAGGAGAAAAGACTCCAGGGAGGCCTCCAAATTCTATCCCCAGAGGCCATTGCCCTGGTTGCGTGACCTCAAGGTGGACACACAGGGATCGTTGTGTTTCCAAATCTGTCCCCAGCCAGACTTGGGCAGGAAGAGGGCAGAGCAGGAAGCCCTCTGGGCTGGAGGGTGGTCAGGCCTTGGTATGGTGTGACTGCTGCAGGGTCCCCGGTCTCCCTCTCTCTCAGGCTCTCGGAGGTCGGGCTCGGAGTGTGAGGAGGCAGGACATGGCCCACCGGGGCCCTCAGGTCAGAAGAACCTAGTGCAGGGTGGGGGCTCCAACGTAAAGCTCAGAGAGGTCACTAAGGCGGCAGGGTGGGCATAGCCCTGCCCCCTGGTCTCTGCCCCTCGCCCTAGGCCTCAGGTTCAGGCCTGTTTCTGGCCTGGGAGGCAGACAATAGGAGTTCAAAGACCAGCTCTGCCCTCTGACCTCAGGTATATCACCACCTGCCCTCCCTCACTTCCTTCCTTTTTTGAAGTAACCCCCCGCTCCATCAGGCCTCAGTGGCTGTACCTCCAACGTGGGAATGCTGATGCCCAGGCCAGCCCCGGGACTCTCTGGGGGACTGGCGCCTCTGCCCGGAGGCCGGGACTCTCGCCTGCGGAAGTGGGGAAGGGTGTGGAGCCCGGTGGCACCAAGGTCCTCAGAGCCCGTTTCCCACGGGCCATCCAGAAGTCTGGAGTTTCTTTTTTCTGCATCATTTAACGTGTGTCCGTCTGGAAGCCGAGTCTCAGAGAGTGGGTGCAGCCCCACATTTTATAGTTGGGAAAGATGAGGCCTAGAGATGGGGAAGGGGGCCAGCGCCGGAGCAGCCACGGGGGCACTGGTTCCATCACTGGGCTGCTTATTTCATTGCTCTGTGCCTCAGTTTCCTCATCTGTAAAATGGGGCCAATAAAGCCTCCTGCCCAGAGGCTTGTCTTGAGGGTCAAATGAGATGGTGTGTGGGAGGGGAGGTAGGCTGGGGTGGCCGTGAGTCCTGTCCCTTCTGAAATTCTCCCGCATCACCCTCACCTCCTTGTGTTTTGACTGCAGAGCCCTCAGGACTGCCCTCAGATTTTGCCCTCACCCCTGGCACCCATGCCCACAGGCAGCTCACAGAGCATCCCAGTGCATCTGGCCAACGCTGCCTTCCAGGTAGGTGGGGGCCGGGCCCAGGCGGGGCAGAAGGCTGGGGAGAATGCCGTCCCGGATGGGGACCCACGCTCTGGGCCCTCCACCCACACTTTGGTTTTGTGTCTCTGAGTTTCCAGGTTCTGTTTGAGAAAGCCCCAGTGTGGTTGCAGGGGGTTGGAGGAAAGAGAAGTGGGTGGTGAGGGCCCAGCCCAAGGGACAGCAGGTTGCTAACAGCTCCTGAGGGAAACTCTGGTCAGGACCCACTGTGTATGGAAATGCTTTGGCCGGGACCCCCAGACTCCCCTCCCCTCCGAAGCTCTCTTGACAGAGCTGGGCTGCAGGCCACGGACCTGGTCCGTGTCCTGCCCGCCCCGCCCCTAGGCTGAACTGTGATTCTGGACACACTTCTTCAGTTCATGGCTGACCTGTCTTACCTGAAGAAGGGCCCTGTGCTGCCCCATTCCCCATTGTCCCGATGGGGAAAAGGAGACCCAGAGAGGAGAAGTAGGTGTACATGACGTAGGCCTGGACTTGCACCCTAGCCCTGGACTCCTAAGGCAGTGCTCTTCCCTGCAATCTGCCTTCACCTCCCCACCCCCGCATGGGGAGGAGGAGCAGCAGCTCCTTTCTGGGTCCCTCCTGGAAGAGTGTCTTGGGTGGGAAGTGTTGACAAGTTCTGGAAGTGTGCCAGCCGTCCCCCTCCCCCCTCCCCAGCTCCTGGGGAGTCACCATCTGTTGCTTCCAAGGGGGAGCGGAGGCCTGTGCTAGCTGTCACACATGGGGGGCCACGTGCCAGGCACCTGGGGTGTGTCGGGCAGCCTCGTGGCTGGGGCTGGGGCTCTGTGAGCGGCGGGGGCCCGTGCCCTCTGACTGCACCCTGCCGCCGTTGGGACAGAGCCTCCGGAGCATGAAGGTGCCTGGGCTGGCATGGACGGAGGTGCTGCTCCCTGGGGCTGCGGGAGCCTGGCAGGGGGAGGCCCAGGCCCTGGGTTTGGGTGCTGGCTGCTGCTTCCCGGGGGACATGTGTCTGCCCTCAGTGTGCCTGAGCGATCCCGGCCCTCCTGGCGCTGGGCCTGCTTCTAGAACACGAAGGGTGGGGGAGGTGCAGAGCTTCCCGGGGGACATGTGTCTGCCCTCAGTGTGCCTGAGCGATCCCGGCCCTCCTGGCCCTGGGCCTGCTTCTAGAACACGAAGGGCGGGGGGCGGGGGGTGGGGCACGGGCATAGCCCCCTGCCTGGGCTCTGCAGCAGCCCTGTTTGCTGGGCCTAACCCCCTGGGGAGCCCCAAGATAGCTTGGGCCTGCTGTCCCGAGTGGCTGAGGCCTGAGCCTCGGAGACTCAAGAAGACAGACCCCCCTCCTGGCTCAGCATGGGCAAATGAGCTCAACAGCCACCTTCCTGTGTTAGCTTCAGAGGGAAGGGGGAGACAGGACAGGCCAGTGGGGGAGGGGGGTGCTGACCTGTGTTCTCCCCAGGGTGTCACATCTGCTAACAACAGGGACATAAACAGGAAGTCCTGCCACGAGGCTGGCCTAACACACATGGAACCTGAATTTGTTCAGTCAGCGAATATTTATTGATACTGTTCCCCAGAGGCCTGTGCTGGGCAAGATGAGGCTGGGGAGTCGGGGCCTGTTTATTTGGTCAACAAACATGTATCGAGCACCTCCTGCATACTAACAGCCAGCATATATTAGTTACCCACAGTGTGCAACCTCCTAAAGATACATGATCTCCCGTTTCCCCAGCAACCCTACAGAGTAGGGAAGCCTGTTTCTACTGCTCAGTTGAGGAGACCAAGGCTCAGAGAGCAGAGCCACTAGCACAGGGTTGCACAGCCAGGAAGTAGCAGAGCTTGGGATTCAAACCGGTGGAACCTGAGCTCGTTCACTGCCACCCACTGCCCTTGGAGGCGTCACAGGGGCTGAGACCCAACCCCAACCCTTCCCAGGGGGTGGGGAGGCCAGTGTAAACAAGGCCTGGGCAGGGGGATAAGGGTGGCCCTTAACATACAGGGTGGGGGCAGGCTTTAGGAACTTTCCAGAGCCCCTAACATGCACCCAACCCCCTGCTAAATGAGTGAATGATCAAATGAGGGGTGCCCACCTGATTTAAGGGGAGGGTCTGGGAAGTCTTTGGAACATGGGGCATTTGAACTGGATTCTGAAGGCTGTGTTGAGTTTTGCTGGGTGGTAAGAGTGGAGACAAGTTGTTTGGGTAGGAGGAATGGATGGGGCAAAGGCCCAGGGGCAGGGCAGCCCATGCCATGTCAAAGAATGTCCTGCTATGGCTTGGGCGTCAGTCTATGGGACAGAGGTGGGGGGTTGTAAGGTTCAAAGAACAGGTGGAGTCTCACTGGGATGAACCTTGAATGCCAGACATGCTAAAGAGTCAGGACTTTATGAGCTGAATAAACAACCATTGGCTTAGGCCACTGGGGGATGTTGGTGAGGCTTTTAGTGGCACGGAGAGCACAAGGCCAAAGTTCTAGGTGTTCCCGTACTCTTCGTCTCCCTCAAACATTGGACATGAAGGCCAGGAAGGACATTTGCAGGGGGTAGGGGCCTGGGAGTAGGAAGGACTCAGCCCACTCCTCAGGGCAGTAGGCCGTGATGTACTGCTGATGGAGCTAGAGGGTAATGAGTGCTGATCCGACTTTCCTTAGCGCCCCCATGTCTCCCAGGGTGCAGCCCTAGAATGTAGCTTTGGGCCAGAGGAGATCTTTGAAGCCATATGGGTGAATGAATCCACCGTACACTGCAACCAAGTGGTGGTGAGTGGTGTGGCTCCAGTGTGGGGGGTTGGGGGGGGGGGGGACAGCCTGCCCAAGTCCAGATGCTGTACTCCTTCCTTCCCACCTTATTCCCTTCCTCCTTCTGATCCCCCGATCCTCAACAGCCCTGCCCTCTCCTCTCTCCAGGACATCCATCCCCTCCCCCAGCAGAGACCTAGACACCACCCATGCCTCCCATGCTTTCTTGTCCTTTTGCAGCTGCACACGACCCAGAAGAGCCAGGTGTTTCCACTCAGCCTCCAACTAAAGGGGCAGCCAGCCCGATTCTTGGACAGCCCTGACCCCATGACAGGTGGGGGCCCCCATCTACCCCATATGGCCACAGGGGACTCAGCCTTAATGGGTGGGGCTCTACCTTGGGAGACTCAGCCAGTACTCACTACACAGTCACAGATGTCCCATTGTGTTGTTCCCTAACACACAGGTTCTCAGATCCGAGCCTTGCCATTCTGTACTTGGTCACTTGCTTGGTACTTATTTATTCACTGAGCAGCTACTCTGGGGCAGACTTCTCTATGCGAACGGCTGTGCAGTGGCAGGCCCTTGCTTAGCCTTCCCCCTCTGAGCCTCATCCTCCCCAGGTGACATGAGGCACGGGCCCTTTCCTGGAAGGCTTGATGAGGATTTGCTGAGATGATGCACACAAATCTTACAGCTGTGTCTGGGATGTAGTTAGCACCCCCAAATGGTAGCTGGTGTCCTTAGTGTTCCTGCATGTATTGAATCAATCCCCCAAGAGCCTGTCCATGGGGAGCCTCGGACATCCCTGGTGGACATGGGGGCCCCCCACATCCCCACCATGAAGGCCCCAGAGAGACCGCAGAGCCAGCCTGCATACCCAGGGCCCTGAAGAACCCTCCCTGCCCTCCCTTTGGGCCACTCCGAGGGTCTGAGGCCCTGGTGCCCGCAGAGCCCACATTGCTCAGTGGTTCCCCAGCACCCCGGAGCCCCAGTGGGGAGTAAACAGATCCACTCAGGCCTGGGTGTGAATCCTGACCTGGCACTCATAGGCTGTGGGACCTTGGGCAGGTCGTTCCTCCCCTCTGAGCCTCAGTCTCTTACCTGTCCAATGGGGTTAGTAAAGCGTGCCCCCTGATTGAATCATGGTGAGGACGGATGATTTTAATGAGGCTGTCACTGTGCTGTGCTGAGCGCAGGCCCTGGAGGGCTTGGAGAACCAGGACTCACCTCTTGGGGGGGATGCCACCGCGAGAGGGAGGGTGCCGAGGGTACCTCGGTCATGGGGGGGCTGCTGACTCATGCTGCCTCCATCTCTCTCCCAGTGGAGGTCTATAACTGTGCCATGGGCAGCCCCGACTGTTCTCAGTGCCTGGGTCGGGAGGACCTGGGACACCTGTGCGTGTGGAGTGACGGCTGCCGCCTGCGGGGGCCCCTGCAGCCCCTGCCTGGCACCTGCCCCGCCCCCGAGATCCGTGCGGTAAGCACCCCCACCATGGAGGCCCATCGTACCCACGTGCCTACCTGTGCAACACACACAGCAGCCCGCACGGGCCCTCAGACCCGTGGCCCCTGTGCTTCACATGACGGAGCGTGTGCGTGCAGGGTGACCGCCTGAGCACCTGCCGGGGGCCAGGCCCCCTCCGCGCCGGACACACAGCCGTGAACACAACACATAGCCACCCTCAACGCGGAGCTAATGAGGTCGTGGGGGAGGAGGGTGGGCAGTAATAAGTACGGAAATAAATAATTTACATATAGAAGCTAAGTGCTACAGAGAAAAACAGTAAAGGGGGGAGGCCGGAGTGGGAGAAATGCTGGGGCTCAGGGCTAGTTTTTATAGTGAGGTCAGGGAAACCTTGCTGATAGGGTGGTAACTGAGGTTGGCAGTAACCACCAAGCCTCAGATTTAAGGAAGAAAGTCCTAGGGAGGGATTGTCGTTAGCTTAGCCTGGGTCACGTGCCCCTCCCTGGCCCAGTTAGCTCTGGCCGGGATGCAGGATCATGTGGTCAGATGTGGCCACTGGGAGCGGACCTCATTGTCCCCAGGAGACCCCACCCACCCAAGTTTCATTGATTTTGTGCGTGGACACTCACATCCCCACACCCATGTGGGCTCAGTAACCCTCATGCACACCCTCACTGGCAGCCCCAGGGACCCGTCAAGTGAGCAGTGGCCCAACCCTCTCAGAGCCAGAACCTTCTCCTGAGTAGCAAGTGGACGTGGTCCTACCTCCTCCTGGGTGTGTGCAGTAGTGGGGCGGGGGGGAAGCTGCTGAAGTCCCAGCCTCAGAACTTCATTCATCCTCTGTCACCTGGCAGATCGAGCCCCTGAGTGGCCCCTTGGACGGCGGGACCTTGCTGACCATCCGAGGCAGGAACCTAGGCCGGCGGCTTAGCGACGTGGCCCATGGCGTGTGGATTGGCAGCGTGGCCTGTGAGCCCCTGGCTGACAGATACACGGTGTCAGAGCAGTGAGTAGTGGGCAGGGCCCGGGGTGGTTCTGAATGACCTCTAGCGACCCGCCCCCAACCGTGCCAGCCACAGTTCTGCCCTCTCCCCTCGGCCATCCCACCCTCCTCGGCAGCCTGCTGCTCCCCAGAAATGGCCCACTGCCGGGTCTCCTGGACCTTGTCAAGCCATTCCCCCCTTCCCTGTGCATCCTGCCCTTTTCTGCTGTGGCCACTCATCTTTACCCTTCAAGTTCCCATTTCGGTGTCTCCTGCTCCGGGAAGCCCTCCCATCTGCCCCTAGACCACTGCACTTCCACAGAAGCCTTGCGCTGATAAAAAATAAAACAAAAACAAAAACCTTGCGGTTAACAAAGCATGGGGCTGCCTGTGTGGTATAAGGGTCCGCGCCTACAGCTGTGGGGCCCGGCCCAGAGAGGCTCTAGAGAAGCAGGGAGTGAGCTGGATTTCCTTCTGGGCGGGCTGTAAGGCAAGCTTGCAGAAAGGCCATCAGTCTACCCGCTGGGCCAACGTTCTCATGGTTGGAGAACGTTCAGGTCCAAAGAGACGGTCTTATCCAGCCCCTTTTTCATATAGTTGCAGAACTGTGGGAAAGTCCTGGGGAAGAGCCTGGCATCAGGGTGGCAGTTTTCTAACTGATAGGGAATGGTTTCGGTATTTTGATGTGGGTGACGCTGTTGGGTGTCCTGGCCGCGTGGCCGCCCCAGCTGTGAGCGGGCGGGGCAGGTAGCTGAGCGCAGGCGTGGGGAGCTCACACACCCTCAGGGTGTACTGGGGGGCGTTATTCAAGGGAGAACACCCAGCCCCTGAGCTCCTCGGGCTGCTCCGCTGACCAGAGCTGCCTCCCCCCCCAGGATTGTGTGTGCCACAGGGCCAGCGCCAGGGGCGTTCTCAGACGTGGTGACGGTGAACGCCTCTAAGGAGGGCAAGTCACGGGAGCGCTTCTCCTATGTGGTAAGGGAGGCCGCGCCCACCTTCCTGCCCACCCCACCAGGTCCACACCTGGGGGATAGCCTGAAGCCTGACCACCTGTCTTCCTCCCCACAGCTGCCCCTGGTCCAATTCCTGGAGCCTGACAAGGGCCCCAAGGCCGGGGGCACCAGGATCACAATCCACGGGAGCGACCTCCATGTGGGCTCCGAGCTCCAAGTCCTGGTGAACGACACAGAGCCCTGCACAGAGCTCGTGTAAGCCCCGGGGCCTGGGCCACCCTTCCCAGCCCAGGGCAACTGGACGGCTGGGGGCTAGAGGGGTGGAGGGACATCCTTGCACCAGGCATTACTCGGGTCTTCACTGGCTGTGTCCTCTTGGCCAAACCCCTCTCCCTCTCTGAGCCTCCGTTTCCTCATCTGGCAAGAACAGCAGTTACGAGTAGTACTCTGTGCCTGGTATACAGTAGGTGCTTCATAAGTGACAGCTGCAGTGAAAATGGTGATGGTTGTGCACATTCCGAGATCCTCCGGCTGGCCCAGAGGTGGGTCTGCTGGCAGGGGTGGGGTCCACAACGTCTTGGTGAAATGCCTCTGTCTTTATTATTCACTTGCTGTGTACCAGGCCCCAAGGATGGGCATTGCTGTGGAAACCAGGAAGAGCCCAGCACAGTCTCAGCCCGCAGGGGACAGCAGACACTCCCACGGGAAATAGAAACATCTGAGATTGGGGGGAAAGTCCGTGCTTTCAGAGCCACCCCTCAGCAGGGGTGGCCGTTGAGAGAGGAGCTCTGGGAAGGCTTCCTGGATGATGCGGGATGGGGCAGAAAACTGGGAAGTAGGGGCAGGGTCTGAGAAGGGAGGGTTGAAGGTGGGGAGCACGGCCTGAGCAACGGTGTGGCGGCGGGAATATGGAAACAACAGATTTCTGTGCAAGGGGCCAGCAGCCCAGGCTGGGGCCCATCGAGGAGGCCTGGAAGCCAGGCCAAGTGCACGGGCTTGCGCCCTGGGCGATGGGGCAGGCAGGGGCAACCAGGGGGAGGTGGGGGCCGTGCTGACGATGCCACCGCCCTTCCGCAGGCGCACGGACACCAGCATCGCCTGCACGGTGCCTGAGGGCGCCCTGCCGGCCCCCGTGTCTGTGTGCGTGCGCTTCGAGCGCCGGGGCTGCGTGCGCGGCAACCTCACCTTCCAGTACATGCAGAACCCGGTCATCACGGCCATCAGTCCCCTCCGCAGCCCCGTCAGGTGAGACCCCGCCCCCTGCCCCGCAGGCTGAGCTGGCTCTCCGGGGCTGCGGGTGGCCTGACGCGGCTTGCCGTCTCCTGCAGTGGCGGCAGGACCATCACGGTGGCTGGCGAGCGTTTCCACATGGTGCAGAATGTGTCCATGGCCGTGCACCACATCGGCCGGGAGCCCACGGTGAGGGGGCAAGGGGCCAAGGCGGGTGGGGAGCAGCCCGTGGCCCTGATTGACCAAGCCTCACTCTGCTGCATCTGCCCTATCTCTGCCTCTCTCTCTCTCTCTGTCTCCTGAAACCTCAATCGTCTCTTCCCCATTTCTCCATGTCTGTCTGCCCGTCCCTAACCTTGGCCTTGGCCCTGGCCCTCCTCTCCCAGCTCTGCAAGGTTCTCAACTCCACCCTCATCACCTGCCCATCCCCGGGGGCTCTGAGCAATGCATCGGCACCAGTGGACTTCTTCATCAACGGGCGGGCCTATGCTGACGAGGTGGCGGTGGCCGAGGAGCTGCTGGACCCCGAGGAGGCGCGGCGGGGCGGCAGGTTCCGCCTGGACTACCTCCCTGACCCACAGTTCTCCACGGCCAAGAGGGAGAAGTGGATCAAGCACCACCCCGGGGAGCCGCTCACCCTGGTCATCCATGTGAGTGCCAGCAGGTGCCGGGGCGGGGGCGTGAGTGGGGCCGGGCTCTGCCATGGACCTCAGTGAGCACCCCCACTCTGCTCCCGCAGAAGGAGCAGGACAGCCTGGGGCTCCAGAGCCATGAGTACAGGATCAAGATAGGCCAAGTGGCTTGTGACATCCAGATTGTCTCGGATAGAGTCATCCACTGCTCGGTCAACGAGTCCCTGGGCACAGCCGAGGGGCAGTTGCCCATCACGGTGAGTGAACGGGGCGCCCCAGGTGGAGGCGGCCCTGGCCGCCAGCCCTGCCCCATCTGCTTGAGTGTCTACCCCTTCCCCGCATGTCAGAGCTAAGCATTTTGGTGCTCAGTGGATGAGGCAAGGGGAGCAAAGCAGAGCTTTACATCCCCACTTGACAGATGAGGCCCAAGAACTTAGTGACCTGCTTCAGGTCAATGATCGGCCCGGATAGGCCTGATGGGGCTGGACTTTTCAGAGGCCATAAGAAGTTGCCCCTGCTCCACTTGATGCTCCCCGCAGAGGCTGGGCTGCCAGTCACCATGCAGAGTCACAGAGGGGAGGGAAACTGGGGGAGGGCGGAGAGGGCCCAGAAGTGGGAACTTTTCTATGCTGTACCTGCTTGCATGCCTCCTGGGGTGGGGAGCTCCCTTCCTGCCAGGCAGCTCATGCTGCCCAGGACGGCTCTGACCGGGAAAACTCCCTTTCACCCACACCCCGGTCCCAGCTGTGCCCTCTGAATCCTCAGACTCTGCCTGCTCCCTGGCTCCTTGAACAGCCCTCCAGGTGCTTGGCGACAGCAGCTAGGCCCTCTGGCTCCTCCACTGCTCCTCCCAGGCTGTCATAGTAAACAGCGCCCCCTGTACTGAGTGTCCCCTCTCAGGCCGGCCTTGCCCAGCATCCTCTCATTTAGCCCTCATGGCATCCGCAGGAGGTGGGCATGGTTATCTGTGTTATGGACATGGCATCTGAGGTTCAAAGAGGTTAGGGGGCTTGCCCAGGACCCCACAGCCAGTGAGGAGAGGAGCCAATGCACAAGGCCAGGGAAGCTACAGCTCCCTCTACCCACCTCCGCACAGATCCAGGTAGGGAACTTCAACCAGACCATCGCCACGCTGCAGCTGGGGGGCAGTGAGACGGCCATCATTGTGTCCATCGTCATCTGCAGTGTCCTGCTTCTGCTCTCTGTGGTTGGTAAGGAGCCCTTCCCTCCTGACGCCTGGGAGGGTGGCCCTGCCCCGCCTTGTCCCAGCCCCTCTGCACAGCGGCAGATAGGAGAAAAGGCACGATGGGCTGGGGACACAAGCTTGAGCAAAGGCCTGGTGGTGGGTCACTCACTGACAGCTGTGCCCTGGCTCCAGCTCACACGGGCGGAGGGGGATAGAGGCTGGGGGGTGCACCGAGTCCGGGCTGTGGGCCCTGGGTGCTTGGCAGAGGAACTTGGAACCTTGTCCTCTAGGTAATAAGGAGCTACTAGGGAACTTAAAAGAGGGTTGTTCAGGGAAGATTAACCTACATATTTGGTAGGCTACCCCACTCTTAAAATAGTGGTTATGAAAGTGATACAGTTGATTCTTGAACAACGTGGGGGTTAGGGACGCTGACCCCCGCACAGTCAGAAGTCCACAGATAAGTTTTGATTCCCCCAAAACTTAAGTACTGATAACTAAACACTCAACACATATTTTGTATGTTATATGTATTACATACTGCATTCTTACAATAAAGAAAGCTAGAGAAGAGAAAGTGTCATTAAAGAAATCATAAGGAAGAGGGGTACCTGGGTGGCTCAGTCATTAAGCGTCTGCCTTCAGCTCAAGTCATGGTCTCAGGGTCCTGGGATCGAGCCCCGCATCGGGCCCCCTCCTCAGTGGGGAGCCTGCTTCTCCCTCTGCCTGCCGCTCTTCCCCCCTGCTCCTGCACACGTGCTCTCTCTCCCTCTCTCAAATAAATAAAATAATCTTAAAAAAAAAAAAAGAAAATCAGAAGGAAGAAAAAATACATTTACAGTTCTTACTGTATTTATTTTTTAAAAATCTGCATCCAAATGGACCCACACCGTTTAAACCCAGTTGTTCAAAGGTCGGCTGCATGCGTGTGTGTGTGTGTGTGTGTGTGTGTGTGTGTGTGTGTGAGATTTCCCCATTCCCCACCCCAGAAAGGGATTATGATGTAATACTGCTGTGTAATCTTTTTTTAAAATATATTTTTATTTTATTTTATTATGTTAGTCACCATACATTACATCATTAGTTTTTGATGTAGTGTTCCACGATTCATTGTTTGTGTATAATACCCAGTGCTCCATGCAGAACATGCCCTCCTTAATACCCATCACCAGGCTAACCCATCCCCTCACCCCCCTCCCCTCTAGAACCCTCAGTTTGTTTCTGAGAGTCCATAGTCTCTCATGGTTCGTGTCCCCCTCCGATTTCCCTCCCTTCATTTTTCCCTTCCTTCTCCTAATGTCCTCCATGCTATTCCTTATGTTCCACAAATAAGTGAAACCATATGATAATTGACTTTCTCTGCTTGACTTATTTCACTTAGCGTGATCTCCTCCAGTCCCATCCATGTTGATGTAAAAGTTGGGTATTCATCCTTTCTGATGGCTGAGTAATATTCCATTGTATATATGGACCACATCGTCTTTATCCATTCATCTGTTGAAGGGCATCTCGGCTCTTCCACAGTTTGGCTATTGCGGACATTGCTGCTATGAACACTGGGATGCATATGGCCCTTCTTTTCACTACATCTGTGTCTTTGGGGTAAATACCCAGTAGTGCAATTGCTGGGTCATAGGGTAGCTCTATTTTTAATTTTTTGAGGAACATCCACACTGTTTTCCAAAGTGGCTGTACCAATTTGCATTCCCACTGACAGTGTAAGAGGGTTCCCCTGCTGTGTAATCTTTTAAATGTTTCATAATTTTTTGATCTTTTAAATGTTTCACAAGTTAACACCTGGTCATTGTGGAAATAATTGAAACTGATAAAAAACAGAAAGAGAACAAAAATCACCCATAATTCTCTCAACCAGGGAAAGTCACTGTTTACCCCTATTTTTGTATTGAATTATAATTGACATACAGTATTATATTAGTTTCAGGTGCACAACATAGTGATTCAATATTTTTATACAGTTACCTTCTGTTACCTTACAAAGATATTACAATGTTATTGACTATATTCCCTATGTTGTACATTAGGTCCCCGAGGCTTATTTATTTTATAAGTGGAAGTTTATACCTCTTAATTCCCTTTACCTATTTCATCCAATCCCCCACAGACCCCCCTCTGTCAACCACCAGATTGTTCTCTGAGTCTGTTTCTGTTTTGTTTTTTTAGATTTCACATGTAAGTGAAATCACATAGCATTTGTCTTTCTCTGTCTGACTTCATAGCCTAATACCCTCTAGGTCCTTCCATGTTGTCACAAATGGCCAGATTTCATTCTTTTTCAAGGCTGAGTAACATTTCATTGTATCTATACACGGCATCTTCTTTATCCATTCATCTATCCGTGGACACTTGGGTTGCTTACATGTCTTGGCTATTATAAATAATGCTGCAGTGAACATATAGATGCATGTATCTTTTTGAATTAGTTATTTCATTTTCTTCAATTAAGTACCCAGAAGTGGAATTGCTGGGTCCTAGTACAGTTGCATTTTTAATCTTTGAGGAACCTCCATACTGTTTTCCACAGTATGATGGCTACATTGATTTACGTGCCCACCAACAGTTTACCAGGGTTCCTTTTTCTCCACAGCCTCAGCAACACTTGTTAATTCTTGTCATTTTGATACCAGCCATTCTGACAGGTGTGAAGTGATATCCCATTGTGGTTGTGATTTGCATTTCCCTGATGATTAGTGATGATGAGCATCTTTTCATGTGTCTGTTGTCCATCTGCCTGTCTTCTTTGGAAAAATGTCTATTTAGGTCCTCTGCCCATTTGTTAATCAGATTGATTGTTTTTTAGTTGTATGAGTCTATATATTTTGGATATCAACGTTTTATTGGATATATTGTTTGCCAGTATTGTGTCCCATTTATTTAGTAGGTTGCCTTTTTGTTTCGTGGATGGTTTCCTTTGCCATCCAAAAGCTTTTTCGTTTGATGTATTCCATTTGTTTATTTTTGCTTCTGCTGCCCTTGCCTGAGGAGACAGATCCAAAAAAAATACTGCTAAGACCGATGTCCAAGAGCTTACTGCCTATGTTTTCTTCTAAAAGTTTTATGGTTTCAAGCCTCCCATTTAAGTCTTTAATTCATTTTGACTTTATTTTTGTATATGGTGTAAGAAAGTGGTCTAATTTCATTCTTTTGCATGTGGCTGTCCAGATTTCCCAACAAATTTATTGAAGAAACTGTCTTTTCCCCCTTGTGTATTCTTGCTTCCTTTGTTGAAGATTAATTGGCCATGTAAGTATGAGTTTATTTATAGACTCTATTCTGGTCCACTGATCTCTGTGCCTGGTTTTATGCCGGTACCATACTGTTTTGATTATAATAGCTTTGTGATATAGTTTGAAATCTGGGACCATGATACCTCCTGCTTTGTTCTTCTTTCTCAAGATTGCTTTGGCTATTTGGGGTCTTTTGTGGTTCCATTTACATTTTAGGATTACTTATTCTAGTTCTGTGAAAAATGCCACTGGTATTTTGATGGAGATTGCATTGAATCTATAGATTGCTTTGGGTGCTCACTTCGGCAGCACATATATATGGATTGCTTTGGGCGGTATGGGCATTTTAACAATAATTCTTCTAATGTAGGAGCAGGGTATAACTTCCCATTTTTTTGTTTCATCTTCAATTTTTCTCATCAATGTCTTTTAGTTTTCAGAGTACACGTTTTTTACCTCCTTGATTAAATTTATTCCTAGTATTTTATTCTCTTTGATGCAATTGTAAATGATATTGTTTTATTTCTCTTTCTGAATAGTTCTTTATTAGTGTATAGAAACAATAGATTTCTGTGTATTAATATTGTACCCTGCGACTTGACTGAATTTGTTTAGTAGTTGTAATAGTTTTTTGGTGGAGTCTTTAGGGTTTTCTGCATATATTATATCACCTGCAAACAGTGACAGTTTTACTTCTTCTTTTCCAATTTGGGTGCCTTTTATTTCTTTTTCTTGCCTAATTGCTGTGGCTACGGCTTCTAAATGCTATGTTGATCAAGACTGGTGAGAATGGGCATCCTTCCTGATCTTAGAGGAAACGCTTTCAGTTTTACATCATTGAGTTTGATATTAGCTGTGATCCATCCTATATGGCCTTTATTGTGTTGAGGTACATTCCCTCTATATACCTACTTTGTTGAGAGTTTTTATCATAGATAGATATTGAATTTTGTCAAATTCTTTCTCTGCATCTATTTAGATGATCATATGATTTTTAGCCTTCAATTTTATGTTAATGTGGTGTATCACGTTGTGTGATTTGTGGATGTTAAACCATCCTTTTGTCCCTGCAATGAATCCTACTTGGTCATGGTGTATGATCCTTCTAATGTATTGTTGAATTTGGTTTGGTAATATTTTTTTGCAGATTTTTGCACCTTTGTTCATCAGTGATATTTTTCTCTTTTTTTTTTGTAGTGTCTCTGCCTGGTTTTAGTATGAGAGTAATGCTGGCTTCAAAAATGAGTTTGGAAATGTTCCTTCCTCTTTAATTTTTGGGGTTATGTCAAGAGGATAGGTATTAACTCTTCTTTCTTTCTTTTTTTTTTTTAAGATTTTATTTATGGGGCACCTGGGTGGCTCAGTTGGTTAAGCGACTGCCTTCGGCTCAGGTCATGATCCTGGAGTCCCGGGATCGAGTCCCACATCAGGCTCCCTGCTCAGCAGGGAGTCTGCTTCTCCCTCTGACCCTCCTCCCTCTCATGCTCTCTGTCTCTCATTCTCTCTCTCGCAAATAAGTAAAATCTTAAAAAAAAAAAAAAAGATTTTATTTATTTGTTTGACAGAGAGAGAGACACACAGCGAGAGAGGGAACACAAGCAGGGGAGAGGGAGAGGGAGAGGGAGAAGCAGGCTTCCCGCCGAGCAGGGAGCCTGATGTGGGGCTCGATCCCAGGACCCTGGGACCATGACCTGAGCTGAAGGCAGCTGCTTAACGACTGAGCCACCCAGGCGCCCCTTAACTCTTCTTTAAATGTTTGATAGAATTCACCAGTGAAGCCATTTGGACCTGGACTTTTGTTTTAGGGGAGTTTTTTGATTACTGATTTAATTTCATTACTAGCAATCAGTGTATTCAGATTTCCTATTTCATGATTCAGTCTTAGAAGATTGTATATTTCTAGGAATTTGCCCATTTATTCCAAATTGTCTAATTTGTTGGTATATGACTGTATAGTATTCTTGTCTTTTGTATTTCTGTGGTGTCAGTTATAATTTCTCTATTTTCATTTCTGATTTAATTTAGTCCTCTTTTTTGTCTTGATGAGTCTGGATAAAGGTCTGTCGATTTTGTTTCTTTTCAAAGAACCAGCTCTTGGTTTCGTTGACCTTTTCTGTTACTTTTTAGTCTATTTCATTTATTTCTGCTCTGATCTTTATTTCCTTCCTTCTCCTAACTTTGAGTTTTGTTCTTCTTTTTCTACTTCCTGTAAAGTTAGATCATTTGAGACTTTTCTTGTTTCCTGAGGTATCACTGTGAACTTCCCTCTTAGAATGGTTTTTGCCGTGTCCCAAAGATTTTGGACTGTTTTTTTTTTTTCATTTGTCTCAATGTATTTTTTTATTTCCTCTTTGACCTCTTCATTTACCCATTGGTTGTTCAGTAGCATGTTGTTTAGTCTCTACATGTTTGTGCCTTTTCCCATTTTCTTCTTGTAATTAATTTCTAGTTTCATACTGTTGTGGTCAGAAAAAATGTTTGATATTACTTCGTTTTCTTAAATTTATTGAGGCTTGTTTTGTGGCCTAATGTGTGACGTATCCTGGAGAATGTTCCATGTGCACTTGAAAAGAATGTGTATTTTGCTGTTTTTGGATGGAATGTCCTGTATGTATCTGTTAAGTTCATCTGGTCCAATGTGTCATTTAAGGATGATGTTTCCGTATTGATTTTCTGTCTGGGTGATCTATCCATTGATGTAAGTGGGGTGTTAAAGTCCCCTACTCTTATTGTGTTGCTGTCTATTTCTTCCTTTAGGCCTGTTAATATTTGCCTTGTATGTTTAGGTATGTTCAGTGCATTGATCTTTACAAATGTTATAATTCTCTTATCAGATTGACCCCTTTATCATTATGTAGTGTCCTTCTTTGTCTTTTATTACAGTCTTTATTTTAAAGTCTATTTTGTCTGATGTAAGTATTGCTACCCCAGCTTTTTTTTCATTTCCATTTATATGAAACGTGTTTTTCCACCCTTACTTTCAGTCTGTGCGTGTCCTTAGATATGAAGTGAGTCTCTTGTAGGCAGCCTATAGATGGGTTTTTTGTTTTTGTTTTTTTTTTAATCCACTCATCCACCCTATGTCTTTTGATGGGAGAAATCAGTCCATTTATATTTAAAGTAATTATTGATAGGTGTGTACTTACTGTCTTTTCATTAATTGTTTTCTGGCTGTTTTAGTAGTTTCTCTCTGTTCCTTTCTTCTTCTCTCTCTTCCCTGTGGTTAGATAGTTTTCTTTAGTGGTATGTTTAGATTTTTTTTTTTCTTTTGTGTATTTTATATGTTTTTTCTTTGTGGTTACCGTGAGGTTCACATATAATATCTTACGTATATAATAGTCTCTTTTAAGTTGATAGTAAGTTAATTTTGAACACATTCCAGAGCTTTATGTTTTTACTCCCCCGTTTTATATATATATATAAATAAAAAATATATATATATATTTTTAAGATTTATTTATTTATTTTAGAGAAAGAGAGCAGGAAAGGCAGAGGGAGAGAGAGGATCTCAAGCAGACTCCTCAATGAGCATGGAGCCCGATATGGGGCTCAATCTCACGACCCTGAGATCACGACCTGAGCCGAAACCAAGAGTCGGACGCTTAAACCAAGACCCAGGCCCATCCCCCCAGCATTTTATATTTTTGATGATCACATTTTACATGTTGATTTTATGTATCTTAACTAATTATCATATTTTAATTAATTTTACTACTTTTGTCTTACCCTTTATACTTGCTTTATAAGTATTTGACCCACTATCTTTATTTGATAATGTTTACCACTATTTTAAAACACACGTACTTCTTTTTATGAGAATGGGCCATCAGGATTATTTTCCTGGGTGTTCCCCCACCCTTTCCCCGGTAGGAGGGGAGGATTGCAGGCTGAGGGCACCCATCCGCCTTCCACACCCCGCCCAGAGGAGGTGGAGCGGAAGCCAGCAGGACCTGTCCCTCCGGGCCCGGCCCCGTGCACTGCATGTGTCAACCAGTGTTTTCCGAAGGGCTTCCCAGGCCTGACCGGTCTCTCTGCTGCCCGCAGCCCTGTTCGTCTTCTGCACTAAGAGCCGCCGTGCAGAGCGCTACTGGCAGAAGACTCTGCTGCAGATGGAGGAGATGGAATCTCAGATCCGAGAGGAAATCCGGAAAGGTAGCGGGGTACGGCCCAGGCGGGGCTGTGGACCTTGGCTTTGCCGACTGGGCAGTGGGTTCCAGAGCTACTCCCAGCTCCCTGCCAATCCCCCAGGCTTTGCCGAGCTGCAGACGGACATGACTGATCTGACCAAGGAGCTGAACCGCAGCCAGGGCATCCCGTTCCTGGAGTATAAGCACTTTGTGACCCGCACCTTCTTCCCTAAGGTCAGCCCACACCCTTGCCAGCCACCTCAGGGGCTCCTTGATCTCTTTCTGAGCCATGCCAACCTAGAGGGCATTTTTAAGCAGATGGGAAAACGTGGTGCCACGTGGGCCCCTTGAGCAGTGTATAACCTGCATGCACGCTCACAGCAGCCTTGCCCACCTGCCCTCACCTGCCAAGGGAGGGGGCCCAGTTTTTCCCCTCACTTTTCTTCTCTACTCGTTTGATGTTTGATTGTCCATACGGAAGCCAGCTACTAGCCCCACTCTCCTCCTGGGGTGTAGGGCCTGCCTGTCCTTTCACTGAGGGGGCGAGCAGGGGTGGCCCAGGCTCCCCTAGGCCCCCGGTGCCCCACCTACCTCTCTCAGCACTGGGTCCCTTCCCAGCCAGGCTTTTGGTCTCTACATTCCCTTCTCCTGCCCTCTGGACTCTGCCTCAAGCCTCCCACCCCTCTTTGTGTTCCAGGGGCTACCTCCTTGTCCCCGCCTTCCCTGCCTGGCCAGAGCATTTATGCTGGTGGCCAGTGACCTGCCTCTTGCCCTCTCCACACTACTCACCATGCAGCAGCCCTAACAAGGCCATACCGTGGCCCTTGCTGGCCTCTCTGCTCTTTCTCCCACTCTGTGCTCAGCTTCTTTTGCTTCCTCTTAAGCCTCATGCCCTCTTGCATTGCACACCTTGCATCATGAGGTTCTGCTCCTTCCTTTTCCCCCACGAAGCCCCTTGGGCCAGCCCTCCCTGCTTCTCTGGATTCCTAAGGCCCCTGGGCATGGCCTGTTGCCCCTTCTTCCTTTACAAGGTAACCCTTTGCATTTGTTGAGCGGCCCTTGCATGCCAGTCAGGGGAGACCGCAGCCCTGCTGAGATGCTGGGGGGTGGTCTACCCCTACAGTGCTCCTCCCTCTATGAAGAACGTTATGTACTGCCCTCCCAGACCCTCAACGCCCAGGGCAGCTCCACGGCGCAGGAGACCCACCCACTGCTGGGAGAGTGGAAGGTGAGTACCCCATGCACGTGCGTGCATATACACACAGGGCTGCCTCAGAGGCACCCCACCCCTCTCTGGGCCTCACTTTCCTGTTCATCTGATCCATTGATCCTAATCACGGGGAGTTGGGAGGAGTCAGTCATTGGAAGACACTGAGTCCTCCATCCCAGGAGGCGTTCAAGGTATAACACCATTCAGGGTGTTAGAAGTGCTGACCCCAAGCCAGGTGGCGAGCGGAGAGGATTGGGCCTTTCTGGACATCCCACTCCACTGCTGCCTAGAGAATGGAAAGCAAGAGGGTCCTAGGCACGGGGACTCTGGGTTACCTCCAGGCACCCTTGACCTTCTCTGAGCCCCCCTTTTCAACTCAACTGAGCCATTATTCCCAATCATGGGGAGTTAAGAGACATCTGTCATGAAAAGGTGGTGAGCTTCCCATTCCAGGAGGCATTCAAAGAGCCATTCAGGGCATTATAAGTGCTGACTCCGAGGCCAGGCAGAGGCGCCAGACCCCTGTGGACAGCACCGATTGCTTCCGCAGATCCCGGAGAGCTGCCGGCCCAACATGGAAGAGGGGATCAGCCTGTTCTCCTCGTTGCTCAACAACAAGCACTTCCTCATTGTCTTCGTGCATGCGCTGGAGCAGCAGAAAGACTTTGCAGTGCGTGACAGGTCAGGCTGCGAGGCTCTGGGAGAGGGACGGGCCCGCTGGAGGCCGCACAGCCTGTCCTGGCTTGGCCCGGCCAGACCCAAGCCCGGGACAGTTTGCAAATCGCCTTGCCTGCTGGGCAGTAGGCATCCACCCAGGACCGGGCCCCCACATGCCTCCCTTTCCTGGGCCTGGATGCCCAAGATAGGAGCCCACAGGCACAGTGGTTGCTGTGGCCGTTAGAGAAGGTGGCCCTTTCTCCGGGTGGGTGTGAGCTGCGTTCACCCACACAGACATACCTGGGGCCGCCAGGTCCATGAGGCAGCGCCGGAGCCCCACACCACACACGCTGCGGATCCCGGGGCCCGGTGCTGATGCCCTGCGCCCCCCCGCAGGTGCAGCCTGGCCTCCCTGCTGACCATCGCGCTCCACGGCAAGCTGGAGTACTACACGGGCATCATGAAGGAGCTGCTGGTGGACCTCATCGACGCCTCGGCCGCCAAGAACCCGAAGCTCATGCTGCGGCGCACGGAGTCCGTGGTTGAGAAGATGCTCACCAACTGGATGTCCATCTGCATGTACAGCTGTCTGCGGGTGAGGCGGGGCTGAGCCCGCCCCCTGCCAAGCCTTCCCTAGGGCGAGCGTCATGTATCTGACTTGGTTTCCTCCTCATGCCAGCTCCTTCCGGAGGGGTCCTCACGCCCTTTGTGCAGATGAGGAAGGGGGCTCAGGGAGCAGGGACAGGCCTCTAGGGTCCATTATACAGCTCAGGGAAGGCCTGGCTTCCCGCAAGGGCTCAAAGCACTCTCCAGGGGCTTTGTTCCAGATAGTTTTCTTTTTTTTTTTTTATTAAAATTTTTTTTTTAGATTTTATTTGAGAGAGACAGAGATAGTGAGATAGAGAGCACAAGTGGGGAGGAGAGGGAGAAGCAGGCTCCCCACAGAGCAGGGAGCCCGATGCCGGACTCGATCCCAGGACCCTGGGATCATGACCTGAGCCGAAGGCAGACGCTTAACCATCTGAGCCACCCAGGCGCCCCCAGATAGTTTTCTTATTCATCAACCCCCCCTCCCCTTGTGTGCCTTTGGGCCCGGCTCTGGGTTCAGATGATAAATCAGGCCCAGTCCTAGCCCTTGAGACTCCCCCCCGGGCTTAGAGGAGACAGATGCAGAAATAACAATTAAAATACAGAGCAATAAAGGCCACAGAGTGGCGCTCAAGCGCTGAGGCCTTGGACCCGGCTGGAGGGTTCAAGGTGGCTTCCTGGAGGAGGCCCTAAGCTCAGGTCTGAGGGCTCAGTAGGAGGGCAGGGGTATGAGGCCCAGCCTGGCCCAAGATGCTCTCCATTCACCAGCCTGGGAATTGAGACCACATCCTGTGTTCTGGTTCCACCTAAACTCACCCCGGGCGGCTTAGCAGAGTCACGGACTTTGGAGCCAGCTGATCCGGGGTTCAAGTCTAGCTCTGCTATTTCCACCCTGGGTGACCCTGGGCAGGCTGATTGTCCTCTCTGAGCCTCAGCAGTGAGGATGATATCCCATACCGGGAAGAGCTGCTGGGATGACCGAATGAAGGTGCCTGCCCACAGCCAGTGGTTTTCCGCCTCAGAGTCCACGGAGACACTGAGGGTGGGGGACGGGAGGCGGGGGGAGATGGGGAGAATGGCACTAGGGTCCCAGAGTGGGGGTGTTACCCAGGCAGCCATGGAGGTGTTGGTACAGGGGGGTGGGGAAAGCGTTCCAGATGGGGGCCACAGCGTGGCCAAAGGCTTGGGGGCTGGAATATGGAGGGTGGGCAGCGAGGCAGTGGGGGCTGGGCTGGGCAGGCTGGGCCTCAGCCCCTGACAGCCCCGTGCCCACCCCAGGAAACAGTTGGGGAGCCATTCTTCCTGCTCCTGTGTGCCATCAAGCAGCAGATCAACAAGGGCTCCATTGATGCCATCACAGGCAAGGCCCGCTACACGCTCAACGAGGAGTGGCTACTGCGGGAGAACATTGAGGCCAAGCCCCGGGTGAGTCGGGCGGCTGGGCGGCCAGGTGGGAACCATCTCCCAGGCTGGCTGGGAGGGGGATCCTCATGCTCGGAGCACCCTGACCCTGATCATGACCCAGCCGCCCTGGGCAGGTTGTTGCCCTGCCTGGGGCCCAGGGTAGTAATGGGAGGAGCTTGCTGACTGTCTCCTCCTCTCTCGTGCAGAACCTGAATGTGTCCTTCCAGGGCTGCGGCATGGACTCGCTGAGTGTGCGGGCCATGGATACGGACACGCTGACACAGGTGAAAGAGAAGATTCTGGAAGCCTTCTGCAAGAATGTGCCCTACTCTCAGTGGCCACGTGCGGAGGACGTTGACCTCGGTGGGCAGGGGTGGGGTGCCGGGCCTCAGCATTGGGCTACTCCAGCGGGAACTGTCCCCCGCCTTGGTTGCATACTCCTTTCACTCAGGAAATGTACATTGATTGTGTCCCTGGGGACATGGAGATGATTAGATAAGGTGCCCATCACGAAAGAGCTCCTATTCTGGCAGGGAGATGGGTACTGCAGTGTGAGCAAGCTGCAGACAACAGCAAAAAGTATTCAGGAAAAGCTTGCTCAAGGAGGGGCAATTGGAATGGGTTTTGAAGGATGCATAGGAGTTCTGGTTGGGCCAAAAAGCTGCCATTTGTTCTATGCTCACAGGCCCTGTTCCAAGCACGAGGTTGTGATAATAAATGGGCACAGTGACTGTTCAGAGCAGGGAGCTCACTGGTTCTGGCCTGCAGGGGCCGGGATAGGCTATGAGATGAGGTTGGGTAGGCACTCAGTCACCCAGAGCCTGGAAGGGCAGAGTCAGTACCTAGGGATCACATACTTTCCATGACTCTTACTGTCCTTTTCACAGATGGTACCTTTTCTTATTTCATCAGCAATAGTAAAGTAACAACCTCAAGGATGAGGACACTGCCAGACCTCCTGCTCTGTGCCCACCACCACCCTCTCCTCTGGATCTTTTTTCTCCTCCTCATTTTACTCATGGAAAAATACAGGCTCAGAGAGAGGCACAGCTTGCCCTAGGTTCCACAGAGAGAGCCAGAGGTCTCTGCCTGTGTGGGCCAGGCTGGTGCTGCCCCCTCCAGCCAGCTCCCTGTCCCTGACACCCTGTTCCCTACCCCCCAGAGTGGTTCGCCTCGAGCACACAGAGCTATATCCTCCGGGACCTGGATGACACCTCAGTGGTGGAAGATGGCCGCAAGAAGCTCAACACACTGGCCCACTACAAGGTGGGGTCCCCAGCCCTACCCATCCCCCACCTGAACCCTCCCTAACCTCTGACCTCTGACCTTGGCCTCTCCCCTCCTGTCAGATCCCTGAAGGTGCCTCCCTGGCCATGAGCCTCACAGACAAGAAGGACAACACACTGGGCCGAGGTAGCACTGGTGGACAAGGGGAGGGGGTCAGGCCAGGCTTTGGCCCCTTCTGAGCAGCCCTAATAGGGAAACTGAGGCTTTAAGAGGCAGGGCTGGGCTGGGCTATGGTCTCCTTGGTTGGGGCAAGGGCCAGGCCAGGCCCCTCTGCCCCAGTACTGCTTGGGCAGGGCCTGCCGCCAGGCCTCCTCGGGCTGGGATCCTGCGGGCAGCCAGAGAGAGGCCCCAGGAGGGCGGGATGTGGTTTCAAGAGGTCTGGGAAGCTGCCAGGCTGGAGGGGGAGACTGGCATGGCCATCCGGGCTTTGGGCTGGGTCCCTGCCTCAATCCCACCCCCCATCCCCACCCTCAGGCTCCCAGGCCTAGCTGCCCAGCTGCCAGGCATGGGGTCCTAGGCTCCTTTGGTCAGAGGGTCCCCTGCTAAGGTCAGGAACAGGATCTTGTTTCTCCCTGCCGTTTACGAGGTCTGGGCTGGCAGGAGCTCTGGGCTGGGCAGTGGAGGGGGTGAGGGCAGCCATCTTGCCCCCCTGTGGGGGTCTCCCCCATGTCCCTCTGTTTCCCCTTGTGTACATCTCTCTCTCATGGCCTTTTTCTCTCGGTCTCATTTTCTATGTGTCTCTCTGGATCTCTCTCTCCCCTCTTCCTCTGTTTGCATTTTTCTGTCTCTCTCACTCTCACTTTCTACAGGTATTGCTTTGGATCTCTCGCTCTCTGCCGCTCTCCACTTTTCTGTCTCCATTTCGGTTTCTCTCTCTCCTCCCTCCTCTCTCTTGTTTATTTATTGTTTTCCCTCTCACAGTGAAAGACTTGGACACAGAGAAGTATTTCCATCTGGTAAGTGCCCGGCCTCTGGCCCTGGGGGTGCCCGCCCTCGCTGGGTGTGGACTTGGCTTCCTGCCACCCTGGAGCTCTGGGGAGAGTACTCCCAGGCTCTGGGAAAGGCCAGGGATTGGGGAGCAGGGAGGGGTCCCTCCTCCTTATGTGCCACGAAGTGTCCATGGAGCCAGGTACCTGTGGGTCGCAGGATAGGACCTCCCACAGGACGGCCCAGGATGGTGCCGGGCGCTGGACTGACCACTGCCCGGCCTCCCAGGTGTTGCCCACGGACGAGCTGGCAGAGCCCAAGAAGTCCCACCGGCAGAGCCACCGCAAGAAGGTGCTACCGGAGATCTACCTGACTCGCCTCCTGTCCACCAAGGTGGGCCTGGCCTCTTCTCCCCATCAGCTGCGCCCATGCCAGGGTGTTGGGGGGAGCTCTTCTTCTGCGGGGCTGGATGAGCTCCCCATGCAAGAGGCTCAGGGCTTCGCGTTGCTCCTGAGGAGGGGTTTGCTCACAGCCATGAAAGGTGCCTGACAGACAACTTCTGTGCTAGCCAACGTGATAGGGCAGCAGAGGCCCAGAGGGGCCAGTGCTGTCCCTGAGGTCACACAGCTCAGGTGGCAGAGTCATCACCCCGGCCCTGCCAGTTCCCCAACTCTGTCCCTCAGTGTCTGGATCAGTCCTTACAGTACCCCTGGGAGGAGGATTCCACTAACCCATTTCATAGACAGGAAAACCAGGGCCCGGAGAGGTTAGGTGACCATCCTGATGGTACATGGCTTTCCCATTCACCAGCCCAAGCACTTTGGGCTCCCTGGGGCTGCCAGAGGTGCCCACTCACCCTCCCCAAGTGGTCCTGGGCTGACGGCAGCCACCCCACTCCTCTGCAGGGCACGCTGCAGAAGTTTCTGGATGACCTGTTCAAGGCCATCCTGAGCATCCGTGAGGACAAACCCCCACTGGCTGTCAAGTACTTCTTTGACTTCCTGGAGGAGCAGGCTGAGAAGAGGGGGATCTCCGATCCTGACACTCTGCACATCTGGAAGACCAACAGGTTGGTGGGCCAAGGGCGTGTGGGCAGGCAGGGAGGGATGCGTAGCTTCATCGTTCCCGTGTGGGCGGCACTCGTGCAGGGGTTCAGAGCCTGGTCTCTCAGCCCACCTGCCCAGATTCAGTCCCTGTTTTGCCACTTCCTAGCTGTGTGACCGTGGGTAAGTGACTTCACCTCACTCTGCTTTAGTCTTCCCAGCTGTAAAACCAGGGGGATAAAAAGGAATCCACCTTAATTGTAAGAATTAACCAAAAGCAAGCATGATAGAACTTTTGCCCTTAGCATCATCTCTCTCCGCCACTCCTCTTGGGTGGGTACCATCAGCTCCATTTTATAGATGAGAACAATGAGGCTCACAGAGAAGTGCCTGCCCAAGGTCAGGCGGCCCTCGCAGGGGCAGAACCAAGCTCAAACCCACGTGATCTGACTCCCATACCCAGTCCGGAGCCTTCCTTTAAGGCATGTCTTTCTTAGCTTTCTGGGTCACAGAACCCCACAACTTGTTGAGAACTTCAGCCTGAACCTCAGGAGATGTGACACAGCCTAGAAGTTTCTGTGCCGTTGCAGGGGCTTCTCAGAGCTCTGGTGGCGGGGGGTTGTCCATGCCCTTCGGGCTGCTGAGTCACTGCGTGGCCCTGGGGTGGGGGTATTACCAATCCTCTCTGGCCTCCTGAGGCCAAGGCCAAGAATCCAGACCCCGCCCTCCCCCAGCCCTTTCTGGCTGCTCCGCGGCCCGGCTAATGGTGGACTTCCTGCTGCTGGGCAAGGGCTGGAGGGAGGAGCTGTGTGCTGCCAGGCAGGGCGGGGTTGGGGGGGGTTCTTCTAATGAGAACCAGGACCGGGCTTGAGGCTCCCCTGTGAGAACAGCAGGCTCTGTGGGGGCTGGGGGCAGGCGTGAAGGTAGCCGGGCCCTGCAATGCCTGCCCTGGCATCCTGTCCCGAGGCATGCAGCAACCTCAGCTCTTGGCCCCTCTGTGGCCCCACCCAGCAGGGATGGCCGTCCACCCCCTTTGTGGATGAGCACACTGAGGTTCTGTCTTGGGGGGAAGCCTCTCTGGCCTGGCCTGGAGGGGTAAAGCCAGCCTGGCCTCGGCGCCTGGCTGCCTCCCTCCTGCAGCCCTCAGTGACCCCTCCCTTTGCTGCCCGACCCTCTGGGCGGGCTCACGGTGCCTCCATCACCCCCATCCCACAGCCTTCCTCTCCGGTTCTGGGTGAACATCCTGAAAAACCCCCAGTTTGTCTTCGACATCGACAAGACGGACCACATCGACGCCTGCCTCTCTGTCATTGCTCAGGCTTTCATTGATGCCTGCTCCATCTCGGACCTGCAGCTGGGCAAGGTCTGCCGCTCTGGGGCTGGCTGCCCACGGGCTGGGCGGGAAGAGGGGGCCCATGGCTCTTTCTGGGAGGGGACCCCAAGGAGCTCAGGTTTGGGGGGCATGGGATGAATGGGGACCTTCCAACTGGGGCATCTAGATGCCCAGAACCTGGCCCCGGTGGTCAGAAACTCTGCACCCGCCTCAGTTGTGCTCAGCACCACCTTCCAACATTTAGGCCCTAGAGCCAGGCCCCAGGAAGCCAGTAGCAAGGTGGGAAATCGGCGTGGTCAGGTGCAACATCATGAGAGTCAGAGTCAGCCAGGCTCCCAGCAGCAGGCCTGCTGGTCAAGAGCCCTCCAAGTGGGCACTGAGTGAAGGAGTGGGCAGGGGGGGGAACAGGCGACCGAGACCTCTGAGCTGCACACAGGAAGGACATCCCTGAGACCTGTCTGCGGGGAGAGGACCTGGCTGGCTTTAGAGCCGGGAAGAGGAGGGAGAACGGCCTTCTAGGCAGAGGGAAGTACCTGGCCAGGGGCAGGGAGGCATGAGAGCGTGGATGCTGCGAACATTAGTGAGATGGTCTAATGAGATCCGGCAGTGCAGGATGGTGGGTGCCCGGCCCTGCCGTCAGCCCCAGACTTTCAGAGGCCACGAGAGAGAGAATGCCATCACTTCTCACATACGGCCTCCACAGGCAGGATGCCTGTGACAAAGCCCTGTGAGCGTACTTGGCACGTTTTGCTTTCGGGCGTTGGAAACATACAGTGGGAAATGTTCCACTGAGCCAGCGATCAGGCTTCCAGCAACCTTCGCCACCAAGACCCACAACCCTAAGCAAGGATCTTAAACGAAACAGCCTGCAGGCAACGAAGAGCTGGCCCACAGCCCGTGCACCTTTCCCCCTAAAGGAAGCAGGTCCCCCTTCAGGTCATCCCCTGACGGTGCCCTAGAAAGTAGGGCGGGGGTTCTGTGCCAAAGGGCAGCACAGGGAGGGGTGAAGAGCCCCCGCCTGGTCCAAAGCCGGCTGCGATGGGGCCGGTTGTCTGGCAGTGGGGACGTGCACTGGTCCAGAAACAGGTCTGGTCTCCAGCCGCCGCCTTATCCCCGCCACTCCTCTCTGCCCAGGATTCGCCGACCAACAAGCTCCTGTACGCCAAGGAGATCCCCGAGTACCGGAAGATCGTGCAGCGCTACTACAAACAGATCCACGACCTGACGCCGCTCAGCGAGCAGGAGATGAACGCGCACCTGGCCGAGGAGTCGCGGGTGCGGCTGGCTCCAGAGGGGCCTTGTGGGCGCAGGGGTGGGAGCTGACTTCCCGGGAGGGGCTGTGGGAAGCTGGGGGTTTGTGTGTAACCACCCCCACCCCCACCCCCCCGGGCTGGGCTGGAAGGGTGGGGTAACCCCCTCCCCCCTCCCGCCTTCTCCCTTGTAGAAATACCAGAACGAGTTCAACACCAATGTGGCCATGGCTGAGATTTATAAATACGCCAAGAGGTATCGCACACAGGTGGGTACCCTGATGTGAGGCACCCACCCTGGGGCCCGCGGTGCCCCCCTCTCAGCCCCGTCCACCTCCCCTCTGCTCAGGAAAGCCCCAGAAGAGGCTCAGGCTCACGTAGTCACATCTCGGAACATTTGCGCGTTAGGGGCTGGTTGCCAGCCGTAGAAATCCAGGCAGTGTTGTCTCCCCGCCCCCCGGCCCCTTGCTCCCCCCTCAGATCATGACCGCGCTGGAGGCGAACCCCACTGCCCGGAGGACCCAGCTGCAACACAAGTTCGAGCAGGTGGTGGCTCTGATGGAGGACAACATCTATGAGTGCTACAGCGAGGCCTGAGCCTGGGGGAGACGCACCGCCCTCGACTTCACTTTGTGCCCTGTGCCTCGGACTCCAGCTGGGAAAGGACTGAGCAGGGTCGGCTTCGGGGGGCGGGGGGGGGGGAAATGGAGGGGCTTCTCTGAGCCAGGCAGAGGAGCCCCCAGTCCCGGGCCCCTCAGGTCCCTCTGTCCCCTCCCACCTGTCCCCAGATCTGATCTCTGGACTGGGGACTTGGAAGCCACAGCCAGCCCCCGAGCGCAGCCTGGACGGAGCCCCCGGCTCTGCCGCCGCCACTGCTGCTGAGAGGCCTGCCCCCCAGGGCCCAGCGCCCTCCGGCAGAGACGAGCCCCCGGCCCACGGGCCGCAGCCAGAAACACTACCTCATCCAATGTGGCGGAGGGGAGGCCTCCTTGAACCAGCCCTCGAGTGGTTTCTGCTTCAACCACCAAAATGTTCTCTCCAGCTTCGGTCACCCAGAGAGGACCGTGGCGACACACGGTTTCAAGCGGCTGCCGGTGGAGCGGGCGGCGCCCACTGCCCGTGGGCAGGCTCTGTGTGCTCTCCCACAAGCCGGGGGTGGGCAGAGGACCAGGGCCCAGGTGCTGAGCGCTGCTGGGCTGGAGGGTGGGGACAGGGGCTAAGTCGTACCAAGGCTGTAGCTGGGCTACTTGATCTTGCTGGAAGTGTTTCTAAAGATAGCACCACTTTTTTTTTTTTAAAAAAAAGCTTTTATATATTAAAAAACTTATCACGCGCCAACTGTGAATAGCTGCCGCTTGTGCAGAGAACCCGGGGAGGGGTCCCCAGGGGCTCCCACCACAACACTGGAAAGGACTGTTCCAGAGGACAGGCAGACCTGGCAGAGACAACCCCCCCACCCCCCCACCCCCGCCGCCAAACCCAAGGCCCTGAAAAAACCACCCATTCTGTTCCTGTCAGAAGCCACCCTCCGTGGCTGAGCCGGCTCCCCCTGCAGCAGACCCAGCCAGCACTGGGACTGGCTCCGAGCCCACGGGGGCTGGGCTGGAGGGGGTGGCTGGGAAGCTCTGGAACCTTCTTTGTAATAAAAGCCTGATGGGAAAAGCTGCTGTGGGCTCCAGCCTTTATCCTGAGATGGCCAAGGAGGGAAACGTGTGCTCGTAGTAGAAAGGAGAGGGGCAGCTGGGTGTAGAGCCCCACCTCAGCCATGCTCCTGCGTGCGGTTGGGGCAGATACCAGACTTAGCCCCGGGGAGGCAGCGGCACGGTTCAGTGGGACCAGGTCTGCTTGCCCTGGGCTTAGAGGGCACCCATGGGACCTCCAGGAAGATGTCATCGTGGCTATGTGCCACCTACCCCTAGGTAGGCCCTGCTCCTATTACCTTTATAACAGGCCTGTGAGGAATGGAACATTATGCCCATTTTACAGATGTAGAAATGGACCCTCAGCACAGTGGAAGAATCCCCACAGGTCATAGAGCCAGGCAGCAGCAAAGTGGGGACCCAAACCAGGTTGCGGGGGCCCCTCATCCCTCCATTTTGTGCTTCCTCCATGCAGTCTCCACAGTGGCACCCAAAGGTGTGGGGAGGTCAAGGTGACAGCCCTAGGAAGAGAACTGATGTTTACACATGCCCCCTGAATTTCTCATCAATCTTGAAAACCCCATTTTTTCATGTGAGGAAATACGCAGTTCCCCCAAGGCCAGTGTAACCCTGGACTGTTCCCAGCTGGGCAGTCCACTCCTCAGGATGGTTAACCTTAGTTGGGGTCAGCACTACCACAGAACCCCCAGCCCAGCCAGCGGGTTCCGGGCCTGAGCTGGGGGTGAGGTTCATCGCTGTTCCCCCAAAGAAAAGGTCATTAGAGAACTGGCTCCAAATTAGAAGCAACTCAATCATTTTTCCATCATAATGGGGAAAAAAATGAAGCACCCATTTATCAAGAATACAAACTAGGACAGAAAAATTCATACAATTTAAAACAAAATCCCACAAATACCAGTTCTAGAATTAATGAGAACAGAGGTGAGAAAAGAAAAATAAACAATTTTTAGCTTTAAAAATAGCCTTTTCCTGTAGGGGCTCCTGGGTGGAGACAGATTCTTTATCTTTTCAAATTTTCTATTCTGAGCACTGATTCCTTTTCATTAAGCAGCAGATTTTCTAATTTAAGTTATTGACACATTTGATAGGGATTTTTTTTTTTTGGTGTGATTTTAGAATGAATACACATTTCCTGCAGAAATGTCAGGAAATCAAAGCCACCCTAACCCACCCGTGGTTCGTGTCCCGGAGAATGCCGTTCCAGATCGTGTGCCCGCCTGGGTCGGGGGCTGAGTAAATACGGGACCAGGGTGTACTCACCATTCTGTAACCTGCCTTTTCCCCGTGCGACAATATGTCAGTGACATCTTTCTGTGGCATTAAATATTCTGCAGCCTGTTGTGATGCCTGCTGAACATGCAGTTCCTTCTTGAGGTTTAGTAACACATTGGCATATGGCGGAAAACTAGTTTCTGGGGTCATTTCTCAACACAGGAGGTGGGAGACTTCTGTGAGTCACCCACAGTTCTTATCTGGGGCCCTGAAGACTCGCCTTGCAGCGACAGGCATCCCTTCGCTGTCTGAAGGTCATGGGAGGTCATGGACACTTTGGTGCAATGTCCTCAAGCGGGGAGGAGACTCGGCCGTGTCTCATGAGTGCTGGATGCTGTCCGGCCTCTGCTAGGCCAGGGGTACTCACCTGCCCCTAACTTGTGGGGGTGCGAGGCCCAGGGGTGCCGTCCCACAGCCTGGCCGGGCGCCTCCCACAACCCCCTGCCCAACCGTGAAAGGAGAGGCATAGCCAGACCCTCTCCACGGGAAGCGCCAGCCCAGCCCCTCCCGTCTGCTCACAGTACCCTTGGGGGCCTGCTGGCAGCCACACCACAGATGCCCCAGGGAAGACGGCAGCACAGCTAGAAGAAGCCTCATGCGGGATTCGAGGAAGTGCGGGCAGGGCTGAAGGAGCAGGGGCAGGAAGGAACTGTCTGATGCTCCACGCTGGCCTGTGTCGGTTTCCCTTTGTGCCCCTTCTGCCCCCTTTCCCAAGTCCCTTCCAGTTTCCCTCCACCTCCCTTCTAGTTCACCCCGTCCTTCTCCACCCCTCCCTGGCTCAGCTGTCCCGCCTCAACAGGACTTCCTCTCAGCAGCCTTCTGCCCAGGCTGAGTCCTCACCCCAGGAAATTGTCACCGTGGAGTCACCAGGCTGCGTCCACCCCAAACTATAGGCTCATCCTTGACCCCTTTCTTCCACCCAATACTTCAACAAATCCCATGCACCCTGCTTAAACTTCTATCCAGAACCCACTGCTTATAAGCCCTCCCTCCACGCCCAGCTCTCCTCACCTGGACCACGGCAGGGCCTCCCCGCTGCCCGTGCCCCCTGCAGTCGCTCTGCTGCTCACGGTCTTCTAACGGCCCCTCCTCACGATTACAATGAAACCCCAAGTTCTTCCCCTGGCTTACAAGGCCCTCCCCGATCTGCCCTGTCCTGCCCCACGGTCCTTGTTCTAGGTTATCTACTGCTGCGTAACAAACCACCCCAATCCTCAAGGGATTAAAACAACAGCATTCATTTACAGGAGACCCCCCCCTTCTCCATGGGTGCTGGATGCTGTCTGGGGGATACGTTCCAAGACCCCCAGTGGAAGCCTGAAACTGCAAACAGTATGAACCCTATATATACTATGTCTTTTCTTAGACATACATACCCACGGTAAAGTTTAATTTATAAATCAGGCAGAGTAAGAGATCAACAAGTAGTAATAAAATCGAGCAATTGTATCACTATATTATAATCAGAATTATGTGACTGTGGTCTCTCTCTCTCTCAGAATAACTTATTGTATGGTACTCACCCTTCTTGGGATGTGAGCTGATAAAAGGTCTACGTGAGGAGGTGCGAGGGGTAGGACAGAGACACTGTGACGTAGTGTTAGGCTACCAGCGACCTTCGGATGATCCATCAGAAGGAAGGTCACCTGCATCCGGAGCATGGCTGCCCACAGGTAACTGAAACCATGCAAAGCGAAACTGTGGGAAAGTGGGGGGCACTACTGTACGGTCCTCGTGCATCTGCCACTGGGACAGGGTTCGGCAGAGAAGGCTCATCCCTGTTCCACGTGGTGTCAGCCAAGGCAGCTCAACTACAGCTAGAAGTTCCGATTCCAAGGTGGCGCACTCCTCTGGCTGGCAAACTGGTCAAGGATGGCAGCTGGGGCTGACAATCGGGGTGCCTCTCTTTCTTTCCACCGGCTGCTTGGGCTTTCCCACAGCATGGTGGTGGAGTTCTAAGAGCAAGTGTCAAAGCAAAAACAAAAACAAACAGGACACACGGGGAGTAGAAGCAGCCAGTCTCCTAAGGTCCGGGCTCAGAAACTGTCATAATGTCCTTTCCACTGTATTCTACTATTCAAGCAATCACGGAGCCCGAGGTAAGGGGCAGGGACATAGACTCCACCTCCCCATGGGAAGAGGGTCACAGATGTGTTTAAAGCAACCCTGGACCGCATCTCCCATTACTGTCCCTCCTCATTGGACTTAAGCCCCATGGAACTCCCAGAGGCTCTTTGAGCCTTTCAAGCATATTTCCACCACAGGGCCTTTGCACGCTCTCCTCCTGTTGATTAGAGCAGGGCCCTGCTCAGTAACTTGTTGAATGGTCCTCTCCTTAGCCAGAGGGCTCTTTCTAAACACACACTAACCACATTAGTCTCTCCCCTGCCTATAACCCTTCCTGCCTAGCCCCCACTGTCTACCTTCCCTTGTCTGTCACATCCCCCACCCTCCTCCCTACCCCATGCTCCTCTCAGAGCCACAAACCCCCTCCTTCCACCACACTGTCCAGCCTCACCTCACATGCTGGGCCCTCTGCCTGCAGTGCCCTTCCCCGCCTCAGCTGTCTCCTGCCCATCCTTTAAGACCAAAAGCCACCTCCTCCAGGAAGCAGTCCCAGATCTCAGGCTGGGTTTAACACCCCTCCTGTGCCTCCACAGACCCCTACAAGTCTTGGACCCCTAAACCAGCCCTTTACGTTGTACAACCTGTCTTCCCCAGGGAGGGAACTCCTATCTGGGCAGGAGCTGTAGACGGCCCAAATCCTTGGACCTCAGCCTCCACCCACACCGATTTGTGAGGGGAAAAAAAGCCTTTATTGATAAATAGGTTACAATGAAATAAATAGAGTGACGGTTTGTTGGGGAATAAAAACTCGGGCAGGATCTCCGTGTCTCCACCCCAGCTCTAGCTTTCAGCCTCCACCTTCCTACTGGCCAGTTTGGACGATGAGTCCTTGGTGGGCATGCCCGGCCTCCTTGGGCCCTTGGGGGCCTCTGTCTTCCTGGCCAGGGGTTCAGGCACTGTCTTAGACCCACCACCCCTGGGAAGAGCAGCGGCCGTGGCTTTGGGCCCCGCCTTGGCCGCGTGGGCAACGACCTCTTTAGGGACGTGATTTTCCTTCTTTTTGGCTGGAGAAGCAGTACCATTCTTGCCCTATAAGAAAGCAAACCAGGAGCAAGAGGACAGAGTGGGGCAGGGTTGGACACATAGCTTGGAGCCCACAGGAATAGGGCTGAAATCCCAGTGGACTCCAAGGGTGGGGGGGGATTCTGGGTGGCTTTGGACAAGGGACCTCACCTCTCTAAGCCTGGGTCTTACCTGTGAAATGGGGGTGAGGATCCTCAGAGCACTGGAGGGCCAGACAGAAGTGAACTGTGCTTTGTACAAAAGCAAATTACCCCCTTCTCCATGGACCCTCCCAGGGGCTGGGTGTAGGAAGCCCGAGCTCTAGCCTGCTCAGCGTGGAGATCCAGACCAGGGAAGTCACGCAGGACCTACCTTGGGGACCGTGGGTTTTGCGCTCCGACTCCCAGCTTTTGTTTTCCTGTGGGCCTCACCACCTGTCAGAGGGTGGGGGAGAGCATGTGGGAAGGACCCCTTTCAGGAGGAGCTTCTGGTGGGCAGGAAGGTTCAGGGGCCCCAGTCCTCACTCTGACACTTACAGGCTATGTGACCTGGGGCAAGTCGGTTGGCCACTCTGAGCCTGGGTGTCCTTGTCTGCCAACTGGGGATAACAGCATCTCTTTCATGGGATGGTTGGGGGATTAACTGGGTGGTGGAAGACCATCTCTCACCCTGAGCAAGGCACCAGGCAGAGCCCCCCTTGCTCCGTGTTCACCCACACCAAAGACCCCTCACTGGTTTATTAGTCTCTAGTCTTTCGGCCATCTTCCACATGGCAGCCATGATACATTTTTAAAAAATACCTTGTACCCTAGCTGTTCCCTGTTCAAAGTCCCTCCACGGCTCTTCATTGTCTTCCAGATCGAGGCCAGACTCCCAGCTGCCCTTCACAGGCTCCCACTTCTACTTCCCACACTGCACACAGAACTATTTGCACTTCCTCAAAACCTTTACCTTCTTCATGCCTCTGGCCTTTGCACAGGCTGTTGTCCTCCCTGGGACACCTCCTCCAGGAAGCTTCCCCTGACTCGTCTCAGATGAGTCAGGCTCCTCTTCTCTCTGTATCTCCCCTTTCCTAAACCTACCCCCTACCCCCACCCCCCAGCTACCATGAGTTCTCCAACTTTCCAGCGCAAGCCAAGTACTCAGGCACATTTACTAGATAAGGAACCCCTCCCCAGAACAGGCCTCTCCTCCCTTCTCGCCTCATATCCAGTGGCTGCCACAAATCCCTATCCCTATCTCTCACCCCACTCACACACCTACCCTGGCTCTTCCTTCTGCCTTTGACCTTTGACTTCCCACTGGGTCCGGTGGCACTGGGAGGGGCCCGTGTGGCCTTGTCTGGCTGTTGGGAGGCCTTTCTGGCCTCACTTGCTCTTGCCTCTTGGTCTTTGGTCTGGCCGCCTTTCTTGGGAGCCTTCTCCTTGGCTGCACCTGGTTTGGGAGGAGACGTCCTCACCTCTCGCAGCTTCCTGGGTCCCCTTTTCACCTCGCCTGTGTTGGGAGGGTCCTTCTTTGCCTCCCTTGGTTTCTTGGGGACCTTCTCCTTGGCCTCACTGGGTTTCCTGGGGGCTGTCATGATGGGGGTCTTCCTGGGTTGGACTTTCCTCTTATGCTTGGGAACCAACTGGTGGAGGAGAGAATGGGGTGAAATTGAGAGCAGAAGTTCTCAGTGTCTCATACCCCTACACCCTACACGAGGCTCAGAGAGGAAAGCCTTGTTCCAAAAGAGAGGGCGAAGAAGGTGGTCAGGGGCACGGGGAGCAGATGCATGACCACCTCCTAAATGCCTGATGCCAAAGACACATTCTATCCCCGTATTGCTCTTCGAGGGAGGGGTGTTGCCATTGAGGAGCTGGGGGACCCGAGTCTCCTAGACACACCCGAGGTTCTCTTACCTCCTGTGCAGGTGGCTGTCAGGAGGGCACAGGCACCCCCCCTCCTGCCCCCCCAAGTCTGGAAGTCTCAAAGCCAGGCTCCTGGGAGTAAAGTGCACAGCACACACTGAGTCCTGACCCCAGTCCTCTGAGATGCTAATCTACAAATCTCCTTCGACCTCCCACTCCACACACCTTTGCATGCACTCTGACTCCCCCTCCGCCTCCCACCTCAGGCCTCACACCCCCATGTCTCCCCAGGTCTCCCTTTTCCCCTTTTGCCTCTCGGGTGGACCTTCCAAGTCACAACGTCCTGTGCAACTCAGCCAAGTCTTTCTCTTCTCCCACTGGCCTGTCTTCCCATCTTTACAGCGGGGCCATCATGAAATGGGTGAGAGGCAGGGGGATGTGAGGGCCCCTGGCAAACAGGTGGTCTCGTCCTAGAGCCCTCCTCTAATGATGTTGCTCTCTCTGTCCCCAAAATCTCATGGCTCCCCATTACCATCAAGACCAGAAACAACCCCCCCTCCTAGCACACACACATTTCTAACTCCATGACACTCCAGGCTCCCTTCCCCACCTCCCCTCCCCTCCCCTCAGCCCACTTTCCTGACAGGCTCTCAGGTCCTGCAGCCTAACCCAGCCATGCACACCCTCAGTGCCCCCCACCTTGCTCTCCTTCGCCCCACCCTATGCATCTGGACTTGCCATAGCTTGTGTCCAAGCTGTGACCCTTGCCTGGGAGTTCTACGAGGAACTTGTTGTCCTCAGCCACCTGGTTACCACAGGGACTGGAACACGGTAGGTTGAGAAAGTTCCAGTGTTCTATGGTTACGGTCAGAGCAACTGCCACGTGCTGGGGCCCAGCAATGACCAGAAAGACCCCATGTCCGGGTCCCTGAGATTTCCCTGGTGGCAGCCGACAGTCACAATGCTGGGGTTGGATTTTGTGCCAAATCTGCCCTCAGCTCTAGGTGTCCCTGGACGGCTCCCCTCCAGGACCCTCCCGTTTGAAAGATGAGGATGGGGTGGCTCAGGGAGGTGCCAGCCCTGGTCTGGAGACCTGGGGTTTAGAGCCAGAGAGCGTGGGCAGCAAACCCAACTGTGACCTTCTAGACCCCATGGTTGGGTGTGCCTTGTCCATGATGGAGAATTCCAGGCAGGTGCTCTGGGCACTAAGGACTCAGTGTGAACACAGCAGAGATAGTCCCTGGTCACCGGACACCGTGACAGGGATGAAGGCAGACACAGCCAGGGAACCGGGGCCCTGCAGGCTCTCCAAGGAGGCACACCACTACCCTTCTTGGAGGAGAAGGTATCTCCAAGAAGACACAAGGAAGACAAGGAGAGAAGACAGGGAACAGCCCCCCTGGGGGGGGGGGGGAGGTGCAGGGAGGAGGAGCTGGGGCTGAAGCTCAAAGTCTGGGGCCCAGGCCCTCCCACCCTGTGGCCTCCCCGAGTCCCACCCTCCAGCCCAAGCAGGCTCACTTTGAAGCTGCCAGTGGCCCCCCTGGCCTTGGAGTTGGTGGGCCTGACAAGCAGGCCGCGGTGCATGCCCGTGGCCAGGGCCTGCTTCAGCAGGTACTTGAGCCGGAGGACATCCACCGTAGGGTACTTCTGCAGGATGTAAACCTTGATGGCCGCCACGGAGGTGCCCCGGCGCCGCTCTCCCGCCTGCAGCGCCTCCAGGACCATGCGCAGCACGGGAGGGTGGCGGCGCGGCCCTCGGGTGGTGCTGCGGCTCGGGCCTGCGGGGGGGGGGGGGGGGGGGCAGGGCGTCACCCAGCGCCCAGACCACCCTCGGGCCCGATCGACCACAAACCTGCCTGACAGAGCACACGCCGGGCCCCAGCCAGGCCCCACGGTGGGTGGGCCAGGGGCCTGGGGGATCACACCCCCCCCAGGTCTGTAGCACCGCCTGCCGACTGGCCCACAAGCAACCCAACGGGAGGGGGCAGGGCAGGTGGCTTGTCTGGCCACCGTCTCCCAGTGACCCGAGCACAGCTGGGTCCACACCGGGCGCTCCATAGAGCTTCCCTGAAAGAATTAAATAGTTCTTTTAGAAAACTAAATACGTCAGGTCAGTTGTCTAACTACCAGTTTACAGGAAATCCAGGGGCTTGGCGAGAGGGCCACAGGGAGGAAATCAAAATCCAGCCTGTGAGGAGCTCTCCAGGACACACAGCCAGGCTTCTACAAATAAACAAGGAGGAAAAGAAAAAGTGGGAAGGGGCCCTAGGGATGAAAGAGACTGCTGAGCCCGTTCAACCACATGCAACGTGGGATCCTTTGCTCAAACTAAGAACGGGGCCTTAAATGAGCCAACTTGGTGGTGGGGGTGGGGGTGGGGGCGGCACGGAGAAGACAACCAGATAAATGTGAACATTGGAAATATTTGGGGATATTAAGGATGATGGTATTGCAGTTATAGTGTAAGGGGCTCTTTTCTTTTAAAGGTAAATACCGAGGGCAGCATAAGCAAAGATAAACTATTGGAATCACATCAAACTAAAAAGCTTTGCACAGTGAAGGATATACCCCATAAGGGTATATATCCAAAGTATATAAAGAACTCCTACAACTCAATAACAAAAAAACCAATCTGATTAAAAAATGGGCAGAGAATTTGAATAGACATTCCTCCAATGACATATAGATGGCCAACAGGCACATGAAAAGATGCTCAACATCACTAATCAGCAAGGAAATGCAAATCACAATACAACAAGACAGCACCTCACAATTGTCAGAATGGCTAACATTAAAAAGACAAGAAATAGGGGCACCTGCGTGGCTCAGTTAAGGTCTTAATCTCAGGGTTGTGAGTTCAAGCCCTGTGTTGGGCTCCACGCTGGGAGTGGAGCCTACTTAAAAAAAAAAAAAAAAGGGTGGGGGGAGGTGCACCTGGGTGGCTCAGTTGGTTAAGCGACTGCCTTCGGCTCAGGTCATGATCCTGGGGTCCTGGGATCGAGCCCCATATCAGGCTCCCCCTGCTCTACGAGGAGCCTGCTTCTCCCTCTCCCTCTGCCTGCCATTCCCCCTGCTTGTGCTCTCTCTGTCAAATAAATAAAATCTTAAAAAAAATAAAAAGACAATAACAAGTGTTGGTAAGGCTGTGGAGAAAAGGGAAGCCTTGTGTACTATTGGTGAGAATGTAAATTGATGCAACCACTCTGGAAAACAGTATGGAGTTTCCTCAAAATTGAAAAATAGAACTACCCTCCCATCTAGCAATTCCACTTCTGCATATTTATCTGAAGAAAACAAAAGCACTAGTTCAAAAAGATATATACATCCCTCTGTTCATTGCAACATTTGCATTAGTCAAGATATGGAAGCAACTCATGTCCATGAATAGATGGATGGATAAAGAAGACATGGTGTGTGGATCCATTGGAATATTATTCAGCCCTAATCTTGTCATTTGCAACAACATGGGATAGACCTACAAGGTATTATGTTAAGTGAAATAAGTCAGATAGGAAGACAGTTTGATTTCACTTACAGAAAGGGTAACTACACTTAATTATGGTAAGCATTTCATAATGTATACAAATAACAAAGCACTATGTTATATACCTAAAACTAATATAATATTATGTATCAATTAAAAACAGTTTTAAAAAATAAAGATGGGGTGCCTGGGTGGCTCAGTCGGTTAAGCATCTGACTCTTGATTTCAGCTCAGGTCATGATCTCAGGGTCATGAGATCAAGCCCTGCGTCGGGCTCTGCACTGAGCTCAGAGCCTGCTTATGATTCTCTCTCTCTCTCTCCCTCTGCCCGCACCCCGCCACCATCCCAACCTGCTCCTCTCTCTCAAAAATAAAAATTAAAATATAATAAAATTAAAATAAAAAACAAAGATAAATGCTAGACTACTTATAGGTGAAATGATAAGCCTGGCATTTGCTTTGAAATAACACAGTAGGTGAAATAAGAGTAGCCAGGAGCTGATAAGTGTTGAAGCTGTATGAAGGGTGCACAGGAAGGGAGTGGGGGGTGGGGGTGGTTTGCATTGCCTATTGTTGTATGCATTTGGAAGTTTTCATACATAAGTTACAAAAGAATCCGCTCCTAGGTATGTATACTCAAGAGAAATGAAAACACATGCTCAAATGAAGATTTGTACACAAATGCTCATAGCGGCATTATTTATAATAGCCAAAATAGAAACCCAAATGTCCATAAACTAATGAATTGGGTAAACAGAACATGACATTAACCATAAAATGGAATATCATCCAGAAAAAAGAAGGAATGAAGTCCTTCCTTGAAAACATGCTGGGTGCAAGAAGCCAGTCACGAAAAGTCCCATACTGTAGGATGCCATTTATATTGAAATGTCCTGAATGGGATAATCATAGACAGAAAGTAGATTAGTGGTTGCCAGGGGCTGGGGATCGTGGGTGGGGAGGGGCAGTGACTGTAGGGAGTAAAAGTTTTCTTTTTAAGGGGATGAAAATATTCTAAAGTTGCCTGTGGAAATGGATACACAGCTGTGAATATACTAACAGCCACTGTACCCTTTAAATGGGTGAATTGTAGGGTATGTGAATTACTGAGATATCTCAATTACTGAAATACTGTTATTACTATTTTTTTTTAAGTTGCAAAAGAAAATAGGATCAAGGGGAGAAAAGCTTTTAGTCATTATAAGGTGCATACAAGTGGTTTAAATATGAAACCTGATTTAAATGTGGTGATTAAAAATGTTGGCTTCTGGGGCGCCTGGGTGGCTCAGTCGTTAGGCGTCTGCCTGCGGCTCAGGTCATGATCCCAGGGTCCTGGGATCGGGCCCCGCATCGGGCTCCCTGCTCTGCAGGAAGCCTGCTTCTCCCTCTCCCGCTCCCCCTGCTTGGGTTCCCTCTCTCGCTGTGTCTCTCTGTCAAATAAATAAATACAATGTTTAAAAAAAAATGTTGGCTTCTGATCAGTTTGCAAAAATTAAAGACTTTTAAAAAGGAATCGATTGGCTAAATATATATATATATTTTAAAAACACATTTTAAAGTAGAAAAGAAAAGTAAAAAAATTGTAGAGACCTAATCCAATTCATCTACTGCTGCCTCTTGGCCAGGAAGAGCCTAGGTCTGGGAATATTCGTTTTGGTCCAAAGCTTGTGAATGAGTGGAATCCCAGCCACACCCAGGACCTTGGGAGTTTCACTCTCCTCTCTGGGCCTTAGTCTTCCCACCTGTACAGTGGGGATGGGGCTTTAAGGAGGTCTGCACCCTCCCAGCTGGGTGTCCTCCGGCCTGGCCTGCACTGACCGTTCTAACCCTTCCCCTGCCTCCCGAGAGCCAGGCCCTGTCCCAGGGAGCCACCCCAAGGCTCTTCCCTCCCCAGTCCCTGCAGCTGAATTCAGTTCCTCATTCTGCATTATTCAATGCCTGCTATATCCCGGGATGACCAGAACAGAACTCACAGCTCCCCCAAACTTGTCCTCCATCCTCTCTCTCCCAGGAATGGCACCTACCATACTTACCCGGCCACCCAAGCACGAAACTGGAGGGCATCCTGGACCTCCCATCCCCACCCCTTCTTCATGGACTTCTCCCCCCTCCATCCCGAGGACCCCAGCCTTCTTCCTACTGCACCTCCCCTCTCTCCCCTCCCCACTGCTGTCAGTGTAAAGGGCCCAAGGCCCTGGCTGAAGCCTTGGAGGCTCAGTGTGGCAGGTCCTGCCCCTTCCCTCCTCCCACCCCGCCACTCTGCCCCTGGCCAGAGGAGGGCCTGTGACTCCCTGGAAGCTTCCCCTAACCCCCTCACCTCTGGGCCTCTGCCCGTGCTCTTACCTTGCCTGGGTGGCCTTTGTCCCCCGTGGTCACTCAGGTAGCTCTCACTCATCCTTCAAGGCCCACACGGCACCATGATTTGGACACCTGCCCTGACTTCTCAAGCCAGGGTGAGCATCTCTGCCCCAGGCTCCAAAGCACCTGGAACCCACCCTCCAACTTTTCCTCTGAAGGAGGCTTTACTCACACTCAGAACACTTCCCCTGCCTCACCCTCTTTCTCCTGGGTGAGGCTTAACCCTCCTGCAGGGGTCACCGCCTCCAGAAAGCCTTCCTTGACCTCCCAGAGTAGGTTAGTGACTCCCATGGGCTCCTACAGCCCTCTGCATTCCCGACGTCAAAGCACATGCCACATTATGAAACGGCATCTATTAATGAGGCAGTCTTCCCCCTCAGACTGGGAGCTCCTGGAGGGAATGAACCTATCTATATCCAGAGAAACCCTGAGGCATTGTTTGTTGATTGCAAATTGGGATGCAGCCCTCAATTCAAGGCCCAGCCTCGCAGCACATGCTTGCTCTCGCCCCTGCTCCACCAGCTAGCCGCCCCGCAGCTGCAGTGGGTCCGCCAGCCCACCCCGACAGGAAATGGGCTCCAGCTGGGGAGGCCCGCTCTGCCCTCTTCCCCCTGAGCTGGGCCAGCCTCAGCCCCCAGGCAGGACCTGGCCCCTGCTACCTCGGGCATCAGCTCTTCTGCCAAATGAGCATGTGAACTCCACAGCCTCTAGAATGGGTGCTGGGGCCGGGCTGGGTAGCACTAGGAGGGTCCAGGACACCCAGGGAATGGGCTCGCAAGGAGCTGCCTCCCCGTACCTACCTGGCTCTTCAGACTCAGACACTCCGGACGACCCTACTGTGGAGGGCAAGGAGGTTGAGGACGCTGAGGAGGTTGAGACGTCACTGGAGGCAATGCTCCCAGGAGCCATTGCATGGGCAGACGCAGACGTGGACGCGGACGGTAAGACCCCCTCCCAAGGCGTGAGACTTCCAGGCCGGCTCGTTCCTCCTATATATCAGCAGCCCAGCCGCACCACTCCAATTAGCCCCTGATTGGGCTGGGAGGCTCTGGGCTGCTGATTGGGGCAGGAGGGCTGGGATGGGGCACTGCAATCCTGCCTTGTGTGCTGACGCCCAGCTTGGCCTCCCACGCCTATGTGACCTTGGGTGAGTCAATTGACTTCTCTGGGTCTCAGGCTCATGGCAAAATGATGGGCCCTGAGATGATGGTCCCTCCTGCGCCCTCTGCCCCCACAGGGCCTGGAGATGCTGATGGGGAACAGGGCACACCTGGAGTGTGGAAGTGGTCACTGAGGCCTCCAGTCCCGCTTGCCCCATGCCACTCCTGTTCCCAGGCCACTGCCGACCTTGGTTTCTCAAGAAGTGGCAGTTGAAGCCCGACTGGTGGGGTTTGCCTGGAGCAGACACCCCCAGATCAACCTGTGGCCTCCTTTTTTCTGTTTTATATGAAAGAATTTTTAAGGGATGAATGAATAATTTTTATTTATTATTATTATTTTAAGATTTTATTTATTTGAGAGAGAAGGCAATGGGGGGGGGCAGAGGGAGAGCGAGAAGCAGACTCCCCACTGAGCAGGGAGCCCAACATGGGGCTCGATCCCAGGACCCTGAGATCATGACCTGAGCTGAAGTCAGGTGCTTAAGGACTGAGTCACCCAAACACCCTGAATGAGCAAGTTTCAAATAAAATTGTCTAGCACAAGTGCCCATAAACTGGTAAAAAAGGACAGAGAATATGAATAGGCAATTCACCAGAAAGCCTGATAAACACAAGAAAATATTATCGGCCTCCTTGGCATTCAGGAAAATTCACACTGAAACAGTGATAAGATAGTATTTTCCCATCAAACTGACTACAATTGAAGGCAGTGTAGGCATGGATGCAGGAACTCGGGCCCTCAGTGCCTCCACCTATGGTGTAAATTGGGGTGCAGCCTGGTTTGGAAAGGTATTCCCTTGAACTCAGCAACTCCACTTCTCTATCCTAGAAGCGCTTTAGTCAGAAAAGAAACAACTGATGCATTATCTGGAAAAGAAAAAAAAAAGAGAGAGAGAGAACTAACTTCCAGAGGAATCCCTCGAGGCTTGGCTGAACTAGTCCCCAAGTACCGAATACTGTGCAGCCGTTTGAAATGAGGCAGTGAATTAATACAAGCATGAGGTGTTTTTCCACACCTGCTAGAATGACAGGACTTTAGATATCTATCAATGCTGGGGGACCAGCACGTCAAGAAATACATAGCTGCTGGGAGGGAAAGCTCGAAGCCACTCTAGAAGGCAGTGCAGACATCTAATACAACTAAAGCTAGATTCATGCCACATCCCACCCGGGGCACTCCAGGGATAAGTCTGAGAGGAACTCTTACACTGAGAGATAAGGATGCTCACTGCCGTCTCAGCAAAAGTTCAAGACAAACGAAATACCCGCCAGGAGAAAAATGAACAAATAAACCATGGTCTATTCACATGGTAGAATAGTATACAGCAGTGAAAATGAGTGAACCAGAGGGCGCCTGGCTGGCTCGGTCAGGGGAACATGCGGCTCTTGATCTTGGGGTCATGAGTTCGAGCCCCATGTTGGGTGCGGAGCCTACTTTAAATAAATAAATAAATAAATTTTTAAAAATGCAAATGAATGAACTGGGATGTGTCTGTGGAATATGCTCTGCTCTTCTGAGAAGAGAGAACGTGTGTGTGAGTGTATGAGCACGTGTGTGGGCATTTGTTTGTGTAAGTGAAGGCACAGAAGAAGGTCTGAAAGGATTCACACCAAAGTAATAGCAGTGGTTACCTCTAAGGAGGGTGTAGGATTTGGAGGGGACAGGTTTAAAACAGACTTGCATTCTTCTCCCTGTAGTCTCTTTATTGTTGGGATTTTTCCAGGGGACTCTCCATGACCAGATGTCTGGATTGAGGGAGGTGGAGGCCATCAAAGTGTTCTAAAGTGAAATTAGATATCACTCTCTGGCCTAGCACCCTTCATAGCTCCCCACTGCCCATAAGTGGAAGCTTGACCTCTTGAGTCTGGCTAATGGAGCCCCTTTCCCCCTGGAACCCCGCAGTCCAACTGCTGTGGCTCTTGGAATGGGCTAGATGTTAAGAGCTGGCCTTTCTCCTTTGTGTTTCTTTTGTGTGTGTGTTCAGTGGATGTGGAAATGGCCCCAATTTCTCACCCCTGCCCGTATCCATGTGCATTTGCATGTAACTCTGCAGCTCCTCTCACACTCCTTAAATCTGAGCCTTGTGACTTGCTTTGACCAACAGAATATGGTGGAAGTGATAGCTTGCCAGTCCCAACCCCATGAGAACAAAACCTGGCTAGCCTGCTGGATGCTCAGAGGCCCGTGGCTTAGTCACCCCCGTCACCCAGCCCACAGCTGGCCCACCAGCCAAACCTCCAGCTGACCACAGATGATTTAATGAGCCCAAGAAATTAACCAAGCTGAGTCCAGATCAGCAGAAGCACGTGGCTGACCCACAGAGTCACAAGCAACAATACCTGGTGTGTTGTTTTAAGCCATGAGGTTTGGGGGTTGTTTGTCATGCAGCATAAGCTAACTGATACAGTCTGCCTAGAAGGCCTTTCTTCACCCCCACCTACCTTCTCTGGATTGTTTCCCATTCATCCTTTTGGCCTCCGTGTAGCTCAGAAAAGCCCTCCCTGACCCCTGAGGAGGTTAGAAGGCCCTCCTCTGGTTCCAACAGCCCCTGGGACCTCCAGCACCCCGAGGTACAACTCTCCCACGCTAGCCCCTGAGCTCTGGAGGGCACGGGGGCGTTGGGCAGGGCCGTGTCTGTCTTGTTCCTGGTGGTATCTCAGGCGCCTAGCACAGCACCTGGCACACAGTAGGCACTCAGCACCCACTGCTGTGGAACCCCCGTGCCAGAGCCCAGCCTGGCTGAGTGGAGGGAGGACTGAGGACCATCTGCAGGAACCACGTTAGAGCGGGAGGAGAGATGAGGCAAAGAGGCACATGGTGCTGGCACAAAGAGGGGCAGCAATTTTGATCACATTGTGGGGAATTTCCAAGAATTGAGAAATAGAGAAAGACTCAGAGATACAAACATTCCCACAAGCTTCAGATGAAACCCTGCTCCCGGGCTGTGCCAGCATAGAGTTTTGCATTTGGAGGGAAGAAGTTCTAAAATGCGCTGCAGATCTAAAAATTCTTCTAGAGGATTGCCTTTTTACAGGAAAATGATAACTGTGAGGCTCAGACTGCTTGAGAGAGGAAGGGCTGCTCTGTGTACTTATGTGACTCCTACTGAGGCCGGTATGGGATTTAAGTCCTGCTGACAACTGTTTTACCATCTTCGAACACTGAGTGGGGGCCTCCTACATGTGAACTCTCTCATAGTTCTTTCTTCTTTCTTTAAAAAAGATTTTATTTATTTATTTGACAGAGAGAGACACAGCGAGAGAGGGAACACAAGCAGGGGGAGTGGGAGAGGGAGAAACAGGCTTCCCGCCGAGCAGGGAGCCCGACGCGGGGCTCGATCCCAGGACCCCAGGACCATGACCTGAGCCGAAGGCAGACGCTTAATGACTGAGCCACCCAGGCACCCCTCTTTCATAGTTCTGAAGATTACAGTTCTAGATATTTAGAAGCAACAATAGAGTGTTTGTTTTGTGTAACTCTAGTCCCTGTAGCATCAGGGCATTTGTGACTTTAGTCAATAAATGCATAGAGGGCAGGGTAGAAATAGCAATAGCTATCATGTTCTATGTCCATGTACATTTTTATATTCACTGTTTTATTTATACATGAAGAAGTTAAAGTTCAGAGAGGACCTGCACTAGATCTTCCTGAGTCCAGACCCTGGGCTGGAACCTGGAAGGCCTCTGTGTTAGTGAAGAAACCAGCTATATCTCTAAAATAACAGTAGTTTAAACAAAAAAACCATGAAATCATTCTCTCATGAGACTCTTCAAGAGTAAGTTGTGCAGGGCTGGAAGGTAGCATGGGAGCCCCAGCCAGGCTCCTTCTGCTGTTCTCTGACCACAGACTCCCCATCATGACACAAGAAAGCTCTGGTTGCAGCTCTGGTCATCATGACCACATTCCAGCCATCAGACAGGAAACAAGAGAAGGGGAGGATGCCTCCATTCTCTGAAATGTGCAACCCAGAACTGCACATACCACTTCCAGTAATACTCCATTGGCCAGACCTTAATGTCATGCACCACAGGTGCAAGGGAAGCTGGGAGATGCTGTCCTGTGCTGGGTGGCTAGGTGCCCAGCTAGAACTTGGAGTGATATTACTAAAAGAAAGAAAGGGAATGAGTATCGGGGGCAGTTAGCACTTGCTTCCACCTTTCCTGAGTCCCCTCCATTATTTTAATCTCTTGACCACCACTCCAGTGGCTCAATCTCCCACCACACCAGGGGCTGCTCCTTTGAACTTGGTTCACATCTCTGGGAAGGAAATCACATTTATCGAGTGTCTACCGTGCACTGCAGTTTTTATAACAATAATCTCATTAGTCTCTATAGATAATTCTACCAACTGAGATGAGTCTCCTCTTTAAACTGAGGAGCCTGAGACCTAGTGAGGTTCGGGGACATTGTCTGAGGTCGCATGGCTGGGAAGGGCACCCACTGTCACTCTGGGGGCACTCTGGGGTGTCAGGAGTGCATGTCTCTACTGCGGGGCATGGGGTAGGCTGCCATCAGGCTTTGCTGACTTGGTGGTGGTGCGGGGGTGGGAGGGTTGATTCACGCTCTGTCCTTCCAGAGGCAAGATCGGGGGTGAGAGAGCTCTGTGTCCTTGAGGATGGCCAGGTCACAGCCCAGAGACTAGCTCCCTCTAATCCATCTCTGAGTCCCCAGAACATCCTGGCCCAGGGTCAGCTTCCTTAGACCAGGTTGAGTGGAGATATGATCATAAAAAACACGGGTTCCATAAACCTGTTTGCTACCTGGAGCCTGGAAGTGAGGTGGGTAACACCCTCAACCCAACCCAAGTCAGCAGCTGTTTGCCTTTATATACGGCAAGTGCCCCTAAGTGGCTGTCAAATCAATGATAAATTAAAGAGGGAAAAGAGGAGTTCCTCTCTACCAGGAAAAAACAGAGACTTTTCTGGTTTGAGAGTCAATTTTTTTCTCTGGATGTGGGGCTGAAACAAGCATACCACTCCTCAGAATAAGTGGACAGAGGTGGGGCAGTGAGGAAACAGGGCTGCCTGCAAGGCAGGGCAGCTGAAATGCCACTGTCCTTCCCACTGCCCAGCACATTTGAAATGGAGCGTGAGACCCGCGGGACCAGCCATGGAAATCTTCCCTCTCGTGTCCACGGTGTGGGAGAGAGGCCTGCTGCAGCCGGACATCACCCACTTCAACGGGGGCCAACCCCTCTGGGCCACTATTAGTTCTGCCCACCCTGTCTCTGGCCCTCCTCCTCCTGCTAACGATACCCCCCAAGTACCCTTTGGGCTCCTTCCCGTCCCCACCCTCACTCAGATCATTTGGTTTATGTAGGGCTGCTGGGGGTGATCAGGTGACTCAGGCCTGGCCAATCAGTGGATGAATCCCCATTCTAGTCTGGTCGTGGCCTTAGGGATGATCAGGTGACCGAAGCCAGGCCAATCAAAGGATGAATCCCCATTCTAGCCTGGTTTTGGGTTTAGGGGTGATCAGGTGACCCTGGCCTGGCCAATGAGATCCCTACCCAGGACCTTTGCTGGAACTGTCAGGAAAAAGCAGCTCACTTTCTGCAGGGCTTGCTGAGCCTGGGACTGCTGGTAGGCGTTTGTGCCCCTCTTGGGAACAGTGAGCGTGTGCATGGAGCCAACACAGAGAAAAGTGTAGCCAGAAAGGGAGATACAGAAGTCAGATGACATCTGAGGAGCGGCATCCAGCTGTGCCGGAAGCCCTGGGCTTTTTGTTTATGCGAGCCAATAATTTCTCCCTCTGGCTTCAGCCCTATTGAGTTAGATTCCCTGCGACTTGCAGCTGAAGAAATCCTGTCTGACATCACTTAGGGAGGCAGAGTAAAGAGAGGCCACAGTAGAGATCCCAGCTATTACCTGCTCCAGCCCCACCACGGCACTGAGGACCTTCCATCTCAGGCTCCAGCCACCCTTTCCCACCTTGGAGGTTGAGGATAACTCTTGGGACTATATCCGTCCTTGTTTCCCTTGTAGTTGATGTTCTTGGTAAGGCCAGCTCTGAACTGAGGCCCAGTAATGTCAAAAGTCTCCCACCAGCTGCAGTGTGCCAGGAAGTAGGCTGGCCACAGGAAGTTTTCAGTCCTCTTAAGCTCAGTTTAAGATTCCCTTTTGCAGATAAGGAGACGCAGAGAGATGACAAAACTTGCTTGCAGCTTCACAGGCCATGTGGGTCTCTGTGACCCCAAAGTTGGGGCTTTTCTCATTCCTAGGCCTGCCTCTACCCCGCACCCTGAGGGGGCTCTGCTCGTTGCCCAAACCCGGCATCCTGGGGGTCAGGGATCAGATGGAAGCTGCCTAATTTCAACCCACTCTGCAGATAAAGAGCTTGAGAGCAACAAAAACCACCACCATTAACACTGAGTATAGGAGCTGAGCTTTTAATGCCCCGAATTGCCTAGTGTGCAGGCAGAGCTGGGGACAGCCAGAGCTCCCAGCTTTGGTTATGTGGAGGAGGGGCAGCTGTGGGGGCAGCTCAATTCCGATGCCCAGAATTCCCACCAGCTTTGCCGCAAAGACTCTCCAGAATGGAGAATGGACTGGAGCTACTGAAGACAGGCTCACCAAGCAAGGGAGCTGGAATCCGGGACCTGTGAACATCCGCAGGGAAGGTGGGCCCATCTGAATTTCCAACTTTTTGTTTCTAAGCTCTTTGAGACAAGGGTGACTCAGCTCTTCATTAAATGTGGGCAGGTGAATATGGCTTCTAGAAGCTCCAAGCTGCCCCTGAGGTGCTGTGGCCTAGTTGCTGGGCAAGAGAGTGGGTGGTTTGCAGAAGCTGAAAGAAAGTCCCATCTCTCCCTAGGCTGTACTGGGAAGAGGAAGCACCAGGCTTGGGGCTCCATGCCAGAGGTGAGACCCCCGACCTTGGCCCCAGACTCCACAGTCCCCTGACGCTTTTTCAGTCCTGATGACTGCATTCTGCGTTCCCTTGACTGTCCCTCCCTGCAGCCCAGCCGTCAGCCCTGGTCTGGCCTTGACGCCTGGCTAATTTTTAAAAACCTGCTGAGGTGGATGCTTAGGACTTTGCCCAATCTCAAAATGGTCACTATCAAGAGGAGATGATCATATTAATTAATTAATTATATTAATTTATATTATTAATAATGCTAACTACAATCTGTACAGCTCTTTACCCCATTTACAAAGTGCTTACATTCTCTCTCACACACACAGGCACACGCACACACACACACACACAAAATCCTATTTGATCTTCACAGCAGCCATGTGTTGGCAGGGCCAGGGATTAGGGATTTGGGATTTCCATTTCACAGGGAAAGAAAGTGAGGCCCAGGGAGGGAAACCACTGCTCAAGGTCATCAGCTGAGGGTGAGCTGCTACTGCTAAGGAGGTTTCGAGAGGACAGATATGCTCTCCCAGCTCATTCATTCCTTCACTCATTCCTCCATTCGTTCCTTCCTTCATCCATCTAGCATTTATTAAGCACCTACTGTGTGCCCCACTCTGTGCTAGACACTTATCCCTAAGCTGGGACACTTTTCCAGAGAGCAAGAGTTCTTGTGTTCCTGAGAGATGAGTTGGGGGGAGGAGGGGCAGAGATCCCACTGGCCCCTGGGAACTTAGGACTGCTGATGGGGCGTCCTGGCCGGGTGGGGATCCTCATCTTTCTCTCAATAATTCTTTCTTTCTTTTTTTTTTTTAATTCAGGGAGCCTGCACAACCTGGTTCCGACAGGCCTGGCTCCGGTGGGGCAGCTGTGGCTGGGGGTAGGTGTGGGGAAGGGGAGACTCCTACAGTAGGCCGTAGAGTCCTTGGCAGGGCTTAGGCTGGTGCCACCTGGCTGGTCTCCGTCTTGGAGGCACTGGCAGAGACCTCATCATCACCCAGTGGGTTCTTGCCACAGCAGAGGGTAGTGATCATGCAGTTCCGGAACTGGAAGGCAAGGGACAAGAGTCAGGGTCAAGGTCCACCGAAAGTGTGTGTAGCAGACTGTGGTGGTTGACGAGATTTGCCTCCAACCCTTTCCCTGCTTCTGGCCCTCACAGACTCCACGCCCCTCTCAAATCTGGCTCCCTGGAGGGAACTTAGTAAGCACACATGGTCCCACCCCAGAGATGCCAGGGACCAAACAAACCCAAGGGGGCATTGCTACTCATGACACTCCGTGATGCCCTCTGTGTGCCAAGGGCTATCTGTAAGTTATCTTAGTTAGCCCTAGAGTTTAGGAGTTTGCCCTCTCTAGGAATGAAGACACTGAGGGCCAGAGAGGGGAAGTGACTTGCCTAAGGTCACACAGCTAGAAAATAAGAGCTGAGATTTGAAACCGATATGCCTAACTCCAGAGACCACCTTTTCCCCACTGGATCATGGATTCTGCAGAGAAGTCACTGATCGATGTTAAAGAACTGCTTTATCCCTTCATCCCTCAGCATAAGGTTTAGCTCCTTGTTCAGCTTTGTGGAGACTGGCACCATTCCATTCCTAGGCTTGGGACTTAGACTATTTGACTTTTGAAGTGGGCCTCCAGAACCATCTGGACTGGCACTTCTCATGCATCAGAGACACCCGGAGGGCTTGTTAGAAATGCAGGTTCCTGGGCCCACCCCGAGCTTCTGATTCAGCAGGACTCTGCATTTCTCCCAGAGGACTCTGATGTCCTGGGGGATACCAGGCTCCCGGCCTGGTTTTGCAGGTGGCATGACTGAGCCCAGTCCAGGACATGGCTTGTCCTCCGCAGGCAATGCCTGGAGCCTGGGGCCCCTGGACCCTCCTGCCCCACCATCAGGCACCTGCTTGTTCATCATGATATAGATGACGGGGTTGTAGATGGCAGCGGACTTGGCGAAGAACGCCGGGAGGGTCATGAAGATGGGGCCAAAGTTGGAGCCCTGGTGGGTGAAGATGTAGAATGCGACACTGGCGTAGGGCACCCAACAGATCAGGAAAGCGATGACCATGATGATGACCATGCGTGTGACCTCCTTCTCAGCCTTCTGGGTGGTGGCCGACTCCTGCTGCTGGGCAGCCGCCTGCAAGGACACAGGGCCTGCTATCCAGACTCCCTTGGAACAGGGGCCGGGCTCAACCCAACTGACGCTTGTGTCCCCAGCACCCAGCATGGGACCATACCTCCTTGACTGTGAAGACGAGCTGCCCATAGCAGAAGAATATGACAGTCATGGGGATGGTGAAGTGGACCACGAACATGTAGATGACGAAGGACTCGTTGTTGACCTCTGGCTTGAGCGTGTAGTAGTCAATCCCGCACGAGCACTGCATGCCCTCTGGGATGTACCTGCACACCGGAGGGGGGTGGGACAGGAGAGGGCATGAAGGAGACCCACGTGTGAGGGGCCACAGCCGGTCAGGGCCCTGGTTCGGCCAACACACCTGCTGTGTGGCTGGTCTTGCTCTGGGCCTTGCTTTCCCTCTCTGTGAAATGGGCCTGATAAAATATCTGCTTGGCTGCCTGACCGTGAGGATCAAATCAACTGAGATAAGGGATTCAAATGCCCCTGCTGCAAACAGTGTGGTTTGGTTGTATGGCGGCCGTGGTATCATGAGATGGCCTAGTCTCTCACCTAGCAGAGCCCAGACACCGCTGACCTGCACTATGTTTCCTCACCAGACCCGCTGCTCCCTTGGCTGGAGGCCGGGCCTCAGACTGTGCAGGGCAGAGGTTGGTGAGAAGGGAAAAGCTCCCACACTCTGTATCTGAGGCAGTCTGTACAAACAGGGTCTTACTAACAGCGTAAGAGTATCTTCTAGGCCAAAGATGGGAACACAGGGTAACTAAGGGATCTTTGCACATTTTCTAGAAAGAAGAAGTCCCAGGGCCATGTGGTCAGGATGTTTCAATGATTTCAGAGGATGGTGACAATGGAGTGGCTGTTGGCTGTGCCTGGGGGGATGGGACTAGGCAGGACTGGAGAAGACGGGGAAAGAGGCTGGAGGGGGCGGGCTCAGACTCAACAAGGAACAAAAAATTGACCCCAGGAGGCTGAGAGAGGAGGGACAGGAAGAGAGATTGGGAATTTCCTGGAAGCAGAAGGACACGAGGCCTCTGGGAACCCACAGGGTCACCAGCCCAGTTTCCCAAACCGCTGTCCTCCCATCTCTCATTTGAGTCCCATTTGGAGATGATGGACTAGAGGCTGTAGAGGACCCACTTCCCAGGGGCTACCATGTCACCACCTGCACTAGACAGGCTTGGCCTCCCCAGGTGCTGAGGCCCAAGGTCAGAGGGAACTGCCTATGGGGCAAAGAGGATTGGAATCTGGCCCTGGCTTAGTTGAGGATTAGGGGCACAGCCAAGGTGAAGGGTTGGGGTGTCTTGGATTCTCCTTGACATGGGGGCTCAGGAGGTGGGACCAGCCCCCATAGCAACATTAAGGTCTGATTCTCTCTTTCCCTGACCTAAACCTCTCCCTTGGGAGAGCTGCCAGGGGGGGCATTTGGGGTAGGGAGCATATAAGCTCGGTGCCCAGAACCAGATAGCGTCAGGTTTGAGTCCTGGCTGGGGGACCCTACAAAGACCCCCCCAGAGACCATTCTCTTCTGCTCAGTGTCATTACCTGGACCAGCCAGCGAGGGGGGGTGCAGCACAGGCCAGTGCCATGACCCAGGTGAAGGCGACGCCCATGATGGCATGGTTCTCCCCGAAGCGGAAGTTGCTCATGGGCTTACACACCACCACATACCGCTCAATGGCCAGGACCACCAAAGACCACAGGGCAATTTCACCTGCAAGGCAGTCAGGGATCAGTCAACACACCACCCGCCTGGACCCTGCTGTCTGTCCAAGCAGGGAGCACTCCTCCTGGATGGGAGAGGGCAGCCAGGAAGGCAAGCTAGGGCAGGGCTGGAGCCAGGACCGGGGATGGGCTCTGGGGCAGAAGGACCTGTATGCTGAAGGAGAGTGAGCAGGGCATCCCCCAGGAAGAGGAGTTAGTTTAGTTAGAGCTCTGGGTTCATGAGGGATGGAAAATCGGATTCCAGGGTCATCGTTAGACTGGGAGCCCCGTAGGGAGTTTTTACAGAACTTGTTCTTTGTGGGGTGACAGGCAGCGTGCCTGTTGGAGTTGGAAGTCTTTCCCTCCCTCTTGTGGCGTGGCCTCTCCCCACTGGGGAATGAAATAACCTGGGCCTCTGGGTCTCCCGCCTTGGAGCCAGGAAACCGGAGAGTGATTTGCCCAGAGGAAGGAGCAGGAAAGAATGGGGGCATTCAGACATCACCCCCAGAAACTCAGTAGGGAGGTTGGCCGTAGAATTTATCAACCAAACCAGGACGTTTCTGAGAGAGAAAGCGAACACAACTAATTATTACTCCAGAATAATAATTGTAAACTGGCCCCAGCCCTGCAGAGATGTGCCCGCACGCGGCACCCATCTCACCCCTGCCTTCTAGCCTGAGACTTCCCAGCCCACCTCCAGCCTTTCTGTGTGGGGAAACTCTTCCCCTTCGAAGAAACCCCTTCCACAGAAGGCATTAAACTGTGTGGTGATCTGTAGCTTTGACGGGTGCTTTTGAATAGTTTCTTTGACAGGAAAGCCGATGGGGGTGCTGCAGAGATAACAGATCCCGTATAGCAGCTGAGGAAAGTGAGGCCCGGAGAAGGAAAGAGACCTGGGCCTGGGTCGTCCGGCTCAGATCCAGGAATGTTCCCCCTCCTCTGGGACACACAGCCTCTCGGGCAAGCGGGCGGGGCCGAGCACCAGCCACGAGGACTGCTCTGCCTCCTTGGTTTCTCTTTCCTTCACGTGGTCCAGGACGCTGTCTCAGCCCCATTCCCAGGGAATCTCCAGCCATCGCTGGGTGTTTGTCACCTTCGATGACCACACAACACCCAGCCGCAGGTCACAAGGCAGGGGTGAAACAGGGGTACCACATACAGACGGACCCTTCTCTGCAGGGTCGGAGAGATGCCAGTGGGGAGAGACTGAGCCCATTGCCCAGCACAGGCAGAATCTGGTGGCTGGAGGACTGATCATCTGTGTCCCACCCTGGGCTGAGAGCCCTGAGCACAGGGATCTGTCTTGTCCACCTCTCTCTCCAGTGCCCGGCATGGGTCAGACCCAGCATAGCTACTCCAAGGGAAACAGAGCAAGGCTCGAGGGGCCACAGTGATGTGGGCTGGAAACTCAGCTCTATCCCCACCACAATGTGACCCCAGCAAGGCCCTTGACGTCTCTCGTGCTCAGTTTCCCTGATGTGAAGCAAGATAGTGGCACCACTCTACATGAGATCTATAGCGTCCGATGGCTGCCCTCAATAAACAGCCTAGTGTAGCATCACTAACGGTGTTTGTTGATCAAGTGGACAATGCTGACGAACGTAGAGGGGAGAAGGCCTCTTAGCCACTATCCCTGGATATGGGGCCTGTCTCCAGATCCCTCCACTCCCCCTGGCTCCTGTATCCCCCGTCCCACCACCCCTACCCCGGCTCATACCGCCCAGCGTGGCAAAGAAGCCCTCCAGATTGCATCCCGTGGGCCCAAAGATAAAGTATCCGTGCAGCGAGGTGTAGAGGGTGGTGGTGAAGCCCCCGAAGACCATGAAGAGGTCGGCCACGGCCAGGTTGAGCAGGATGTAGTTGAGCGGCGTGCGTAGCTTCTTGTGCTGGACGGTGACGTAGAGCGTGAGGAAGTTGATGGGGAAGCCGAGCACAATCAGCAGGAACATGTAGGCGGCCAGCATGGAGAACTGCCATGGCTCAGCCAGGTAGTACTGTGGGAACTCGAAGGGGCTGCGCACCACCCCTGTCTTGTTGGAGAAGGGCACGTAGAAGTTCGGGCCCTCTGTCCCATTCATGGCTGCGGTCCTGGTGGCTGCCCTGTGGGCGGCTCAGACCAGAGTGCTGTGGAGGCCTGAGCTCAGCCACCCAGGGCTCCAGCTGGACCACTCTGGGCTCTGACCCCCCCCCCCAGGCCCTTATAAAGTGACCTCCCCTCCCTAAGCTCCTGGCTGAATCAGCACCTGGGAGATTGGGGGCGTTATTAATCATATTAATCCCCACTGCAACTGGGGGCCTAATTGGCTTCCATGAGGGGCCAAGGTGACTCTAGACAGAAGCTTGGGGCCAGAGAGGGGAGGGGCTGGGGACCCTGGGAAAGGGCAGGAGGCCCGCCCCCAACTCTTCTGGTCCCCAGGAATCTCTGCCCGTATCAATCTGGTGGCCGTGACCTGGCATTGGGACCGCTGGCTCCATGCCATGTCTCCCTCACTTCATGTGAGCTTTGTCTCCCCCCCTGGACCACGAGCTCCCTGAGGGTAGAGGCTCTGGTTATTCTCTTAGTCTCTCAACCCCTCACTCAGCCCCTTACCTATTTCTGCCCCAGCCCTCACCGGCTGGCTCACCCACAGACAGGCCCTGACCCCAGCCCATCTCACCAGATTATGACCACCGTGAGGGCGGGGGCCGCGTCCTGCCTGCTCTGGCACTCTCCATGCTGGACACACAACCCGGCATAGCCCAGGAGCTCAGTAGGTATTCGAGTTGGAATTCCCTCACTCTCCCGTTCATTAAACATTTGTGTGCAGACCACTGGGGATGGAAGGATCCAGAAAGGAGGAAGTGATGGGGTAGGGAGGACTCTGATGTGGGAAGAACAGATCCAGGGAGGGGAGACTCCCTTTAAAGGGGAGGTGTCTGTGGAGGGGAAGTTTGGGTCTTTGAGGAAGGGGAGTGTTTCGCTAGGTTGCCGGGTGGGAAAGACAGGGGAGACTGAAGACAAGAGCTGGCAGACGCCTGAGGCCACACCTGGGCTGTGGGGCCAGCTCTGGTGCGTCTCAGTGCCAAGCTGAAGAGCCTGGGCAGTGGGCAGTGGCTTGGGCAGGTCTCAGGGGCAGAAACGTGGCTCAAATGCCCCCACAGATGTATTGGAGGAAGTGAGGCTAGAAAAGGAGACCAGGGAGAGGGTGACTGGAGCAGGAAGGGGGCAGAGGCTCTCAAGGCTCCTAAAGGGAGCCCTGGCATCCAGGAGGTGGCTATGTACCAGGTGCGGTGCTGGGCACCAGACTACTGCCGTGAGCAAGGCCTCCTGGGGACTCCAGTGTGAAGGCAAGGCCAAGCCTGGAAACTGAACTGGTTGGACACTGCGGCACACAGGGCACATCCAGGGACGTCTGGTCAGACTGGGCTGGGTCAGTGGGCCTTGGAAGCCCATGTGACAGGTAGCCCCATGAGGGCGGGTTCTGGGGGCAAATGGAGGCTTGACCTGGACAGGCTCCCCCGATCAGTGAAAGGAGCACAATGATGCTTCTGAGGAATGTCTGGGGCAGATGGGAGTGCCTGGCACAAGGGCGCTTGATGACCACCCTCCTGCCACAAATATGTATGGAGCACCTACTGTGTTCCACACACGGTGCTTAGTTCTGACAAACACAGTGGAGAAGGATGATGCTTGCGGGAAGTATCATTCTGTGGGGTTGGCAGGGCTTACAAACAAACACGTATTGAAACCACTGGAATAGGAAAAGTTCAGATTGTGACCCACTCCAACACCCTGTCATTTGGAGCAGCCCGGGAAGGTGAAGTTTGCACTGTGAACTTGGTGATGGGAGGATCCAGCGGGGAAGTGTCCCCGTCTCCAAGACTTCCTTCCCGTGTACTCTCTTTTGTGTAGCCTCTTCCCGCCTGAGATTCCCAGACCTGTTCACTCAGAAAAGTACCCCCTTCCCTCCAGCCCGCCTGGGGCTCCAGACCCCGCCTGTCCCAGGTGGTGTTGGGGCTTGCATATGGGGGGGGCTGATGAAATGTGTGCTGGTGGAATGAATGAGCGCAGGGGAAGGCAATGGCTGGCGGGTGTGGCGTGACCTCTCACAGTTTAAGGGACCTGGCTCAGGGATTAGGCCCAATGCTAATGAGGTCAAGGTGGAGGGTTTGATTCTAACTGTGGCCGGATAGCCGGATGGAGGGAGGAGCCCTGGTTCCCTGGGCCAAGACCAGCCACACACAGCCCTGTGTTGGTGGGGGTGAGCCCCCAATCCTAGACCTCAAAGCCTTGCCTTCACCTCCTCCTAACGCTTGGGACCGCCTGGAAGATTTTAATTTATGTTCTGTTCCCGTGTTTTTTGTCCATCTCACTGGCTGTCATGTGAGCAGGCGGGGGTGGAGGGGGCCTGCCCAGCTCTCAACAGGGTTCCCGGAGCCGAGCATGTGCTCAGCACGTAGCAGAACGCTGTAAATCATTTCCCCATGCACGGGAAAGAGCTGGGATTTCTGTCTGTTTCCTCAGAGTCTGGCACATAGTAGGTGCTTAGTATTTGTGGATCAAGTGAATAGATCTAGGTTATCTCAGTCAGTGCTTCCCTTTCTATGTCTCAGAGTTTAATGACCCTCCCTCACAGGACCAGGGCCATGGGGAATCAAAGGCCTCACAGAGTAACACTGACCTGTATTCTGTGAGGCACGACAAAGAATCTTTTTTTAAACTAAAAATGCTCTTTGTTCAGAGCAATAGGCTCACAGTAAGCAGGAAGTCATTAGAAGTCACCTACTCTGACCCTCCCTGCTACATTTCACAGGTGGAGAGACTGAGGCCCAGGGTCGGCAGTGAGTCAGTAGCCCAGGTCACGTGACAAATCTGGGCTATCACCTGCCTGGCCTTGCCTCCCTCCCCACGCCAAAGACAGCTCTCAGGAAAGATCTGCTGCCATTCACACCATGGTATAAATGACCAAAAAAGGGTTGTGTTGGGCTGATGGGAAAGCCACTAGCCTGAGTCACACAGGCCTGGGGCAGCAGTGGCGGCCCAGAGGACAGGGGGTGGCACTGGACTCTAGCCTAGGGAGTCCCACTTCCCCTCTCCGGCCTCAGTTTGTTGGAACTAGGAAACCCTGGGGGATCCATGCCCATCTGCTGGGTAAACATGACCTGTTTTTCCACCAAGGCCCAGTCACAGACCTTCCAATCTCACAATTTAGGTGTCATGGTCCCTCTCCATTGGGCATGGTCCCTTTACACTTACCCTTACACCTGGACTGAGACTCTGTAAGCATGTAGCCTGAGTGCAGCCCAGCCCCCTCCCTTCCCTGTGCCTCAGTTTCCTACTCTGTTGCCTGTAAGTGATCAATGACTGCTGCTGACAGTGTTAGCCTCTTAGAGTCTAACTCAGCTTTCGAAGGTCTGGTCTCAGTTTACAAAGCACTCCTTGGAGAGGCCCCCAAGTCTACAAAGCAGGACCCCCACTCCTTCACATTGATTTTCTACTCAGTACGTAGCACTATCAGCAACAGTCTTGTTTGCCTCCTGACTCACTGCCCACCTCTCTCCAGAGTGCAGGGCTGGCCTCGCCTGGACTTTGCTGCATCTGAGCTGGCAGCTTGGAGTAGCAACTCAATAAATAGTTGTCAGATGAATGAACAACTCCTGGCCCCTCGTGAGGAGGTCTCACTCCCTACCCTCTGACCACTGAGGAAATGGCTTCCTCAGCAGAGCCGGAAGTGAACCAGCTGTCTAGCTCCCCAGGCTGAGCTTTCTTCTGCCATGGTAGGTGCTCAGAGAGGGCCTGGGAGCACGCCAAAGGACAAGTCCCAGTGTGGGTGACTTTCTGAGTCACTGGCCCCTCAGTCAGGCTTGGGGATGATGTGTGGAGGTGGGGAGCTGGGGGTGGCTGTCTCTGAAGATGGTGGCACCTACCTCCAGGCTTCCCTGAGCCTGGCCCCCTTGGAGCCCAGGTGCAGGGCTCTGACTTGGCCATGGAGGATTAGGGGCTTAGCAGGTAGCACACAAATAGCTCTTAAGCCCCTGCATAGAGGTGCTGCTGGTTCAGCAGCTTCCTCCTCCTTTTCCTCCTCCTCCTCTTCCCTGCCTCCTCTCCCTGGCTTAGCCCCACCTGGCTGCGTCACCATGGCTGAGTGAGGCCTTAGACTGAGCTGAGAATGTCAAAGGGAAGAAAGGAAGGAGACAGACTCTTCTCCCCTTCCTTCCTCTTCTCCTCCAGTCCCCCTTCCTCCCTCCTCCCTCCCCCCACTTCCCTCTTACCCCAACATTTGCCAAACACCGTCTATGTGCCAGGCTCGGGGACACTCAGATGAATCCTATGCACTCCCTGCCCTCAAGGAGCTCCCAGTTTCAGGGGCCAGCTGACAAGGAGAAAACTAATAACCATGGGAGGCAAGGCTCTGCTCCCAGGCCCAGTGCTGTGGGATCCCAGAGGAGCAAGGTGTGGACCAGGAGGGAGGTGGGAGGCCTAGGCAGGGGGACAATTGGGCCAAGGCACAGGGAGCAAAGGGCCACCTGGCCCTGGAGCCTAGGGTGGAGTGGGGCCAGGGAGGACAGGCCTAGGAGTCTGGATGCTAGCTGGCTATCAATGGGGAGGGTTATAAGCAGGGGAGGGGCATGATCAGATTCCCATTCTAGGAAGATATTCTGGAGTCTGCGTGGAGTACTGGGATAAGTGCTTGACCCAGGTTGAAAGCCCTGCCCAGTACAGGCCTCTTTGCTAAGGCTCCCAACGGCCCTGAGGCTGGCACAAGTGGAAGGTCACCTGGTATCTGCCATAGCAGATGGGCTATCTCTGTACCTGTGCAAGAGCCATGAGGGGCTCCTAGCTTCAGGAGCCTCACTGGGGGTGCATGGCGGACACCCAGCTGGTTGAGGCCAGGCTAGAGCCAGGCCCACCTAAGGCCTGGCCTGGGGCTCTAACTGGGCCACACAGTCCCCTTCTATCTATTTCCTCCTTCCAGGGACATGGGTAGTGTTGGGGACTTGGAGGATCAAGTCGCAACCTGAACAACCAAGCTGTGCAGCCTCTAGCAGCCAAGTGTCTCTCCAGGCCTCAGTGTCCTCTTAGTGAAATGGGTATCTCAATCTCTCCACAGCGCTTTCCTTGTGGCATGTGAAGGGTCGTCAGGCTCATCAGATGGAGACTGAGCCTCGAGCCTCAAGGTCAGAGCTGGAGTAGGCCCTTTTGCACACATGAGGAAAATGAGCCTTGGAGAGAGAACAGGCCTGATCAAGATCCCGTCTAGTCTGGAACAGGGGAGACGCAGAACAGAATGCTTAGGTGTAAAGGTTGTGCCTGGGTATGAATCCTATCTTGGCTCAGTAAGTATTTGTTGAATGAAAGGAGAGAATGTTGCTGAGCCTCAGTTTCATCATCTGCATAATGGGCACCCTTGGAGGCTGTCGAGGATTAAGTAAGATGATGCATGGAAGGTGCTTAGCATGGTGTCTGGTACTCAATGAGCATTTGATTTAAAGGCAGCTACAGTGATTGTTTCTCAGACTCAGACTTCCAGAGCTCAGCTTCCCCATGGCAGCAGAACTTGTCATGGTACACCCTGGTTTTTGTATTATTCGGCTGAGAGGATGCATGCTGTAGTCTCAGGCTGGGCCCCATCCCCCTGCCTCTAGCCACAGACCATCTGATCTGTCACTGTGATTGACGCCTGTTGGGTGGCTGGGACTGTTTTCTCTCTCTCCCCTCTTTTTCCCAGCCATATGCAAATGATTTTAGTTCAAGTAGTGCGCTAATGGAAATCCTAACACATTAATAAATGTTTAGCAAGAGAGAGAGCATGCATGATCGTAAGTAATTAGACACTCAACGAAGGAGTTCTGTTGGCACAACTGTCTGGCTCCCTTTCTTTATTTTCCTCCATCATCTCCAAAGAGAAATGCAGAGGGAGGCAGGGGGAAAGGGGTAGGGCAGGGGGCCAGCTTCAGCACTCACCGCTGGGTGGCCTCTGTAGCCGCTCCCTTCTCTAGGCCTCAGTCTTCATGCCTGCAATGGGGACATTTGTCCCGCTCTGCCCACTTCACAGATGAGCTGAAAAGTATCAATACCTAATCACCAGGGCGGGTTTCTTATCCGACAGCCCAGTTCTCTTTCCCCTGCTGTCAGGACTTTGCATAAAGCTCTGGATCATTGACACCCCCGGGGCAGGTAGAGTGGAGGGCAAAGGGAGCAGGGGCCTTAGGGTAGGACAGATCAGGGGCTTCCACCCAGGGCTGGGTGAGCCCTTGGGCCCCAGTACCTCCACCCAACCCCATGGTTGCAGAATGGAAATCCTAACCCTTTCATCACAAGGCTGGTGTGAGAATTGAGATAATCTATGAAACTCGGCTGGTACAGAGAAGGTCCCCAAAAAATGTCAGCTCGCCCTCCCCAGCCTCCCATGTGCTACCCACCCTTGCCCTTGAGCTGCTGAATGGGACACTGTTGATGCTCAGGGGCGGGGACCTTAGCAGAACCTCAAACAGACCCACTGGCTTCAGAAGCTGGAGGGAAGGGGAAAGCCTCGGTGGGGTTGGGGCCTCTGTGGGGCTAGGGGAATGGGGAGAAGGAGGGGAGCCTGGCCCTAGCCAGGAAGCAGAGGGTGGGCTCCAGAACCTCTGAGGAGAGGCCCCCTTGTCATCTTCTTTGGAGCCAGGAACCTTATTTTCTGGTCAAGACGGAGCCCCGCTAAACCAAAATAAATAGATACCCGTTCCCCTATCCATTCCCATATTGCCATTTCGATTAGATTACATTTTAAGAGCAGGCAAACGTAATGTTCCTCTCAGATCAAATTAGAAACAGGTGCACTTTTGCATAAGGAAATTAAGTTGCAGACAATATGAAGATTTGCTAAAATGCAGACACTGATGAAAATAAGTAGCCCTTTTATTTGTAATTATTGAGGCAATCTGTTCGCAAAGTGTACATGTTAATGGTCTGACAGATCTGTGGACTCCAGCAGGCTGCGGCGAACAACTCAGAGCCTCTCTGAAAGTAACACATTTTTTTCCTTAGAAAATATGTACTTTCTCTTCTCCATCTCCTGGTGCTATTTACAAGGCACGAAATGCCATAAATAGGAATTCCGTGGTTACACAAGGCCCCTCCCTAAAATACACACTTGATCTGGGCAGAAGACACATTCTGACAGTTTAACTCTTTCTTCCTTTGACAGCCCAGCCAAGTGCGAGGTGGCCCCGGTGGGAGCGGTGGTTCGGAGGGGGCCAGTCATGGGCTGGGGTCGTCGATGCGCCTCCGACAGTAGGGGCAGCAGGTGTGCTGAAGCACCAGCAGCTCGTAGTCCTCCGAGTGGAACACCTGAGGAGAAACAGTCATGACCCGGGGCCACGCCCCGAGCCTGGCAGGGACTGCCGCCCTTCCGAGGGGAGGAGGCTTGGCAGTGAGTCAGGGCTAGAACCACCAGATCCAGAACACCTTTGTCTGAGGACTGAAAGGGAGGGGAGAAGGGTCTGGGGTCTGAGGCCCCTTTTTTCTAAATGGAATTCAAAGGTGCATCACACTTGCCCGGCCCTCCCGGATTAGGGGCAGGTACAGAGGGCACAGGGGCAGGGGCAAGCCTGCTCCAGACAGCATTCGGAACATAAGTGAGAGGAGGGAGGGCCTAAGGATGGCCGAGTCTCTTCCCAACTCAGAGCCTTGGCCTTGGGATCCCTTATGCTCCTCCCAGATGCCAGGTGTCCCCAAGAGGACACTTGGGAAATGGACAAGCAGCAGAAAGAAGAAACTGGTGACCACGCATGAGCTGTAGGCACGGTACCTGGAAGCAGGAGGGGCACATGGTGATGGAGGCATCAGGCAGGAGCGAGCGGAAGTACTGCCACTGCAGGGGCGGGGGCCAGCGCTTGATGAGCACGTCCCGTCGGCTCATGGAGCGCAGCACTGAGCGGCTCACCACCACAGGCACAAACTCGGAGCCACCTTGCTGCAAGATGGGCAGGTGGGAAGCAGGGGACAGTGGTGCTTTCACTCAGCCAGGGTGACGTAGTTTATCTGGGTCATGATCCCAGAATCTCTGGGGCAACCAGGGAGGACCCCAGAGACTCCCTCTGCTGTAACCTTCACAGAGCCCTGCCAGGTCACGTAGCTCCTGCTGGCCACCTCTAGTGACGGGATACCCACCACCTCGACTCCACCGCAGTGTGGACAGGGAACAAGTCCGCTTCATGCCAAGGAGTGTGTATAGAAGGGACTTCCAACCCCCCTCCCAACAGGCCTCCCATGCCTCCACAGCCCATCACTCAGAGAGGCACCCTCACCTCAAAGCTCAGCTTTGCCGTGAATGGGTCATCATCTCCCACGGAGTCCATGGTCTCATCCAGCCTCAGAGTCTGGGAATCTGGAAGGGTCTGGTCAAGGACAGAACCTGAGGCTGAGTGGGAAATAGGCCCCACCCTCCACCCAACACAAGATTCACAGGAGCTCTCTGTGGGCCTAGTGTGTTTCTCCATGACTCTGTGGAACAGTTTCTAGATGGAGGAATGGAGGAAATGCAGGCGAGGGAGGAGACAGCCCTGGTCACACAGAGGCTGGGACCAGGCCCCAGTGCACAGGAGGGAAAGGGGCTCTGATGGGACCTTTGCTGCCCCACATAGACCACGCCAGGGCCCAGGTAGGCCTGACCAGGAGCACCAAGCGAGCAGAGGCTGTAGGCCTGCTGTGGGTGGGAGTAGAAATAACGGGCCAGCCAAAAACCATGGCCAGCAAACTTGGCAATTCCTGAAGAAACGCTTAGTAATCGCCAGGTTGTCTGTAGGCACTTGAGATGGACTCGCAAGTCCTATTTCATGGAGAAGGGGGTGAGAGCTCCTGCAAATCCTAAGGCCAGCCAGACCAGGCTGAAGGTGCCTAAGGAGCTACCCCCTCTGCCAGGCAGGGGCACAAGAGCTGATGTGAGGCCAGGGTGGGTGGGGCTCCTACAAGGAAGGGCCCCAGGGGAATGGAGGCTGCTGGTGCCCAATCAGGTGCGAGATGTGGTCCCACCAGGCAGCAACAACCCAGCCAAAGCATCTGATTTCTATCTCCCATCTTCAGCAAACAACTCCCTGGCTTTTCCTTTCTCCTCTGCTCCTCAAAATGTAAAATGTGGCCCACGGACCAGTGGCATTGGCATTACCTGGAAGCTTATGGAAAGTCAGGCCCTCAGTCCACCCAGACCTGCTGATCCAGCTGCTGTGTGCTAGCAAGGTCCGCAGGTGCTGAGTGTTCACAGTCACATGTAGAGGCCCCCCTCCTGTGTCCAGCTGGGACAGTGAACATGAGGGATGAGCTGAGGTGTGGCCTTTGACCCAAGCTGTCCCAGCGAGGATGTGCCCTGGGGTTTTTGCTGTCATGCTGGGAGGAGTGTCAGCCCTTTCCACGGATTTTAAGGCTGACAGGATGCAGGGTTGGTACTGCCGGTGGGACGGGGTGGGTGCCGCCAAAGAGGGAAGCCACCCAAAGGACAGCAGAGCCAACAGGATAGGAGACAGCCTCCCACCAGTGCTGAATGAGCACCTGGATCCAGCTGAGTGTCCATCTATGGCTAGGCTTCTTTACACCCTTTCGTTTGCTCAGCTTGATTGTGGTTTCTGTCTCTTGTACATAAACGTGACCTGACTAGAAAAGCTGATACAGACATCATATGCTGTGTTGGTTGCTCATCAGCTGTGTGCGGCCAGAAGCACAGACGGTACCTTTTAGGAGCCAGGTGGGTGGGAGGCCTTCCCGGAAATGAAGCAAAGGTGAATACCAAGGCACCATCTCCTCCTCCATATGCCTCTTCTGGGCCTGTGGTCGTGTCCTGTGCCCTCTGGTACCTCTGTGCACTGGCCGGATCTCAGCCCATTCCCAGCCCCTGTCCCTGCCACCATGTGGGCCTCTCCAATCACTCGGCAGTGGCTTCCCATGTCCTTGACTCCACTGGACCAGCCATCCCCCAGTGCCCTCCTGCCTCCTGTCTTACACCCAGGCCTTGTGCTTGGCTGGCACACACAGGCCTTCAGCCCAGCATCCAGGATACTGTTGCTTGTGATCTCTTGCCATTTGTTCTCACGCTTGTGTCTTGGTGCCTCCAGGTCAATGAGGGAGACAGCTTCTTCATCACTGATCCCCTCTTCCAGGTAGAATTCAACCAGATGCAGCACCTCTAGAAGGCACAGGACATGGGGAGGGGCCATGGGATGGCTGCCTCAGGGGGAGCTAGGGCCTGGGATGCTCTCATCAGGCAGCATGAGGGGAGGTGGGAGGATGAGAGTTTCTTTCCTACCCAGCAGCAGGCTCCTCTATAAGCAAGGACACACAGCAGGGCCACCTCTTTTTGCCCACCACACGTCTGGAGGAAGCAGGCATGTATGCATGTATATGCATGTGTACGTGTGTGCATGGGTGAGAACCAGTGGCCTTTAGCCCTTCCTTCTTCCCGCTAATAGCTGGATGGGCTCCTCTACAAGGGAGGAGGAACGGCCTCTGCCTAGCTACCTGGAAGGGGCTTCTGATCCTTTGTCAACATAGAAGGAACCAGGATGTAAGAGCCCATCTTAGCCTCCCAGACCAAACACAGTGGCTGAACAGTGGCATCTGGGGCATTTATGTCACGCAAAGCCCCACACCAGGTTCTGAGGGGTGCGTGCTTCAAGTTTGGGCATCACCGGGTCCTATTTCTGGGAACCCTTAGTGACCATGCATCTGGTGGGGTGGGTGTCACGCTGTCCCCAATTTACAAATGAGGGCAGGTGTGGCCAATCGGCAGCAGAGAGAGCCCAGCCACCCACTGGCCGCTCCATCCGCACAAGGCAGACTCACCATAGGAAGAGGCAGAGAAGACGAAGGGCTGGCGGCAGTTGACGCAAACGTTGCCCAGGCTGTTCAGCAGCGGGTTGTTGGTGGAGCAGCGGTAGCACAAGGGCACCAGCTCCTACAAAAGCACAAGAGCCACAGCTGCCTGAGGGCCGAACCCAGGGCGAGGAAATGCTCCCCACTCTGATTTCAGGCTCCTGGGGCCTGGCTGCCAAGAAGCAAGGCCCCCTGTGTGGGTGGGGAAGGGGCACTGGGCTCAGGGCTCTGTGCTGTGGTGACTCAGGATAAGGGCCTACAGAGGCATCTGAGGCCCTGTCACCTGGGTCCCACTGCCCCGGACACTCCTTCGTAGGTAAGGCTCAGCAGCACATTTCTCCAGCAGGAATGACAACACCACAGCCACCATGTACCGGCCACTTAACATGCACCACGTACTGTTGTGCATGCACCACTGATGTAAGCACATCATCTGGGCTGGCTAGCCATCCTGCGGGAAAGCTATTATGTGTGTCCCCATTTGATAGAAGGGGAAACCGAGGCTCAGAGAGATGGAGACATAGTCAGGAAATGGTGGAGCTGGGATCTGAACCCAGGTCTGTTTGATGCCAAGTCTCTGCTCTGAGCTTGAAGGAGGGGATTGTGAGAGATGACAGGATAAATTGGAAGAAAGAAGGCCGGGGCACAACTGGACTACAGATACATGGAAGAGTGATAGCCTGGTTCCAGAAGGAAGGGGGGCTAAGGCAGGAGCTCCTAGGATGAGGTGAAGGCAGAGCCATCTGGGCATGGAGGAGGAGAAGGAGGTTAAGGGCAGAGTAGCATGGGCTGGGCTGCAGCCAACTCAGAGCCTCACAGAAGGGCTAGGCAGCAAGGGAGGGCAGGGCTCTGGAGCCCACAGGGGCCAGGGACTGTGGCTGGAGCACAGCAGGCTTGAGTAGAGAACAGAGGAGGCAGAGAGGGAAAAGCAGAAGGGCAAACCAGGGCTTGGGAAAGGGAGGAGGGCACAGAATCCTGAGAGCATGGTAGCCATCGTTCAAACAGAACCCGGCCAGGAAAGAAGGCATCAGGAGACGTCCAGGAAGAGGAGGGGAAGCCTCCTGCCTGAGGGAGCTGTGCGCTCACCTCGCTGTCATGGAAGGGCTTGGAGCGGATGGTCAGGCTGCCCAGCTCAATGGACTTCTGGAACCTGGCGGGGATCTGCAGACCCTGCAGCTTGTCGTAGGCATGCCGGGCCAGCTTGTAGGCACCCAGGGCTTTGCTTTGCTTGGCCAGAGTGAAGAGCGTGTTCCTGCAGATGATAGGGTTAAGGACAGCAGAGGCCACACTGGGCCTCAGAGCTGGCATTGCCTACCCTCGGAGTAAGCCCCGTGCTGGAATGCAGCTGCTGCTAGTGCCAGGACATGGGCAGGAGCCTGAGGAGTGCTTTGCTCATTTGTGGGATATAAGTGTACTTCTCGGATATCAAGGCATAGGGATTTTTCCAGAGATAAAGACAGTGCAGTTTCCATGAATATTTTAACCTTGCTTAGGTTCTCTGGGCCTGCTGATGGCTCATCTTGTACCCTAACTAGGCCAAAATGGCTCTCCCCAACTCACCCAGCCTGCCAGCCAGGTCCTAGGGTGTCCAGCACCAAGTGCCATCCTGCTCTAGCCTTGCCAGGTGGGGCTGGTCCCAGACTGCCTGTGGAGCTCCACTCAGATCCAGCTCACAGAGGCCACTGGGTGCAGGGCACTTCTCTCTGCCTGCACTTCACCAGGAGCCATAGTGATTTCTGAGTGTCAGCCTCCCCTGTTCTCTGAGACTCTCCTCTGAGCTCCTCAATCTGAGGTCACAGGCCTTTGCGCTTGATTCCAGGTCACCTTAAATGCTGGCTGCACCCAGGCCAGGCCTGCCCTTCCTCCCCTACCCCACCTGTGAACCCCTTTCCCCACTTCTCCCTGGCAAGCCTCAAGTACCATGCTTCCTTCCCATTCTCCTTCCCCCTAATGCTCTCGCTTCCCACAACCCCAGTGTGGCTCCTTCCACTCCAGAAGTTACATGGCAGTAAGTTTCCATGTCCGTGTCTCCACTGTCACTCTTCAGTCAGGGACCATATCAGGAGCCACTTTCAGGTCCCCAGTGAACAGTACAGGGTGCAGCTTAGGGTAGGGATTCAATCAAACTCTGCAGACTCGAACAGAACTTGCTGGAAAGGCTGGGCACAGGTGCTGAGGCTCTGGCAGGTGTGGCCTTGGCCACTCCTCTGCAAAGGTCTCAGTCAATGAAGGTAGCACTTGATTTCCCTGAAATGTAGATGATGGGCCTGGCACCTTTAGAGAAGCCACTTCTCACCGATCAGCACCTCTGAGGCCTCTCCTGGGAGGGTCTTTTCCTTACAGAAAGAAGGCAGGGTTGGGGCTGGGAAGGGGCTGAAAGAATATAAGATTTAGAAGAGGATGGGGAGAATTATGACTTTTATGACCTTAAAAGATTTTGGTCATTTCCTGGTAGTTTTTGACAGCATGGGTCCTCAGCCCTCTTCTCTGCTTATGGCCCCTTAATGGCCCTCACAGGTCCGGAGAAGGTGAGGCCAACTCACATGGAGGCCCTCAGGCCACTACCTCTTCAGCGGGGCTCCCACCTAGGATGGGCTTCAGCTCCTCCCATACACCATGCTTACTTCACCTCCGTGCATTTCCATGTGCTGGGTGCTCCCCTGGAACATCTACTCTACTGTCTTTCCTGATAGCCTTACGGGATAGACGTCAGCTCTTCCAGGCAGCCCTCCCTGACCATGGCCCCAGCCTTAGCTACATTCCACCCCTGGACACAGCACACATCCCGCTGAACTAAGCCCTGACACTTGTCACCTCCTCTACTAGATGGCAGCTTTGTCACCCACTGCCTGGCCCACTGTCTAGGGCACAGCAGGTGCTCCATCCCCTCGGCTGAACAAACACCCCCACCTCCCCAGGGAAATGCCCGAATCCAAGTGCTTCCTATAGTTCAGTTATGCCCTCATTTATGGGTTCCAGGAGGGCTTGGGCAGTGTACTGGTTAGAGACCCACTGCTGGGCCAAGCCCAGAGAGCCCTGAAAACTAATCTTCTCTTGGCACTGGCCCCTTGGCCTCCCTGGCTGAGCTGCTTCTACAGCAAAACAGTAGCAGCAGGACAAACTCTCTCTTCCCTGAGGGCTATGGGAGAGAGGGGAGGTTCCGCCAGTAAAGTATTCTGGAAAGAACTTCACAGGGGTCATTAGACAAGAGGGCTGGGACAGAGGGTGGGGGTGAAAGGATACACTTTAGAGATGCCCAAGGGGGTGTCTTTGGTCAGGCTGTGCAGCAGGAACCTGGAGATGTTGAAGAGGGTTTCGGGAAGATGGAAACTGAAAGGCTCCTCCTGCAGTGAGAAAAGCAAATAGGGACTGAATTCCGCAACGAAGCAGCTGCTGGACCAGGCCAAAAGGCAGACACCAATAATTCTGAAATACTTCAGGAAAAGAACAGTCTCCCTTAATGAGCATCTACTACGTGCTGGGCGCTTTACGGCTGTCTCATGTGGTCTTTAACATAATCTTGTGAGGATGCATTTTCATCCTCACCGTACTGGTGAGAAAACTGAGCCCCAGAGAGATGACTTGCCCAAGCCACCCAGCTAGAAAAGAGCCGAGTGAGGATTCAAACCCAGGTCTGATTCCAAAGCCCAAGAATGCCTCTCTCCTAGGCTGTGCTGCCTATTGGGGTTGGTAATGATTCCATTTCCCTGAGCTCAAGTTGTCTCCAATTAGCTCTGAGAGAGAAGACCTTTTATGCAATTTAGGACATGACCAGACCTAAGCACGTCTTTAAATGGAGGCAGTTAACTCTTTAGAGCATGAAATCACGTGCCTCTTCGCAGCTCTCCAGCAGCGGCCTGGCCGTCCGATGCTCACCAAATGTGCACATGCGCTGGAGCTCCTCAGCTGCTCATCCCCGCACCCCCAGCACCTGGCAGGGGCCCCAACAGAGCAGGCACTAACACACATGAACAGGTCTTCTGTATCTAGAGGCTGCCAGAAGCTCCGCACAGTAGACCACAGGGAATTTTCTACCACGAGGGGGGCCATAAAAGGTTACGAATACCATTTTGAAGGGATCTGGCACATGGTATGCAAACTGACACTACTTTAGATGACAAGATGAAAGCAGGCCAGCTCCCCCCTCCCCCTCGAGCACTTACATGGTAATAAACGGACATTTCCTGGAGGGTCTTACTAGGCTGTACTCGTCACAGTGCCAACAGGACTTAGGCCCTAATTGGTCTAAACTTGTGAGGACTTACTTTATACTACTACTTGGGTTTGGAGCCCAGCATTCTCTCTTTAACTCTCATTTAAATTTCTACAGCTTCTGTTAGTTCCAAGAACCCAAGAAAACCTGAGACTGCATCCTTTTCTGGATGAGAGCCAGGGAGAAGCCTGCCTCTGGTTATATCGCACTAGGTGTGGAAGCTAAGAACCATCCCAGGAAGAACAGAATTGGCGGGGGTGGTGGGGTGGTGGGGAGGGTTGTGTCCTCAGAATTAGCACCTCTCCTCTGGGAAAGAAGCCATTATCTCAGGAAAGGTCTGGTGCTTCCCTTTGCAGTCTGCTCTGACTCAGAGCTGCTCTGCTGGGCCCTGATGCCAAATGCTGAAGTATCACCCACCTCCAGGCCTCTGCACATGCTGTGACCTCTGCCAGGAATGCCGTTTCTTCTCCTCGTCTTACTAATCTCCCTCCTCTTTGCTTAGGTTCACTTCCTCCAGGAAGTCCTTTTGGTCCTCTTAGTTTTTCCCTTAAGACACTGGGCTACACCTGCGTGTTCAGAGACTATGAACTCTTCAGGGGCAGGGATAACATCTTGCTCACCACTATGTCCCAAGGCCTCAGGAGAGGGCCTGACACCCAGGAGGGATTTGTTGAATGAAGGAATGGCCCAATGAAGTCTCAGCTGGGATGAACAGCCAGACACCCCAGCTGGTGTGAGGCTGCTACAAGCTCACAGCTGCCATGTAGGTCCTGGAGCAGAGCTCAGTTGTTACAGAAGAGAGACAAAAAGCCCAGCTCCAAAGTGGCTCAGGCAAATTGACACTGAGCTGAGGCCCTGACTTTCCAGCTGAAGTTGAGTTTGGGGTCTTTTTTGAGGTGGCTTCTTTCCAGGTGAGCACCTGATAGAAATGAGGGGCCCTGAAAAGACTGTAAAGGAAGATAAGTTCCCTTGAAACCACTGACCGTGGTGTGGGGAAGAGATGAGATGAAGGGCTGACAGCTGGCGCAGGCAGAGCCCAGCAGAGGAGCCTTTCTTGCCGGACTTTCCTCAGAGACAAAGAATGTGCCGAGTGCTCAGCGCAAATGTGGGGGAAAGAGATGCCCAGTGTGGAAGGTAGGGCCCATGAGATGGTCAAAGAATTGTAAAATGCTCGGCCTATGGAAAACTGGTTGGAAGCCTCCAAACAGGGCAGGAGGAACAGCTGACACTCATCTGTGCCAAGTGCTTTTCCAATATTAACTCATTTAATCTTCACAACCCCAGCAAGTAGGTACTACTCTCACCCCCACTTTAAGAGAAGGAAGCTGAAGCACAGAGGCAAGTGAACAACTTGCCAAGGTCACACAGTGGAGCTGGGGTGTGAGGCCAGTGGTCTGCCTTCTCCAAGTTAGAGGGTGTGGGGGATCAGAGGCTAAGCACAGGCTCTGAGGCAGCCTGTCTGGGTTCCAGTCCTGGCTCCTACTTACTAGTTGTGGGGTCTCTGTGTTTAGCACCTCAGTTTCCTCATGTGTAAAATGGGGGTGATAGTACTTATCTCACAGCATGATTGAAAGGATTAAATAAATTGATACAATAAAGCCTTCAGCACATTGCCTGGTAAATAGTAAGTGCTCAATAAAGGTTGGTTATTGGTATTATCCTCCTAGCTTATCAGCACAGGATAAGCTCAACCTGTAGGCACTTAATCAACATTTGTTGAGTGATTGAGGATACACAAAATGAGGAGGCTGATAACAGCCTACCACCTGTTCCCCATTGTCAGGAGATAGATTTAAAATGGCTTAAAAGAATCAGGAAGTGACTAAAAAAACTATTTGGGTCTCTGGAAATCAAGCCCACAATTCAGTGGCAGGGCCAAGGAGAGACCTCAGGCCTTTGGTTAGAGCTGGGCCTTCACCCATCTAGAGTGGAACATCCACCCTTGATCATTTTATTTTAATTTTACTATTTTTTAAAAAAGATTTTGTTTATTCATTTGAGAGAGAGAGCACAAGCCTGGGGGATGAGCAGAGGGAGAGGGAGAAGCGGGCTCCCCGCTGAGCAGGGAGCCCGATGCTGGGTTCGATCCCTAGACTCTGGGAATCATGACCTGAGCCCAAGGCAGACGCTTAACCGACTGAGCCACCCAGGTGCCCCCACCCCTGATCATTTTAGAGATAACCTGGAGTCTGCCTCGAGTTTTACAGACATAAAGCCGGCAACTAGAAAGGCCCATTCTAGCTCTGGCTCACTAATTCAGAAGCCCACAGCTTGCAACAAACAGGTCAAAAAGGTAACTAATTGAGTAAAATCAAAGTTCCAACTTTGGGGTGCCTGGGTGGCTCAGTTGGTTGAACGACTGCCTTCGGATCAGGTCATGATCCTGGAGTCCTGGGATCAAGTCCCATGTTGGGCTCCCAGCTCAGTGAGGAGTCTGCTTCTCCCTCTGAACCCCCTCTCGTGCACTCTCAACCTCTCTCTCTCTCAAATAAATAAATAAAATAAAATCTTAAAAAAAAAAAGTGCCAAACTTTGTCTCCCAGGAGGAGACCAGAATTTCTTGGCAAATCATCCTGTCCGGTGGGTTTACTTTCCATCCAGAGGTCTGCTGCTCTGTAAGACGTGTCCAGGGCCCCTGGTTCAGTAGGCAGCACCCCCACCAGGCCCCCATCTCCTGGCCACCTTACCGTGTACCGCTGAATGGCATGGTAGCCATGGTATAGCTCGGCCAAGTGCTGGAAGTGGCGGAACTTGTCAAGCATCACGTCCTTCTGGGCAGGGTCTGAGGGGTGCAGTGGGAGGGGGAGGGGGGGAGGGGGAAGATGTGTCAAGCCACATCTACAAGGAAGGGTGAGGCAATGACAACACTGTCAGTGTCCACTCTCCCCCAGTATCAGACCTGTGCCAGGGACGACTGACAAAGAGATGCAATGATGGGAAAGGTGCTGCTTAGGAGCTGGAACCTCCCCAAGACCGGGAAAGTCTCAGCTAGGCACAGCATGTGGCCATGCAAAGTCTGAGAACATTTCTCACCCATCTCCCAGATCTGACACTACAGCCTACCAGGTCATTCCACTGGGGAGTGCCAGCATGAAGAGGGTGATCACTGGCACCCGGACATACCAGAGGAGCCTGGCGTGGAGGACGAGCAGATGTCAGCTTTATTCATCTCACCTCCAGCCTCTTCCCTCTGTGCCATGCCTTATACAAAGCACAGACCACTGGCCGGAACAAAAACATGCCACCTAACGCCTGGACCTAACAGTTTCCAAACTATAACCACAGCTTCTGTGAGGCTCACAGCAGCCTTATGAAGGAAGCAGGATAGGATTACCCCCATGCCACAGACGGGGAGGTTGAGTTTAGGAAGAAATTGTGACTTGTTACAAGTCACCTAGCTGCCTCCAATTCCAGTGTTTTTCCCACTCCAGCATGCTGGCCTTAGTCCAGTGAAGAATATCTCCCTGTCCCCTCCGCTTCCAGAACTCCCTCAGTGCATCATGGGAAGTCTCAAGAAAGCAACAATGAAACTATTTTCCTGCCTGGAATGAGTGAGAATCTGGAGTGTGTTATTGTAAAGTGATCTCTTTTTCATCTTTCCATTTAATTAAAATTTTTTTTAAAAGTGCTCACCTGGGTCCAGTAATAGGCTCCCAGGTAGCAGGGGAGAGATATGTTCTGAATTAGCAACACAGGGCAGGACCTCCCAACCATAACCCCAGGACAGCCCTCATACCATCATTAAACTTATGGGCAAACTGGAAAAAGATGACACACCAGATTATGCTGCTGCAAGACAGGGTTATGGACAATACACCCAATAAACAAGCCCAGGGCTTTAATTAAAATGTTCCAGCTCCTTCGATGTTTATCTTGGTGCCAGAGCAGGGCTGGGGAAAACAAGTGGCCTGGCTGCTGTTTACTCACCTTGAGCTATATCAAGGCACTGCATGGACAGCATCCAGTAATAATAGGCAGCGTCATTAAATCTGCTCTCGACCACGGCATTGTGTGTGAGTTGCTCCAGCACCCTGACCGCTTCCCGCTGCCGCCCAGCCTTGTGGAACGCTGGAGGGGCACAAAAACACACACAATTTGGGGAGTGGGATGGAATTCTGCAGGGCTTGCAAGGGGCTGCTGTAGAAGTAGGACACTCATTGGGAGCATGTGCAGCACTTCGTTGCTGGGATGCGCCTCTCAGGCCGAAGGCTATAAATAACTGAGGCTACATCCTGAAAAAAGTACAGTGAGATATATTCCTTTCTGGCTGGGAAAAGGCAACTGACTTCAGAAAAGCATGGCAGAAAGAAAAACCTTGGGGCCAAATTGCAGGGCGAAGTCTGAGGATGGCACTGCTGCCCATCACCAGTGAGGTCTCACCCTCACCCCGTTCCAGGAGAAGGCTTTGTGACATCTGGGGTGACACTAGTAGCACCTGACACTTGAACAGGTTTGGTGGCTTACGAAGTATTTTCGTTGCTGATTCCTTGTCGGATGGTCACAACAGACTTATGAAGGTGTAGGTCAAGTGGCATACCCAAGGTTACAGAACCTGTCCCCACTTAAGTCTCCCATCAGTCTTCAACTGTGTGCTTTTTAATGACAACCTTGAAAAATATGGCTCCCAGCTCTAGCAACCAAACGTTTGTGAAAACGTGCAAAAAAATCTCTCAATAATCCCTATATCCATTTAACAGAAATTTCCTGACTCTTAACTATGTGGCCAGACCCTCAGGAAGTTGGGGCCTGCCAGGGAGGCACTTCTAGCTGTGACACTTGCTCACATGTGGGCACTCAGATGATCCAAATCCTCTGCTTTAGAGAAGGAAAAGGTCTGGCCTTTTTTCCAATCTCATCTCCAATCTCTTGTCTGAGTACCAAGTTACTATGGCGATGGATTCTTGGAAGGGCAGACACAGACAGATGGATAGGTTGATGTGTTTTGCCCAAACATGCACATACTTCAGCAACTGGGTGCTCTGGAAATGCTAAAGCAGAAGAGAACATGCTGTCTTTCAATGGGGGCTTTTAGCTGAGGAGCTCCAACAGGGAGACATTTGTTCCGCAATGTGTCCGGAGGTGGCAACTGTTACCATATAGAAGTGTAAATGAGATGCTATGGAATACAACACACCCAGCTTCAATTAGAAGACTTCCTAAGGAGGCAGCAAGACCTAGTCACAAGAATCAGGTTCCCAGGCGGACAGATCCTCGTCCAAACCTCGCTCTGCCACTCTCTCTGGCTTTGTGACTTTGCGGGGCACAGTTAGCCTCGGCGTCTCTGCAGGGCTGCTGGCGAAGTTCAGGGTTATGTAGTTAAGTGCCCAGCCGGTGCCTGACACAGAGAAGGCAGTCACATTTTAAAATTGCTATTACCGGTAAAAGCTCTATGCTTCCTTTTGCTATCTCGGATACTGCCATATGTAGGGTGCAGCCCACTTTACCAGTGGAAATGCCAAGGAGCAGAGGACACCCTGTTTATCTGAGCCAAGTTACTGTTTGCCGTAGAGGAAAGAGGCAGGTGAGACCATGCCGGACACACTGTGGGAGTTCTCATATTTTGTCCCCACCCCAGCCTGGCCCAGATTCCGCCTCTGCCACTTCCTTGCTGTGGAACTTCAGGCAAATAAATCCCTTTACCTCCTCCACCCTCAGCTTTCTCACTAGAAAACAGTACCGACATCATAGGGCTACTGTGAGGATTAAGTGGGAAGCTACTTTGAGTGCACAGTGCTTTGCTCAGAGAAGAGACAGGACCTGCCTGAGGTCCGGAGGCATGTGAGTGATGGACCCAGGTGTGTCCATCTCCAAAGCCCATATTCTTTCCACTGCTCCCCAGTCTTCACCAGGAAACACATCACATTCCCCAGGGTGAAGTCGTCCATCCTCAGACCCGTGATGGGAGGGGCTTGACAGCCTTTCTGAAATGTGGGTCTTGGCAGTACCATCTCCTGCTCCTTCTGCAAGGTGTCAGTCTGTGTGGCCTACCTTTCTGGGCTTCCTCAAAACGATCATTCTCTGCTAGCCACTGAGCGTAGGGCACATAGATGTCATCCTTAAATTCGGGATGCTTCTCACCCAAAGCAAAGGCCTGGAGGAAGGAGCAAATGCATTCTTAATAAAGCAGCCCCCACAGCCCCCATGAAAACATGGCACTTGGCTGAATCCATTAGGGATGTGTCATATTTTGCCAGCCTGACAACTCAGAGGGGGAGAGTGCCTCCCCCTACCACCACCCCCAGAAACGCAAAAACAAATCAGCTCTTTGAAAACAAAAGGCAATTAACAGCAATATGCAAGTGACTGGATTCAATAACAACATAGTCTGTTTCTGGACCACAGAAGCAGCACAGAATCGGAAACATTTTATTTTGAGGGTTTGCGTGGGCTCCTGTAGCGCTGCAAACAGATTTCTTTTAATTGCAGATGATACCTAAGGAAACAGAATTGACATTATCATCGTCACTGCTTATTAGCTGTCAAAGATGACTATGGACTTGGTGCTGTATGGGACGCAGTGACTGCTTTGTCTAAGCCCCAGAACCACCCGTCAGGCTAGGAGAACTGGAAATGAGTCATGGGGGACAGTATGTGGCAACAGGGAGAAAGTTTGCCTGATGCAGTCAGGACTGAGTGTTTCTAAGATGCTCTAATTTATGCTGCTTGAGAAATCTCCTAATAAATTTATCTTGAGAAGCCATTATTGCCTCTGTCCTTGGCCCCACCTCTTCTCATCAGTAACCTTGTCACCTCACCAAATGGAGCCACTGAGAGGGCAGACAAGAGTCAGACAGCTTTATTCAGAAAAGGTCTTGCTATGGCTCTGTAAACTAGACCTCAGTGGGTGGATGGGTGGGTAGGGTGGAGCGAGGACCGTGGGTGCAGCCCCTGATCCTCTCAGGAAGGAGTCCAGGTTAGAGGGAAGAAGGAGGAGAAAGAGCTGCCCCTGAAATGGTTCTGGCAGCCTCCACCTGGAGAGTATGGGTGGCATTTTCTGTCAAATGGCACCTAGCAGGTTTTGAATGTTACACAGGTGTGTCTCCATGTCAGAGATCTATCAGCATGTGGTGCTGGTCACAAGCAGCTCAGACCCACAGCAGGCACAGGGCTGTCCTGTTAACTCTCACATCCCCAGTGTCTATCACAGGGCTAGCATGAAGCCAGCAGTGCATAAAGATTTTCTGAATGAATGAACCAATAAATGGGCCTCTAAGACACGCTGGCTCAGAGAATTCAAGGGTTAGTCTCCTGATAGCCAGGCCAATGTTCATTCTCATGATGAGGGCAGCTGCTCTCCATCCAAACCCCAAAAAGCCCCCTGTGGTCCAGGGCTCACATGGGGCCCCCTAGCCCATGAGGCATGCTCTACCCTCACCTCGTCCCAGCGCTGGGTCTCCACATGCAGCTGAACCAAGGACTTCAGGTCACCAATCTTTAGGTAGGTTTCAGCAGCATAGCCAGGGTTATCCAGCTTCTTGAAGTAGTAAGCACACATCAGCAGGGGCTCCCGCTCGGCCTTGTCCAGTTTACGGGCAATGTCAATTAACCTGGAGAGGTAAAAGCACAGGGAGGAGATGGACTCCTGTAACAGGAACCTGATGGAAGAAAGCAGCACGGGCTTTTGGGTCTTCTTGAGGGCAGGCTCCATGTCGATTCATGTTAATGTCCCCAGTGCTCAATATGGTGCCATGGCCCTTGGTGCTTGACAGGTGGTTCTTAAATGAGTGAATATATAATCCAGAAACATTACCCAGTGACCAGAAGTCACCTGCTAAAGGACACTGTCTCCCCCCACTTTGTGTGTGCCTTTCACAGAGTCACTATCTATCCAGCAGTATCTGGGGATAGAAATGAACACCTACTGATCACTTACTGGTACCAAGCACAGCACCATGAGCTTTCACATGTGTGATCTCATTGAATCTTCACTGCCCTTAGAGGTACTATTATTCTCATTTTACAGATGAGAAGACTAAAGGCTAGGTCGAAGGTGAAGCAGCCTGCTCAAGACTCTGCAGCCAGCAAGTGGCAGAATGCTCTTTCCACACTGTTTCAGGAATTCTCATAGGAAAGTATAGGTAGAGGCATGAGAATTCTTCAGCCGACAGGACTTTAGAGGAAGAGGCATGTGTGGAGCCAGCTCTGAGCTCTGGAAGAAAAGCCTCTTGGAAATCTTGGGTGTGCCTCTCCTGCTGGCCAAGGTGCTGACCATGGGCGAGGGGCCACAGGGACCACTGGGGCTCACCACTCCTTCCCAGTGGTAACTGGCCCTCCCACTACTTGTGAGGACATGAGGGGGTGGATGAAACATGCTTATTCCCTCTGGCCAGGGTGGGGTTTGGAGTAAAACCAGCTCTCTCAGGGGAAAGGGGCTCTACCCAGCTTGCTCTTTGTGAAAAAAGAAGGGGAAGCAGCTGTAACAGATCCTGTCTCAGACACAGGCAAGCTCAGGGAGGCCTGTCAATCTGTACTTAGAATAATAATGACATCTAAAAATAACATTTCTCAGCAGAGAAAGAACACATTTTTAGGGAAAGGTGGCACAGCCAACCCCTTAGAGCCCCCCAGCCCCACCCATCAAACCAAATGTCCCTGGAGAAGAGGCACCTTTTACAGCCAGACCTGGAAAAAGGATGGAACATGCTTAAATATCTCTTTCCTGAACTAGTTAGGTATCTCCAGGGTAACCTGATACATGTCAGTTGCAAATGAAAGTGACATGAAAAACCAGAGGGGAGAGCAGGGCCACAAATCTGCCTGGTTCTCTCCTGTATCACTCCTTTTGTGAAAAGAATAATTTGGGGGGCAAGATCTGTATCTTCAAGAAACTTCATTTTGCACAGGAGAAAGATGGGGCGGTAGGTCACATACATATGGCACGTATGTGAGGGGCATACATGGCAACTACATGGTGGGGTTCAGGGAGGGGACTTAGCCATTAACCTGCCTAGGCCACTACGACCTGTGGACCACAGTATGGCTTCCAGGATAACCAACAGCCTGTAGGGTTCAGACTGAGCCACTGTCAGGAGCTGCTCCCTCACATGTTCTTTACCAGCTCTGGCAGTGTGCACCTGTATGTGTACACACACACTCACACACACACACACACACACACGTACATGAGTGTGAAGTCTACCTTCCTCGACCATGGGAGGAGAAAGCCCCCCCTTGGAGGTCTGATGCTCTAGGAGTCTCAAAACTGAATCCATTATCTCTCTGGGCAGCCCCACTGCATGCCCACCCCCCATTCTGGGTGACTCCTGGTTTGTGCTGTTTTTTTGGCCTCATGCCCTTCCCCTTCCTACCACCCTCTACCTCTTAAAATTCAAGGCCGTTCACGCAAAGACCACATCCATGGTTCCTCCCATGAGAATTCTTGTCTCCTTCCCTGGTGTGCTTAGAAGTGTTCTTGTTCGGGCGCCTGGGTGGCTCAGTTGGTTAAGCGACTGCCTTGGGCTCAGGTCGTGATCCTGGAGTCCCTGGATCGAGTCCCGCATCGGGCTCCCTGCTCAGCGGGGAGTCTGCTTCTCCCTCTGACCCTCTTCCCTCTCATGCTCTCTCTCATTCTCTCTCAAATAAATAAATAAAATCTTTAAAAAAAAAAAAAAAAAAAGAAGTGTTCTTGTTCTTTTTTTGGTTCCTACCATTACACATGCTAGGGGCACTGAAATCAGCCAGGTCAGTTTGAAGCTCAGCTCCATGGTTTCCCAGCTGTTTTGCCTCATGTGATCACCTGGTCCTTGAGCCTTGGTTTCCTCATTTGGAAGCTGGGCATGGAAACACCACAGCTTAGGGTGTGGGGGAGAATCAAGTGTTTGTAAGATATCTCAGTGCCTGGCTCCTAGGGAAGGCTCAGTGAATGGCAGCTCTAATGCTGGGGTATCTCCCCTTACTTTTCCCCCACCCCCAACCCTTTCTCCAGGGATCCACTAAGCTCCTCAAAGGCAGTGACTGCCTCGTTCAATCTCTGTCTCCCAAAAACCTAGTCACTATTACATTTGGATTATATATTTAGAGAAATACTATTTTTTCCCTTGTCAGTCAAAACCAAAAGCTGACATGACATGACATGCTGCCAAATGCTTCTTGGGGCAGGGACTGAAAACCCACATGTCAATCCAGCCATGGTCGCCACTGATCTCTATGGCCTTGACGTGCTCTCCCGCTGAGATATACATCTCCACAGCGGCTTTAGGCTCGTTGATATTTCTAGCCCAGTCAGCCTGTTTGGTGATTAGCATCTTTGTTTCTTTGGGGTCTCCAGATCCAAGGAAATCCTGAGGAAGCACAACAAACAAAAACACTCCAGATTAGAACTTCCTGCTGCCAGCATTACATCAGGCTGCCGAAAGCTGGAGCAAGGAAGGGCTCTGTTTGGCTGAAGCAGGCAATCAGGATGCAGGCGTGAGCCCATCCCTGCATGGCTGACTGGGGGGCAGTCCCAGGTGTCAGGGAGGAGTGCTCATAGGCTGCCCCACAGGTGCTCCTTGGGAGTATGGGACAGTGTCAAGGACTATGGCCCTGAACGTTTCCTGTCCTTTCCACTAACAGACATTTGTTCTTCAGCTAAACAATACTTTCCGGACTCTTTGGAGTACTTACACAAACTCTGCAGTGTTGAGGTTTTATGATCAGGTTACTTTGTCTCTCTCTCTCTCATATAGAGACGGATATATGTGTGACTATTCCCATATAGTGACTCTACAACCTGGTTGCCTAATTCCAAATATCCAGACCTACAATCTTTATTCAGTTAAAAGGGATGATACCACATGCCTCAGAGTGAGGCTAAGCATGTGGTCCCATAAACCTAAGTGACAAAATGATGTACAGAGTTTTAGGGGAGCCCCACCGTGCCCTCTCCTCAACTACCACACCACACTAGGAGTACTGTTCATATCTGTTTTCTGATTCTGTTCACATTCTGTTGCCTGAACTTAGAGCATCATCCTACTGGCTTCTTCCCCGGTTATGTGCCGAGAGCAGGTAAGGAGCACAAGTGTTCTTAGTTAGTTACTTTTCGACTGGATGATATCAAATCCTGTTCTGTTATCAGGTCTGTAGAGGTAGGGGCAGCAGGAGGCCATGGGGGGGGTTAGATGGGGGGAAGAGGCCTAGAGAGAACCTGGGAAGGAAGAGATAACAGGGGGCCTCTGAAAGCCCATGGCTGGCTTCCCTGGGTTAGCCCTGGAATGCGTGAGAAACAGCCTCAGAAAATCATCTCTTTTCAGGATATAGTTACCCCAAATATAGACATGGGAGTTTGCCATAGTTGAGGCAGCTTTGGTGCTGACATTTTTAAAGGTGGGGCTTTTCAAAAAGGGAAATTAAGAGTGCTTAGAGCCCAGATCTGCATTACTAGCAAGAAGTGGTTTGTCTTAGGAATAATGTACCCTGCAGAGAGTGCACTGTGTCAACCTCACAAAGTATAAAAAAAGCATTCCTTTCCCCATGATTAGCACTCATTTGTCAGGAAAGTACAGTCAATGTATGCTAAAAACCCACTTGAACAATTAGCTCTCTTTTTTTCCATTTGCTTTCAGGGTAATTGTGTAGCCCCTAAAATAATATATTAGATTGGCCTAAGACAACCAACTGTTGTAAGGGGAGGAAAGGGCATCATTTACCCTGATGCTGGGATCCAATAAAAGACAGGCCCATCTCGCTGGCCTCTGGTCTCTGGAACTCACACAGGGGAAGAAGCTTGGAAAGCATTCACGGACAATCTGAAGATGCCTAGTTTGGGCCGTTACAAACACAGCCTTTATTCTTGGTAACTAGTATAACGCATACTGTTTATGCGAGTGCAAAGCTGGAAACTCTGCTAATCTGGTTGGTTAAATGAGGCTAGCAGCTGGAGAAAACAGGCATCATAAGAGAACAGAAATGTCCTTCAAAGTGAGTGCTCGGTGGACTCGGGGTGACTATAGTGAGAAGGGTCAGAGGCCAAGAGCAAGCCATAAATTTGGGTCATCAACAAGGAGACCAGCCAGACACAGCTCACAGGCTTGAAGGAGCCACCTCCAGCCCAACAGCCCAGCTCAGGGAGCTCTGACCTAATTGAAGCTGAGTCTAAATGATTCCTTCGAGGCTCAGCAAACTGGGTTTTCAAAGGTTCTTTGGTTCCATGAAGCTAATTTACATGTTATCTGGGGCCATGGCAAAGACTGTGTCCTGGAGTGGACAGAAAGAGGCTGTGCTGAGTGATGAATGAGACTAAACAGTGTTCTCATGCTTGGTGATTTTGATAAGGACATACTACATAAGAGTTAAGAGCATTATAATTCCCTTTATCACCATATAAACATGTCACTTATCCGGAAAGCATACAATTTATTTGTACGTGGGAATGTAATTTAAAAATTTTCCAAAAACCAGATTGAATCTTGGGAAGCAATTTTCAAGTAAACAAAAACATGCCATGTTAATAAGCACTGTATTCCCCCCCCTGCCCCCCATCATAATGTGTATGTACACATTTCCTCAAAGTCAGACTACTGGGGGGGACTGAAACAGAACCAACCTACTTGGAATTGTGATCAAAAACTAAAACCAAAACAACCCCCAGAATATTTACCTTCATAGAGAGGCAGACCAGATGGAGTGTGTAAGTGGGCTGCATTTCTGGATGGGAGACTGTGGGTACACGAAGCTCACCCGAGGTGTGAGGAGGGGCCTCAGTGTAGGGAGAGGAGTGGGGCTGGCTGGGGAGAGGCCTTAGGAATAGCCACTCTGTGGTCACACTTAGCTCCTCTCATTTTCCCAGCCTTTCTCTAGTTTGGCCTTTGCAAAGGGCTTCCTCATACATTATTTTGTGCAATTCTCAGAACTGAGCTGAGCTGTAGCTATGTTACCCTCTGAGAAGACATGGAGGCTCAACAAAGTGAAGAAACCAGGAAGGATCCACAGGAAGGACCAGGACTCACACCGGCTCTCCAAATGCCAAGTGAGCACTGCAGCTGCCTACTAGCAGGTTTCAGAGGTTCCAGGAAAGGCTGCTGGTTCTGAAGAACAACCACATCCTGCTATTCCTAATGCCTAAATTCTACTCCTAGGGATTTAATCCTTTAGTTAAGGTTTTGTCCTCAGTTTAAATGTTGTTATCCCCAGAAAAAGACACACTGATTTAGCTGTTCTCAGTATGAATGCAGTGTTAAATACTGTGTGTGTGTGTGTGTGTGTGTGTGTGTGTGTGTGTGTGTGTGTGT
>NC_058403.1:160978370-161087316 GCF_002201575.2 Neomonachus schauinslandi
TGTGTGTGTGTGTGTGTGTGTGTGTGTGTGTGTGTGTGTGTGTGTGTGTGTGTGTGTGTGTGTGTGTGGGAGTATAAGGAGAGGGTAAAAAAGTGGAAGAGGACAAAGTGGGGGAACCTCAAGCACTTGGATCTGGGGGATGGGTGAAGGAACCATCAAGGTAAAGAGACAGGCTAGGACCAAGGTGCTCATTCAGATATTAATGACTAGAAACCCCTGGGCCACATCACAGTCACTGAGATGCAACCTTCAGCCGCAGGATCTCACAGGTGGGACAGAAGAGCACAGCCATCTTTGGGAACAAAAAAGGAGGAAAAAAAATGAGGAAGATTTTCCATCTTGAACTTGTGAGCTAGGTAATTACCATTAATAGCCACTAATTGGTTGTGGCTGATGACTCACTTAATAACATTCTGAAGCCTATCCTGACAGTACCGGGAAAGGCAGGTTAACAAAGGCATTTCTGTGGAAGGAAGAGCCTGGTTGCTCAATGCACCCAAGGCTCTTTGTACCTTGCATTAGGCTGAACTACAAAAGGCTTGATGGCCTAGGCTCTCCAGTGAGACTTGTTCTCACATAAACCATCAGGAGCCTGCTCTCGGAAGACCCCTGTCATGTACCCAGACCTGCTGGGGACTAACCTTAATAGAGGACCTGCAAATGCAAGGGAAATCTCTACCATCACAAATACAGATGCACCCCTGGGGTGACAGGAAGCACACTGTGCTAGTACTGGAGGGCAGGGACTCAGTCATGGTGTCTCCAAAGCCCAGTAAAAAGCCTAGTACCAATCAGAGAGCAGACATTTAGGAAACCTTGGCTGAAGTGAACCATATTGTCCTGTATAACAATGGCAGAACCAGCTCGTGCCTGAGGACACTGATTCCCAGTGGCTTCTACAAAGGTTTGAGAGAATTTGTGGGAGAAAGACCTGAAGCCCTGAACCCTGAACACTTAATGAAGGGACCATGCTGGTTCAGGCTCACTCTTCAGACAGTCCCTCCAGCTCTGTCACTGACAAAGGTCTGAACTGTCATTCTCTTGTCCCTTTGATGTCAGCCTAAAAGGTGAGTTTTAGGCCAGCTTGAACCAGTGGCTATCGATGGTTCCTTTGTTTGCCAGTTTGCCCAAACCCTTACTAATAAGGCAGTTGCTATTTTCCATCTGTATCACTTCTTGGGATAAACATCTTGGGCAGCACAGTGTCAGAACACTGGTGGGTTCCACGTTGCAGCTTGGGCCCAGGTTGTGGCTGGATTACCTTGGCATACTCAAACATGCGGAGGTCGGTGTACATGTCGAGTGCAAGGTTCTCGTGCCCACTCCTCTTGTACAGTTTGGCGGCTTCGTGGAACTTCCCCTGGTAGGAAAACACATCTGCCAGAAACAGGTCATTGTTGGTCTCTCCCCGTTTCTTCCTCTCCTGGAAAAATTAGAAGCACAGGAAATAGCCTCTGCAGCCATGGCAGGAAGCAGCCTTTACAAAGGTTAGATGTTGCTATTTCAAGTTAAGCCCCTGGGCCTTTCTACTGGAACCTCCACTTGGCTCCTGGGCTGTTGTGTCTCTCACCTAGGTTTCTGGTGGGAATGCTTGACAACAAAAGCAGATTTTTTTTCTCAGATGAGTGAAGATCAAAAGTAATGCAAACTTTTGTTTGTTTAATGGAAATTCCTCAGGGCTGCTTTCTTGTATATTCTTCCAAGGAAACAACTGTATAGTTAGGATGGTGTGTGTTTTTTTTAAAGATTTATTTATTTATTTTAGAGAGCAAGAGCGTGCATGCGTGCAAGTGGGGAGGGGTAGAGGGAGAGAGAGAATCTCAAGCAGACTCCCCACTGAGCGTAGAGCCAGACATAGGGCTCGATCTCATTACCCATGACATCATGACCTGAGCCGAAATCAGAAGTCGGGCACCATGGGTGCCTGGGTGGCTCAGTCGTTAAGCATCTGCCTTGGGCTCAGGTCATGGTCCCAGGGTCCCGGGATCGAGCCCCGCATGGGGCTCCCTGCTCCGCAGGAGGCCTGCTTCTCCCTCTCCCACTCCCCCTGCTTGTGTTCCCTCTCTCGCTGTCTCTCTCTCTGTCAAAAAATAAATAAAATCTTAAAAGAAAAAAAAAAGAAGTCGGGCACTTAACGAACTGAGCCACCCAGGCGCCCCTAGGATGGTGTGCATTATCCACTTGTTGGTGGCCCCCAAGCTCCCAAGATCTTCCAAGTCCCCAGGCCTGGTTTGGCCAAGCTGTGACCCATGATGATGCAGACAAGCAAAAGTTTAGGGTCTCTTCCCAAGAAGGAGACTAACAAAACAGGATGATTCTTCATATGTCTTTGTCTCTAAAGAGGTGAGTCACATGTTGAGCATCCACTAGGTGCTGGTTATGTACTTCCCACAAGGACCCAAGGGTGAGTGGTACCACCCAAGTGTCACACTGAGGGAAGCTGAGATTCAGAAGAGGAGCAGGTCAGGGTCATACAGAGCTGGCATTTGGACTCAGTCTGTCTGACTCCAGATGCTCTTTGTACCACATAATACCACCTTCGGAAACAAGTGACAACAACATACCTGCATGCACACACACACACACACACGAACACGAACACACACACACACACACAAGCAGCATTGAAGATAAAGAGAAGTAACTGGCATATTCCGTCCTTCCATGTTAGGGAACATTCATTAGTCTACTGCTCAAGTATTTGTAAACACTCAATAGCACCCAATCTCTCATTCCCAGCAGTTTCCTTTTGCTTGTCTTCTAGCAAGTGTATCACAGTGGAGGAAGATGAGACATTGAATCAAACTCTGAGACAAGCTGGTAAAGTTTTAACAGCTGGAGGCAACATGCTTTCCCACTGACAGAAATAATTTTTAAAAACCAAAAAAAAAAAAAAACCCCAAAAAACAATAACAAAAAAGCCCCCTACACATAGTTTAGGCTAATCAGTCAAATAAACTAACTCCTAATTGTAGGGAGTGAATCAAAATCTTGCAGTGAGATTAAAAAATAGGTTTCACTAGGCATGGAATTTAGGCATAGGCCACAGAATATCACCATGATCAGTAGAAGTGATTTACATATATTCAATATGTATGTAGCCATATGGGCAGATTCTCTTCCTCCTGTTATCAGTATAGTTATATTTCCCCTATCTCAAAGGAGCCTAGCAAGGAACCTGGGTTCTCTGGAATAATGCCAAATGCCCAGAAGCAAGCTACGAAGGCCTCAAAGCAGCCAAAATGGATCATTACTTGAAAGCAATTTGCTCTTTTTCAAAAGGCAATTATTACAAGTTTAACCAACTGCCCAGCTCATGGCACACTAGAAGAGGCAGTAAGACAGGAACTCAGTTAAGACATGATAAATGGTGAGAGGTGGTCTCACAGAGGTCAGTTACTTTTGCATAGAGAACATGTTCCATGGCTTCAGGTTAGGCCCCTAGATCCAGACTAGTGGATTCCCAGATGCTTGCCCCTGAGAATAAGCAGTACTGGGCATTACTAGTAGATGGCTCTTCACACATGCATGTAAGTAAGCATCGGAAGATACAGATGCTCACTCTGACAGTACTGGGGGAGGGAGTAGGTGGGGAGGGTGTGCATCAGAAACAACTTCTTAGATGACAATATGGCCTTGAATAAAGATAGCTTGAGCTTGGGAATTAGACAGAACTGGCTTTGAGTTCCAACCAAGCTTTTGCCTATGGACCCTTGGGGACGTGACACAGCCTTTTTGAGCCTTAATTTCATTATTTATCAAACAGAAAGAACAGTATTTGTGCTTCACTAAGTCAATGTGAGGATTTAAAATACAGCTGACCCTTGAGCAACATGAGTGTTAGGGGCACTGACCCCCCCAGAGTTGAAAATCAAGGCATAACTTTGGACTCCCCCAAATTTAACTACTAATAGCCTACTATTGACTAGAAGCCTTACTGATAACATAAACAGTTGATTAATACAGATTTTATGTGTTGGATGTATTATATACCGTAAAGTAAGCTAGAGAAAAGAAGATATATTTTCTAAAGATTTTATTTTTAAGTAATCTCTACACCCAATGTGGGGCTCGAACTGACAACCCCAAGATCAAGAGTCACATGCTCTACTGACTGAGCCAGCCAGGCGCCCGAAGAAAATATTATTAAGAAAATCATATAGGATGCCTGGGTGGCTCAGGCGGTTAAGCGTCTGCCCTTGGCTCAGGTCATGATCGCAGGGTCCCGGGATCAAGTCCCATATCGGGCTCCCTGCTCTGCGGGGGGGCCTGCTTCTTCCTCTCCCTCTGCCTACCACTCTCCCTGCTTGTGTGGGCGCGCGCTCTCTCTCTCTCTGTCAAATAAATAAATAAAATATTTAAAAAGAAAAAAAAGAAAATCATATAGAAGAGAAAATACATTTACAGTACTGCTGTATTTATCGAAAACAATCCACAGATAGGTGGACCTGTGCAGTTCAACCCCATGTTGTTCCAGGGTCAACTGTAGTATACACACTGATCATGCATGGGACATAGAGCATGCACTCAACAAGTGGCAACTATTATTCAGCTGAGCAGTCTGTGAGCTCCCACAGGCTTCCCTTCCACTCAGCTCTGTGCCCACAGGGCTGAGCACCAGGCTTGGCCCATGACAGGTGTTTATTATTCTGAACTGAATTGCAGGGACAAGACATTTGCTGATTTCCTCCCTGCTTCCATATGGGAATTCAAATGTATCTCACATTTCCTTAGCTTCACAATAAATCTGTTCAGGAGAAAAAATATGTACGCCTTTTCATAGACAGTCACAGGAATTAAGAGTATTGTCTACAGTTACCCAGCAAATGGTGCCCACAGAACCAGCCCACCCCAGTCCACATGCTCCCTCCCCAGGTCCCATTCCTGTGGGTGGGGAGCAGATTGTGTGCATTTGGGAAATGCTTCCTACACTGGCACATTGTTGGAGCCTTAGAGGATGGTAACTACCTAACAACCACTGTAGGAGTGAAAACCAGTTACTGAGAACCTATTTAATCCTCCTAGCAACCCTGCGAAATCAACCCCTTTCACAGATAGAAACCAAAACTCTGGAGAGATTAGGGACCTACCTGCCTCACCCCACTACCAAGTGAAAGACTGCACTCCTTGCTCCCAGGTGCTGTCTCCCCGCCCCATGGCATTCTGTACCCCCAGAGCAAGGCTGTGGCCCAAATGCCCAGACACCAGTGGGCTCTGTTTATGTGCCCTCAAGGCTCTCATCTGCTAGAAGAGCTCCCTATAAGCCACTGACAGTGAGTCTGTACTTTCTTGAGAAGGAAGAACATTTTGTCTTTTACCTCAATGCTGTTGATGAGCTCTAAATATCGGAGGTCTTGTACTCTGGTGAAGGCCTACAGGGGAAGAAATAAAAGAATGAAATCAGCTGCCTTCTGGGCTTCAAAAGTGGGTGATTGGCTGGGGGTGGGAAGTCAAGCTTTAGAAAGTGAGCCAGTAAGGAGGAAAAAGAAGCAAGCATTGATTAATTGCCATGTGCTCAGGAGGGTTATACCACCCAGTGAGGCACGGCTTTATCCCTGGGATTAGTCTACACAAAGAACAGCAAAGAAGTCCTGGTTGCATCAATCACTTTGGGATTAGGTAAAACAAAACTATGATACTGCAGTCTGGGATGGTGCCCGTTTAGAGGAATCTCCATGCAAAAGAGAAGAACAGGGCGGTCTGATACTCTGAGGCAGTGTCATCAGAGTGGGAGTGGGGAAGATGTACTGACTGAGGAGAGACTGCTATACATCTCGGTGACTGGGATGGAAAGCAGGAGACAGCTATGCTTACCAACAGTGCATAAATACAAGGCACCCAGAGCCCACAGTACCAGCACAGAGGAAGAGGAGGAGGGGAAAGCTGAGAAGGAATAAAGATGGTTTCTGAAAGGGAGAGGGAGGTTAGGGAATAAATCACTCCAAGTCCCTGGAAGGCAAACTCTTACGTAAATCCTAAAAGTGCAGCTCTTGCCTTGGACTCACAGTAAAGCCAAAGACTTTAACCCATGGGCTGCTAGAAGTTTCTAGGCAGCCTTTCTCAGGAAGACTGGTGTTAGTTAAGTCTCCTTTGGTGCTTTCTGATTCTGCAAGGGGTTTAGAGGATTATAACCCACCATGTCAGGCTGATCTTCATGTGGCTTTGCTGTCAATGTTTCTACCAGGTGTGCTTCTTTACAATGTCCCATTTGAAATGGGCTGACACACACCTACAGGAAGCAGCAGGTCCAGGAGTCCTTGAATATGAAATGCAGAAGAACCACCCTGACCACTTGCAGCCTCCACTTCGCTGCATGACATCCTCCACCCCAAAAGACGTGGGGAAGCGAGAGAGTCATCTGGCCTCTGGCTGCCTCACAGATGACCACAATGTGACTTCATCTTTTCATCCTGCAGGGCCAGCCATCTTGTCGGGGACTGGGGATCCAGAGGTGAATATGACCTGTCCCCCTCCCCATTCAGGGGCCCATGTGCTCAAAGGGGTGGCAGGTAGATTAAACAGATCATTGAATCTCCATGAGCTAAAAGCTATACAAGTATGAACTAGATACCCTGAAGAACACCAATTCACTCTCTGAGCACAGGCAGTGGTAGAGGCAGGATTAAGAAGAGCACCACAGAGTAGGAACCTGGCAAATGGGTATTCCTGAAGAGGAATTCTTTGAAAGGGTAAGGTAGGCATCACATGAGTAAAGGTAGGCCAAGAGTACCTGTGTTCCTTGCTGGAGGTCTTATAAGCTATCTTCTAGACCTGGGCTTCCTTAAAGCAAAAGGAAAGGGGAAAACCTGGAATGTCTGGCAAAGGGGCAGGGAGGAAAGGAGCATTCCGGGTGTCAGTCCTAGCTCTGGAGATTTTCCACCTGAGGGGCTCTGAACCTACTTCTTCCCTGCCTCTAGGCTCTCAATGTCTGCCTTATGGAAAGGGGCAAATTAGCGATGCCTCCTCCAAGGTCTTTCTAGTTCTGCTCTGCTAGGATTCTAGGATTTGCCACTTTGAGAAATCTGTTTCTGAGTTCCTTCGACCCTCACACATTCTGTAGAGTCAGGGGTGCCCTGGTCAGAGTGGTCAGAGTCACCAGGCCGGTGAATAACCTCAGCAGAGGGAAGTGTGGGAACTGGGAAGCAGCTGCAGTTCTGCTCACCACAGAGGTCCCAGGTGCTAAGCAGCTCTCCCCTGCCATCTAGTGGGGACACCAGTTTATTGCTGGAACCACCCTCTACCTCCCGTGTGCCTGAGTGACTTGGCAAAGCAGAAAAACAAAGGCTGGGGATTCGGAATTTGGATAAAATGATCAAACCCTAGTCTATGGTAAAAATCTTGTGGCTATAATACAATAATTTCTATTCCCAGGGAGTGCTTGGGGAATACAGGCTGGGAGTTAGTGTTAAACAAAAGAAGGGTTATTCTAGTTTTGTTTTGGTCCATTCAAATATTTGCTGAGTACCCAACCCCATGTTGGCTGAACTAAGCTGAGATAAGTGTTTATTTCTTGGGTGTGAGGAGATGACAGTCTCTGAGGAAGACTTTAAATTTCATTCCAGGCTGAAAACAAATAAAACACAGTCTAGGAATACTTTGTTATTCCTCATCCCTCCTGGCATTTTGTGGGGGAGGGGGCCTGCAGGAGAGGGAAGCTCCCTCCATGAGAATATTTCCTCCCGCCTCTGAATTCTTAAAATCCTCTCTATTACCAGTTTTCTGACCCTTAGTTGATACAAAAATATAATTAAATAACAGCAATTTTACTTGTTTTAAAAACAGCTAGCATTTGTATAACACTTGCTAGTTCTGGAAGCCCTTTTACGACGTGGTAGTTAAGCCTAATGACCCTGCGTCAGGAAGGCAGGGCAGTTAGCATTTTCACCATCCCCACTGCAGACATGGGAGGATGGAGTCTATGAGAGAAGCGGCTGGTATGGGGTCATCCAGCCTATATACAGCAGAGATGGTATCTGGCCTTGGTTCCTCTCTCCTTTCATGCCTACAAGTCTTGACCTAGCACAGGGCGGGCATCACATACCCGTGCAATTCCTTCCCTGCATGCTCAGTAATATGAGCAAATGAATATATGATTAATTGGCTATGGGAAGATAAAGAGGGAAGGGAGAAGTAGGGGAGAGAGAGTTGAAGGCCATTCCTTTCCTCCACCTCAGGTTCTAGATGAAAACCCAACTAAGAGCTGGGCTTTTTCTGATGCGTGGCAAGGGGTCAAATGTTGTCAGCCAGTTTCTGTAGTTTTAATATACTGGCCAGGAAATGACACCAGATTGAAGCCATCAAAGTATGTGGGGAGTGACACTGCTGTCAGAATCAGAGAGCTCGACTATCTCTTTGACCATACCTAGCAGGGTACAAAGAAAAACAGCACTGTGTAAAAAATGGCTAATACCAATAAGTGCTCATACCAATAATAAAAGCTACCCTTGACTGCATCCCTATTACGTGCCATGCTTTCAGCTAGGTGCTTTACATAATCATAGCTAATAAGGGTGACAGCTAGAATCTATCAGATGTTTCTCCTGTATCAGGCTTTACAGACATTATCGCATTAGACCCTTAGAACTTTGTGAGGATGGGGCTAATCATCACCCCAATTTTATAAATGAGCAAACTTAGAAATGAGTTACCTGCCCAGACTCAGGAGGTAGCTGAGTTGAGATCTGAATCCAGGCCAGTCTATCTCCAGAGCTCACTACAGTATGTGTCTGCCTCTTCATATATCACCTGGAGTCCCTTTTGCCTCCTCAAGGGACCCTCCAAGGGCCAGATTCCAGCTTAGGCTGACTAGATGCTTACCTTCTTTGCTGTTTCAAACTCTAATCCTTCTAAAGCTTCCATAGCCAGCTCACGCCAGTCAGTGTCTGTCACTCCCAAGCAAGCAATCTGGTAGGCTTCTTTGAACATTTTCCTATCCAGGTACTGGTACATTGGAGCAGACTACAGGATTTCATCAAAAGGAAAGAAGATTGTTTTCAGAGCAATGGAAAGAATCAGATTCATACAAAGCCTGACTCCAGATGTGTGCCACTGACTTAATTACAAATGCCCACAGAGCAACACTATAAAGATTAATCAGTACTCTTCTCACCCCACACACTCCACATGCCTTCCAGTTGCCACCCCCTTTCATAGCCAAAACATAGCATTCAGCAGCACAAACTTCTTGCCTGTCCTTCCTTCTACCACCAGCTTTCCCCACCTCCAGGTCTGCTTTACCACAAAATATCACCCTCGTCTAGAATGCCCTTGCTCCTCCTCACCCTCTGGAAAGTACCTACTTGGCTCTGAAGGCCCAGTTAAAGTATCACCTCTTCTGGAAAGTCTTCACTGACTCCTCAAGGAAAGGAGTCTGAGCTTTCTCTGCCCTTTAACCAGATCTCAATTGTGCTGTAATTAAAAGCCTGTCTCCCCCACAAGTCTGGGCATACCCTGAGAGTAGTGGTGGGGTTGTACTTACCTCCCCGAGCAGGCCCTCAGTCTATGTTTGCTGGAGGAAGGAACAACATTACTGTGGGGAGGGGGTCTGGGATGGCCTCCTATTAAGAGGGCTGCGAAACCATCTTACCCAAGAAACCTAAGTGATTTATCAGCTCCAGGTTACTCAGAGAGGCACATCTCTCTGAGTTCCCTGGAGCTGGGAACCTTCCTGCAGTCCCTCCTTCCAGATGGGGCTGCCTCACTGTGATACCTGAGTGGTTCCCAATAACTTCTCTTCTTAGGTTTACATACTGCTTTTGGCTCTGTCCCAACAGGTCTGTGTTGCAGGTTATCAGTCCCGGATTATAGCCTGAAGACACAGAAGCAGCATAGGGAAGACGTGGGGCTGGAGCCTGGGGTGAGCTGACTCCAGGTCCTGAGCACTTTCCTGGCTCTTGGGTATGGGATATGTGTATGTGCGCATACACGAGAACAAGTCTGAGCTGGGTCTGGCGTCCTGAATAACGAAAGGCTCTACCCTTGTTTTAGGCCAGTGTGCTGAAGGGAACTCAATCTCTCCCGGGCAGTAGAGATCAATCAGCCAGTACTTCATGCTAATGGTTCCCAAATGTGAAGCTAGAAGTGCTGTTTTCTCCATTTGGGGCCTATACCTTTGAACTTCCCTGCCTCATTTTTTAGCTTTCGAGTTGAAGGATTTTTTTCTTCTTTCTTAAGCCATTCTGCCCTCTGACAGCAAGATGTGGGTGCTTCGGAGTGCTCATCTTTTCTCCCGTACCATTCCACCTACCCTTCCTCCCTTTAGTGGGGTAGCAGGGTATGGACAGGGGAGCAGCTGAGCCAGAACCCAGACCTAGCTCAGCCACATCCTAGCTGTGTGGTTTTTTTTAGGTAAACTGTTTAACTTCTCTTTAGATGCCCTGCCCAGCTCACAGGCTACCAGGAGCAAACAAGAGACGTGCTCAGTACCTCCACTGTATTTTCTCAGCACCAGCTCCTCGCCATCTCCCCAACTCTCCAGACTTGTTCCTACCCCCATCTTTCCCCCTGTCTGAAACAATCTCCCTGCTCCTCTCTGCCTCCCCAGACGTTTTGGGGCTCAGATCAAGTGTCACCACCTCCTGGAAGCTTTCTCAAACTCCCCATGCATAATGAGCTTTCCTTTCTAAACTCCTTTAGTGAGCACCCTCTGTTCCAATTCAGTTCTGTTTTGTAGTGTTTGCTGCATTAAGATGGTTAATAACAATAGGAATTGGGCCAGACAAAACCTGAAAGATAGGTATATTTAACTAAACAGAAAAGAAGTGAGTCCCCAAAGAGTGAAAGGAGTTGCCCAAGATCACAGCTGGTTCAGGCGGCAGAGTCAGAACTCAAAGCCAGTGCTCTTTCCCCGAAACTGCACAACTTCTTGCCACGCTGAATGCCCCGTAAGGCTGGAACAGGGACTTGGACAGACACATCAGAATCGAGGATACGATGAATGGTTAACATTTGGGCTTGCTTGGGAGGCACAATCTGAGAGTGGGAGTTTTAAAAATATCCTAACTGAACAAATGCCCTCTGAGTTCTACTTTATCTCACTGTTGCATTCCAAGCATGAAGTCACCACCCGCCCCGAGAAGCCTGACTAGGGCTTGCCGCCCTACTTGGCAGCCCTGACAAACCAGTTCTTGCACAAGATGATGTAAATTTCGAAAGGAAACCAGAAATCCCCAGAGTGGGTCTGATGCTTTCTCCCTCCTCTCTAGGCCAAAACCACAGGATGGCTGGAGGCAGAGGCAACAGATAAATAGCCTTTGTCTTGAGGCTGCCTCTCCTAACCCTTGGCAGTTCTGACCCTGCTGCATCAGCAGGATGGGCTTGGGGAAGCTATTGGGGGCGGGGGGCGGGGGGGGGGAACTGGATGGGGAATCTGGCTTCTGAATTTTAAGGGCTTGGCAGAGGAAGCCCCAGGCCGCCCCTCTGGCTCCTCTTGGCCAGCCAAAGCCAGGGAGCAGCAAACTGCATTTATCTTTGAGGTCAGGATGGCAGTCTTGGGAGAAAAACTTTTTTTTTTTTTTTTTTTAAGATTTATTTATTTGAGAGAGTGAGAATGAGAGAGAGAGAGAGAGAGAGAGAGAGAGCACATGACGGGGGGAGGGTTAGAGGGAGAAGCAGGCTCCCTGCTGAGCAGGGAGCCCGATGCGGGACTCGATCCGGGGACTCCAGGGTCATGACCTGAGCCAAAGGCAGTCGCTTAACCAACTGAGCCACCCAGGCGCCCCTTGGGAGAAAAACTTTTAATCAGCATAGCCTGTTTGGCACGATTAAGGAAGATGGGGTTTCTGGTGGATGTGGTGCATGGGTTTGGGACGGGGAGCAGATAAGGACTACAAGGAAACAATCCAGTAGGGGCTGTTCTTGCCCCTCCTCCTGCTGCCACTTCCACCCACCTCTCTCCTTTCTTTCTCTTTCCTTTTCCTCAGGTCTGAATTCCACTAATATTTATTGAATAATTGCTCTGTGTCAGGCACTTATAATTTCTGCACAATGAGTAATAAGTACCATCAGCTTAGAGGAAGAAGCAGACCCCAGCCCCACCCTTTACAAGAAGCCAAGTCAGGCTTTCAGTGACTATGAAGGTGGGGAGATCCCGGCTGGGCTGAGGACACAGGATCTCACTGTCCTCCCAGCCCTTCGACCGTCCTCTGAAGCCCCTCAATAAAATGGTTCGATGCCCTCCACCCCCACCCAGAAAAAGGAAGCTGAAGGGCAATCTAGAAACATGTCTAAAAATCTGTCAAATGTACATGGCCTTTCATCCAACAATTTCACTTCCAGGAATTCACACCAAGAAGCTAAGGTGGGATAGGTACAAAGACTTGGCAAGAGAGATGCTATCTACAATAGCAAAAAAGCTGTAAGCAGCAAAAGTGTCCAACAATAGGTACTGGTTGAGTAAGCTGTGGAACATCTATGTGATAGGATAAAAAGAAGTCATTAAAAACAATGTGGGGGGGCACCTGGGTGGTTCAGTCGGTTAAATGGCTGCCTTCGGCTCAGGTCATGATCCCAGGGTCCTGGGATCGAGCCCCGCGTCAGGCTCCATGTTCAGGGGGAAGCCTGCTTCTCCCTCTCCCACTACCCCTACTTGTGTTCTCTCTCTCGCTGTCTCTCTCTGTCAAATAAATAAATAAAATCTTTAAAAAAAAATAAAAAATAAAAACAATGTCGGGGTGGGGACAGCAGGGAGGCGGGTGTGGTTACAATAAAAGGGCAACCCAACATCAGAGATCTCATGGGTTGGTGGTTGTAGCGACATGAACCTACATAGGTGAAACATCTGTGCCGTAATTTTGCAAACTGTTACCAGTGGGGAAGCTGGACAAGTTGTACAAGGGCTCTCTATATGCTTTCTTACAACTATAGGTCAATCTACAATCATCTTAGTATTTTTTAAATGCTAGAAAAGTACACTTATTGAGGTGGATCCATGCTTCCAGTAGATTGCTGAGAGAAAAGGCCACTCTGCTAGCTGACAGCCAGTACTTCATACAAAGTGATGGGTCTGCAATATGTAAATGTTAGGTTAAATTGGAAGATGGCGATAAAGGACAGTGATTAAAAATCTCTCGTTTGTGGTCCACATTCAGTAAAGGAAGTATAGTAAATCTGAGGTTTCATTTATAGGAGCAATATTTATAGATAAGAGTCAAAAACAATATCTACAGTAGATTCCACTTTTGTTTAACATGTTCATATAAAATTGTATACTCGTAATTGTATATTCTGCATATGTTACATATACATACAGAAAAGGCCTGGGTGGGTATGTCCTAAAATGTTTAAGACTGATTCCCCTTGAGGTTGGGATTCTGAGGGCTAAGCCTCTCCTTTGTGCTGGTCTCTACTTTATGGCAGTTCTACAGTGAGCATGATTCATTTGGGGAACAGACAGGCAGCTGGGACAGCTGGGATTAGGCCAGCCCTGACTTGGGTTGCCAATTTCTGCCCTCCCATCTGTGTTTCTGCCCTCTCCTGTTTGTGGCTCCAGGCCCCCATTTCTGTTCTGGCCTCCTAGTTTGAGGGACTTGTGCAGATAGTCCCATGCTCCCTTCTTGGCTCACAAGACCTCAGGCCCCCTCCCCATCCCACCCATATTCTCTTTTCTCTCACACCATCCCCCCTCCTGCATCTGTGCATACACACTGCTGCACTCCCAGCTTTGCTGGCTTACTCCACTCTGCCCCATGCACGGCCCTCAGTGAAACACACTCTGTCTGAAGACAGACAACCCTGAATACCTTCCCCGTCCCAACCAGGAAAGGGGGATCAGAAAGAAATGGAGGCTCAGTGAGGTGGAGCTGTTTGCCCAAAGACACACAGGTTGTACAGGGTGGAGGCAGGCTTTCAGGTTCTAGTCCAGAATACCTTCCATGACATCATAGCTGCAATTCATCTCTCTTCCCTCTCCCTCCCCATCCATCCCTCAACCCAATGCATCAGTGAGGGGCCTGGCTTTCCTGGTCTTGCCCTGCCACTCATTGCTGAGAGCTGACAAGCGCCCCGGTTACCTGTGGCACCTCCACAGCTGACATGGAGAAGACATGGAGGCAGAAGATCTTGGAGCCATTGTAGCCCACCACAAAGCCCTGTAGCTTCTGCTGGTGCACAGGGAAGGTGCTGGCTTTGATGTTGAGGTAGCCTCCTCCCGAGAAGCAGAGCATGTCCTCACACTGGGTATTCCAGGCCACGCTGTTGGCATTTGGTTCCTGAGGGACAGGGATAGTGAGGACCTTGTGACAACCACCCTGGCCTGTGGTACCATTGCTGCACTCAGTCAAGCATTCTTTTTAAAGCCTGAATCACACTAAATTGCTAACAGTGGGATAGGGGGAAAACCAGGAGAAGTGAACCAGAAGAAAAGGATAGAAGCATAGAGGCAAAATCCTCTATGTACTTGTTTCTGTTAGAACTATTTTTAATAAGCAAGCATTACTTTTGAAAAAAAATTATTATCCCAAATATGAATCATTACACAGTGAGAAAATGAGCAAAGTGGCTTTACTTCTGTTAGAAAATGGGAATACATAGCTATGTATAGAAGATTTAAAGGGATCTGTTCCAAAAAATTAACAGTGATTGTTTCAGGGTGGGTGGAATTGTGGGTGCTTTTTATTTTCTATGCGTTTTGTTTGCCTGAAATTTCTTTTGGTCATGAACATCCACTGTTTTTTTATAATAAGAAAAAAGTGTTATTTTTATATTAGAAAATAATATATTGTCTCTGCATTTAAAGTTCTCACACTGGAGAAATACAGTCACCCTGGGATGCACTCCCTTCCCCCTACCTCCTCTCAAAGTTTTCTGCTTAGCTCTGGAGCCCCAGGGACCAGCAGATGTTCATACCTTTCTACCCAGAATCTTCTACAATGTCTGAATCTTTTATAATGAGCATGGATTACTTCTATAATGAGAAAAAACAATATAGCTGTTTTCATTTGCAGGGGGCAGGGGCAGCAGAGAGAAGAAAACAGACAGCTGGGAATGTTTATGTCTCCTGGCAAAGTCTGAGAATTCCCTTCCCTAGCCTACTACAGAGCCCTCAGTGGAGATGGGGAAGGACACATGCCCTTCCATTCCTGTATGGTTCTAGGCTCAGGCACAGATTCACAACTGGGGGCCTGCTAACCTACCTACAGGAGGTGGTTTTGAGGTTGCGGAGAGAAGTTAACAGTTAGGGCCCTGTTTTATACCAGGCACTGAACTAGGTACTGTGGTATCCTGTTTAGTCCTATAGCAATTCTGTGAGGGGGCATTTACTAGTTCCATTTCAGAGGTAAGGAGAAGTTTAGGCTCAGAGAACTGTACTGACTTGCTGGATATCACACAGTAAGTGGTGAGGGCAGGACTGGAGCCCAGGTCTGTCTAAAGACAAAACCTGTGCTCTTTTTTCCCCCTTAATCACTCTGCCTTGATTTATTAGAGTCAGCTCAGGCTAGCAGTAGCCAGGTAGCCCCTTCCAACTGAGGCAGCTCCCTACACTCCAGCATCCCTCTGCCCTGCTAATTCTGCTCCCAAGGACAAGAAGGAGCCCTGAGAAGGGCATCTCGATCTGCAGATTAATACTGGGACACCTGTTGTGGCCAAGGAAGCCAGACAGGGGAGGTTTCAGCTTCAGGGGGGAGCTTGCTTCAGGCAAATAGGCCCTGACCTCTTACAAAGTCCTAAAGAGGCAAAGAGTGGCGCTGAGTATGGCAGAAAGCCAGCCAGGAGCTGAGCATGAAGCCCTTGGGATTTCTTCTCCAGTGACACACTTCTACCAGCCATAGGACCAAATGGTGTGTAAACAATGCTTATCTCCTAAAACAGTTCACATTTTGTTGGCTCTGATAGCATCCTTGTGAAATAACTAGAAGGTTATCATCCTTTCCCTTCTTTCAGATGACAAAACTAGTCCTATTTCTTTACTGTGTCTTAGGTCACTTATAGATACAGCAAACCTCTAATTGGCAAGAAGCACTTTTGCAAAAGAATCATCCTCACATTAACCAATGCACTGAGAGCCTATCAAGTGTCCCACTTAAATTTATTATTATTCAGGCGCCTGGATGGCTCAGTTGGTTAAGCGACTGCCTTCGGCTCAGGTCATGATCCTGGGGTCCTGGGATCAAGCCCCATGTTGGGCTCCCCGCTCAGCAGGGAGTCTACGTCTCTCTCTGGCCTTCCCCACCCCGTCATGCTCTCTCTCTCATTCTCTCTCTCAAATAAATAAAATCTTAAAAAAAAAAATTTATTATTATTCATTTACTGTTCACAGAAAGAAAGGTATTACTTGCCCATCTTACCTGTGAGGAAAGCAAAGTACAAAGCGGCTTACCCAATTCCTGCAGCTCATGTGTGGGAGGAGTGGGCTGTGCCCTGGGGCCTCTTGAGCTCTGTGCCCCTGCTCAAAGCCTACACCCCTACACATCATTGCTCCTCCCGGAGACCTGCCTGGGAACCAGAGGGTGAGAACCTCCTGCAGGGACTGGGAAATAGAGAAGGAGTCAAAGGACCATGTCCTAGAAATTCTCTGGGATTTCACCTGAAAAAGCAGCTCCTTGGTGTGGATGTCATACACCAGACACGTGTCGTTTTCATCCACCACAGCCAGCTTGTTACGGGAAGCACTCATGTCCAAGCAGCGCACGGCTGTGGCCTGCTTCAGCAGGACAATGGCAAAGAGATTGTCCACAAAGATCTTTAGGATCTGGTGAAATTTCAGAGAAACAAGTGTGAATCACCATGGCAACAAGACCCCGGAACTGCGCCAGGCTGTTGGAATCTATGTGTTCTACAAGAACAACTCCCACTAACTTCAAAAGAGGTTCCATGCAGAGAAAAGGACTTATCAAAAGAACAGGAGTGGGGGCTTATCCTTAGGAGACCAGAAGTGTGGTTCATCAGAGGTTGACAAAGTAATTATGGGCCCAAGACATGACAAATTCACTTAAATGTCTGTTTAACTGGGGATTTGTTAACAACATTACCCAAACTGCAGGATTAGGAGACACCATCTAGCGAGATCTGAGTCACAAACTAACACAGGAAGAAGCTACTTTAAACACTGACAAGACATTGGGTATAACCACAGCAAAATAATGATGATGATGAGAAGGATGATGACAGCTATCAGTTATTGACTATTTCTGACAGCCCTCTGAAACATGAGGCATTATCCTCATTTGTAAAACCTGAGCCTCAGAGAGGCAAAGTGACCTGCCCAGGGTCACACAGCTAGTGAGTAGCGAAGCACGAACGTGACCCCAGGTCGACCTGCCCCCAAAGTCCCATGTTCTCAGGCCTCACACTGGAAGTGACAGCTGACCATGAGAAAGATTCAGACTTTCCATCCCTTTGGTATTGCTACCCTGCAGCCCCCACTAATTTCATACTCCATGACTTCTGTCCCCAGGAAAGGCCTGACAAGCTTTAGCCACAAGCCATCTGCTAGACAGCTTGGCTCTCAGGCTAACGCAGTTATATTTTCACTTTCAAATTTCCATGTAGCCCACTTAGAACTTTTCTTATTTTGAGCAAAGAACACACACACAAATCTGTTTAATTGTATAACCTAGATTTTCCACATCTATATGAGCAAAGGGCCCATTTTTCTTATAACACCTAGTAATAGCCTGAGGACCAGCACCCTCTAAAACACAAGCTAGAACACACTGCCTTAATCCATTCACTGCCCTAATAGGGATCTGACCTAAGAATGAGCTCTGCCTTCCTCTCTAGCAAGCCCGTGAAACTGTACCTCTAACAAATCTCCCATCTTCTGGGTGCCCTTAAACCCACTAATCCACTCTACAGGCAGCCCAGAAGCCACAGTGCCAACCCTGCTAGAATGCAGCACACTCTAAGTCTAAGGGCCACTGCATCTTTGGCCTGAAGCTGTCCTCAAAAAATGAAACTCTGGGTTGCCCTCCAATGTGTCTATGGTGAATGTGGGGTGGGGGAAGCCCTTTTCCCTGCCCCAGGGAAACCATCTTAGGGTCATAATGAGTCTGGTCCCTATGGTCTGCATACAGATAATCAGCCTGATGGGAGACACATGAGAGCACTCACCTGTCCATTCTTCAGGCCTACTAACAGACCTTCCCTTCCTGGAGGGCCACCGATCACCTTGATGTAGCGAATGAGAGACTCCATCTGCCACTCCCGCTCCTTCACTCCACTGAAGGACAAGCACTGTAGCCGTTTCTCCTAGAAAGCAAACCCAGCTCTGCATGGATATTTGACAGAGTAAGTGTTCCCAGCCCTCCCAAGGAGGTCTTCCTGCATGTGAGGGATGAAAAATACCTACACATTCAGTGTCTATTGAACCCCATCTAGTCCCCATGATTGGCATTGTTCATTAATCCTTCATGTAAGCCTTCACCACAGAGCCCAGCTCAGCCTCACATCTTCTGTGCAGAACTCTGGGAAGCCACAGAGGCAGCATCCAAAAGCACACTTTTTTGTCACATCTGTAACTTGTGGCACCTCTAAACTGCTTGAGGTTCTTGACTTTTAGAGAGATTTTATTTGTATTTTACATATAGTGATTTTCTAAAGGATTTCTGCCACTTTATCACTTCTAACAGGCCTACTTTTATGAAACTAAATCCACCTCTACTTCCAAGAAAGATGCCGGGCTGGCCTTCCCTCAAAGTCTTTCCAAACTTCTCTTGGCATTGCCCTAGACATTTTGTAGAAAGCTCTCAGTTGAGAAATTTTTTCTGTGAAAAAATCTTTCAGCAAGTAAAACTTCCTTTACTATTTTTGAGTTGATATTATACATTTTTTGTTGTTTAACAGAAAGATAATATAAATTTTTATGTGTATATGTTTACCAAAAAAAAAAAATCGCTCTTCATTTCTATCAGTGTATGCTTTAAGTCATTAAAACATGTATAATCCTAGGATAACAAAGTGCTTTGCAATACAAAAAGGTATTCTCCAGGTTATGGCCCATGACTTTCTAGTAGAGTCTAACTCCTCTAGATGTCAATAAAATTAAAGCAATGAACAGCTACTGAGTTTGATGGAAAGGGACTTGTTTCTTAGTGTTCAATTTTAAAACCATGATTTGGGTACCCTATCCTTGGAGGAAACATGAAGAGGATTCAGCCCGATCCCTCCAACCTGCCGCGCACCTGGCAGAGGATGATGTGATCGGCACACACCACCAGGAGGTTGCATTCAAACTTCTTGACAATCTTCTCCTTCACCCGGTAATGCATATCTGACGAGTCGTCTGAATACAACTCATAGATGAGGATTTTCTCTGGCAGTTGGATAGCTAATCGATTTTTGTAGATGGCAATTTTCTTGACAAGCTCTTTGCATTTAATCCGAACTGTCAAAGGAAAAGAAATCCAGCTCTAGCAAGAGATTGTTAAGTAAGGTAGAAGGCAGAAAAATTAAAAGCTATCATTTACTTAATGTTACTGGCAATTAAAGGAGACACTCTCATCAAAAAATCTTTACAGAGTGTCTAATATGTGCAATCAGCTCTACTAAACACTGGGATCTAAAATCATATACAATCTTTGTGGTCCAAAGTTTACAACTGAGTATGTAAAGTAAAATTCTTAGTGATACCCTCACTTGCTGAATATAAGTTTAAACTCCTCTGCACAACATTAATGTATTGCCCCTAATGATCAGAAGGCCATCTGGATGACTATCCATGCCTCTAGCTACTCTCCACTCACCACCGTCAACAATAGAGAACTGCATGTAGTTTCTGGTATATACTAGGCTCTCACACTCTAACTGCAGACCAGATGGAGAAAATGTCGCCAGAAAGGAAGCTGGGGAGCTGCCCAAGTGGCTATACCCTCACCAGCACAACTGGCATCTTCAGCCAGAGGTGCTCCCGGATGGGAACCAAAGGATGCCAGCTGAATCTGTAAGACAACCCTCAATGTGTATCCCTACACATAGGCACTGGGCAGGGTGCTATGGCCAGCACAGCTGTATATGACTACACTTGAAATAAGTGGATCCTTAGCCCATTTAACCAGCATGGCGACTTGAGTGGACAGTGGATGAAACTGAGGTTCAGACTGACTGTGCTAGGCCTGGAACTTGGATCTTCTGACTGAGCCTGTGGTGACCCACTGCCCCTGCTTACCCTTGGGTAAGGACCCATGAGGAGGCAAGTGGAGATGAGGCTGAGAGAGAAGGCCTCTAGTATATCCATACCAGAGAGGATATAGGTCCACAAAGACCCATGCAGTTCAGCCACCCTGGCTCTGACATGCCATACATTAACCTCCCTTAGTCGGAGTCCATGTTCCCCTTGGAATTAGCAGCAGCAAAATTATGTTAAGTCTGTGCCTCCCCTCTTTTTTTTTAAGAGAGGGTTTATTGCTCTCATTAGATCCTCAAAGACATCTACATTCTCCCCTTACCCTCCAAAAAAAAGAGGCAAGAACCAGTGGTCCAACATGTTTCCAAAAGACTGAGGAGGAACATTCCCTATCATTTCACTTGCCCTATCAGCAGCCCTCTCAACCTACCCCTCTTCCCAAAGGCTGGAGGGCAGAGGGGCCATACCTGCCTTTTACCTTTCTGCTCAGTGATCAGGTGCTGCACGATGACATCAGTCATGCTATCCCTGTAGGCATACCGGTCCTTGTAGAGCCCATGGACAGTACTGAAAATAAGCTGGTAGAAGGAAATGGTGCCATCTTGGCAGCCTACCACCTGCAGGGAAAGAGAGTTGTTAATTCCCAGCTGTCTGTGGAGAAAGAGTCTGCCCTCCCAGTTGTCAGGAACAAATGTCAATGATCTGACTGGCTACACATGGCTGATGTCTGTGCCTGCTCAGGCAATGGCCCAACAGAATGAACTTCCTCTTCTTACCACGTAGTTGGAGTCAGGTTTCACTTTACACGTCCACACCCAGGAGTTCTGCTCCCCAACAGTCCCAAGCCGCACTCCATCCTTGGTGAAAAGGGATACTTGCTTGTCTGACCCTCCCAGCAAAATGTACTCCCCTTTAGTAAAGTAGCTGAGGCAGCAGGGGTCAAAGTTCAGTGACCGATCCTTCCCAATCTGAGGAAAGAAAACACACAGCAAGGGAAAAACCACTAGTGAATCCATAGTAGTCACAATACAATTTCGGGCTTTTCCTACCAACTTTAATGAGGGGAGTCAAGACAAGGGCAAGCTGGCCACCGTTACCCCCTGTGGGATTCCATCACGAACACAGGCTAGTCTCCCTGGAGCACCCTACTCCTCCCCTCCACATAGTTGAATCCTCCACTGCTAGGGTGGGCAGCATTCCGCCCAGTCCCCACTAGGTGCTCCAGGTATGTGTCTTAGCAACTCAACCAATCCAGACCCAGGGATTGGTCTTTCTCCCATAGGCTCTCCTCCACACACAGCCCTTGCAAGGGTTCAATGGTTCCCCTCAGCTTCTTTCTTCTTTTCTTTTTTTTTTTTAAGTATTTCATGAAGCCAAATATATCCAATTTAAAAAATTGTCCTCTATTCTGAAACTACAACCATCCTACTTTTCTTTATAATAACCTTATTGAGGTATAATTCACATATCACACAATTCACCCATTTAAAGTGTATAATTAATTGTGCAAACATCATCACTAATTCAGAACATTTCTATCACCCCAAAAAGAAACCACATACCTGTTAGCTGTCCATCCCAATTCTCCTCTCTTTCCCTCCCCTGGCAACCACTCATTTACTTTCTCTGTCTATAGACTTGCTTACTTTAGAGATTTCACATAAATGGGGTCACACAATTTGTGGCCTTTTGGGACCAATTCACCCACATTGGAGCATATATCAGTACTTCACTCCTTTCCATTGCTGAATAATATTCCATTACATAGATCTACCACCTTTTATTATCCATTCATCAGTTGATGGCCATGCCTACTTTTTTGACGATTATGAATAATACTGCTATGGATATATGTGTACAAGTTTTTATGTGAACATATTTTCGTCTCTCTTGGATATATATACCTAGGAGTGGAATTGCTGGATCTCTAGTAACTTTATGTTTAACCTTTTGAGGAACTGCCAGATTTTTTCAAAGTGACTGTACCATTTTATTTGTACCAGTAGTATATAAGGGTTCCAATTTCTCCATCCAAGTGGGTATGATTTTGATTTGCTTTGCATTTCCCTGGTATCCAATAATGTTGAGGATCTTTTTATGTGCTTATTGGCCACATGTATATCTTGTTTGGAGAAAAGTCTATTCAGATCTTTCCTCCAATTTTTAATTGGGTTGTCTTTTTATTATTGAGTTGTAAGAGTTCTTTATATATTCCAGATATATGTCCCTTATCAGATATATGATTTGTAAAAATTTCTCCAATGCTGTGAGTTGTCTTTTCAGTTTTGGTAGTCTCCCCTTAGCTGTTATGGTGACGGTCAAGCTCCTGAGCTCAGCTCCCAAGAGCCTTTTCTCAGCCAAAATGAACATCTTATAATTTGCCAAGCAGACCATGTTCTTTCAGGCCTTCATGTCCTCACAAGTGCTATTCTCCATACCACCCCAGCCCTGGCCAGGAGTGTCCTCTCCCTCTCTCTCTACTAGGTGTCAACTCCTACAGAAAACATCCCCCAATCTCTCCGCCCCACCCAAGGCCTGATTTAGTGCCCCTTCCTCTGTGCTCCCATGGCCCTGTGCTCACTTCCCCCACAGCATTTCTCTCACTGCTCTCTTAATTAACAGGGCTAATTTGATGTCCCCCACTCCCCTTACCACCCATTAAAGTCCAAGCTCCTATTGTCACTGGAGTTTTTGCTGCCCCTGAGGGAACTTTTTGTGAATAAAAAGAGTATTTATGATTGCCATTATTAAACTATTAGATTATTAAAGAAATAATTCTAAAAACCTGGTTTCTCAATAAATTTTTAAGTTCAATATATATTTTCCTATTTATTAGTATAACAAAAGTAAACAACTAATTGAAAAGAGGCCTTTGATTATCATTTACTGAGTTAAATTTTGAACAGATTTTAAAATCCCTTAGTGTTGGGACACCTCAATTGCACAGTCGATTAAGTGTCTGACTCTTGGTTTCAGCTCAGGTCTGATCTCAGGGTCATTGGGCTCCACACTCAGCCTGGAGTCTGCTTGGGTTTCTCTTTCCCTCCCTCTGACCCTACCCACCCGCCTCATGCTCGCTCACTCTCTCTCTCAAATAAAGAAATACATCTTTAAAAAAAAAAAAAAAAAGGAAGAAAATCCCTTAGTGTCATTTACAACTTAGTTGACTCCCTTAAACTAATTTAAATTACAATTATTCATTTCATATGTTCAATTTTCCTTTATAAAAATGTCAAATGCCTGGGGCATCCGAGTGGCTCAGTCAGTTAAGTGTCTGTCTTCGGCTCAGGTCATGCTCTCGGGGTCCTGGGATTGAGTCCCGCATCGGGCTCTCTGCTCACTGGGGAGCATGCTTCTCCCTCTCCCTCTGCCTCTCCCCCCTGCTCGTGCACGAGCACTCTCTCCCTCAAATAAATGAATAAAATCTTAAAAAAAAAAAAAAGAATTTCAAATGTCTAACAACCAAATTTCCCCTAGTACTTATATAATGATAGTAAACCTAGTAAGAAAACTAAAAAAATCTTTTTTTTTTAAGATTTTATTTATTTTTGCGAGAGAGAGAGAGAGGAGAGCACAAGCAGGGGGAGAGGGGCAGAGTGAGAAGCAGACTCCCCGCTGAGCAGGGAGCCCGATGTGGGACCCGATCCCAGGACCCTGAGATCGTGACCTGAGCCAAAGGCAGACACTTAACTGACTGAGCCACCCAGGTGCCCGAAAGTTAAAAAAAATCTTAAGAGTCATGACATGGAAGGCTTGCAGCTTCTGGTAATGGCTTACTAGTTCCCATTGGGCCAACTCTCCTGCAGGTAACAACTATGAACTCTGGACCAACTATAAATTACAACCACCTGAAGGCACTACAGAGCAACCAAAAGCAGACAAAAACTGAAGACACATGGGTATTTGGAAGAAAGGACTGCACTACGTGAGTTTCTCACTTTTTTAATGGCTTTTTGCCTAAGGGCAGGCCCTATCAGCACCCTGCTGGATGAGCACAGAATTTGGAGTGGCTATAACAGCTTAAAAATGAGGGGAAATCCCAGAAAAGAGACAGATGAGAGAGAGGAGGGAGAGCCAAAATTCTGCACATACACCCTGTTGAATATCTGGAACTCTTTGAACTACACACATGTGAGGCAGATGCTAAGCAGCCTAGCAAGGCTAAAGAACTCAATAGAGACTTCAGCTGCTGCTTACAGTGGAAAGATGGGACTTTGAATGTTGAATCCAGCAAAGTTAACTACTTGTTTTTAAAAAACCCAACTATAGGGATGCCTGGGTGGCTTAGTCGGTTAAGCGTCTGCCTTCAGCTCAGGTCACGATCTTGGGGTCTTGGGATCAAGCCCTGCATCAAGCTCTCTGCCTGATCATTATCATACTCAGTGGGGAGTATGCTTCTCCCTCTCCCTCTGTGATCTCTCTTGCTCTTGCTCTCTCTCAAATAAATAAAATCTTAAAAAAATAAATAAAATAAATTAAAAACCCTAATACAGTGCTCCTTCAGCTGCACAAATACTAAAACTGGAACACTATAGAGAAGATCAGCATGGCCCCTGTGCAAAAATGACATACAAATTCATGAAGCGTTCCATATTAAAAACAAAAACAAAAACAACTACACAGTAATCCTCAGAGGAACATGACAGAAATGAATCCCTATGATGCATCATTTACACTGTCCCGAATATAACCCAAAATTCCAAAAAGCAGAAAAATGTGAACCATATTCAAGAGAAAAGACAGTTAGTAGATACTGACCCCAAGATAATTCAGATACGAATTAGCAGATGAAATTTTAAAACAGCTATTATAACTATGGTCAAGGATATAAAGGAAAATATTCCTATAATGAATGGACAAATAGTAAAAAAGAACTAAATGGCAATCTAGAACTGAAAAATGCAGTAAGTGAAACAAAAATTCATTGGATGGGCTTAACAGAAATATTACAGATGACAGAAGAGTCAATGAAGTTGAAGATTGAGCAACAAATCAGAGCAGGGGGGAAAAAAGACTTAAGAAATGACCAGGGCCTCAGTGACCTGGAGAACAATATCAAAAGGTCTAACGTGTAATTGGAGACACAGAAGAAAAGGAGAGAATGAAGAAGAAAAATTATTTGAAGAAATAACAAAAAATTATTCCACATTTGGTGGAAGAATAAAGACATAAGTATATAGATTCAAGAAGATCAGTAACTATCCCCCACCCCCACAAGCCAGAAAATATAATGAATCTCTTTAACATTCCAGTATTACTTAGGTACTTAAAACTAAAAATTTCTTATACCTTTCAATTTAAAATTGGATGTATAAAATTGATTACTCAATTACAACTTTTAAATGGTCATCACAAGACAGATCTGATAGATATTCTAATATGGATTCTAGCATCAGTCTGCCTGGGTTCCAAACCAGACTTGGCCACTATTACCCTGTATGGCTTTGGGCGGTTATTGCCCTGTACCTAATTTTCTAACATGTAAAGTGGTGATAATAATACATACCTCACAGAGTTGTTACAAAGATTAAGAGTTAACCTTGTAAAGAGTTTATACAATGCCTAAAATTCAATAAATGGTAGCTATTATTATCATTAATCCAGATACCCTTAAACATTACAAACACTTAAAATGTCAAAAATACACAAATTATACCTAACACAAAAGTATAGGCTTGATTTACTTTATCATCCTATATTTAATTCTAAATCTTCCCAGATTTAAAAGACACCCAACTAAGGAAACAATTTTACTGTCCCAAGCCAGTTGGATTATCTCAGCAGAGTGAGGTTGCTTATCATTCAAAAACTCTGGGCCACAGCATGAGCTCTAGTGCTACACATGCAAGATATTGCCCATGGCCCTGACCACCAAGTCAGGTTCTTTTTTATTTTCAGTATAGCAACAAGACTCCATTCCTTCACGGTATAGTGTGGTTATTTGTTCCCAAGAACTTCCAATACCCATGCCCAGTGCCTTGTACACAATAGATATGCCAATAAATATTTGTTGAATAATGATATACACACATTAAGTGAATGAACAGATAGGCCAGGGCTAGATGCAAGATAATTAGAAGTGAGGGTTTGGGGAAATCAGCCAAGGCAAACTCAGAAGACACTTATCTTTTCTCTACTCAGCTACAAAAAAAAGAGACCAATGGTAAGATGAGGTAGAAAAGAAATGGCCTCAAAGCTGGGCTACACATAACTGAAACCCCTCCCTTCTAGCAGGACATGTTTTGAGGAATAAGGATATTGTTAAACAAAGGCTCCACTGAACAGGCTGTATTTCTCACCTGCTTGGCTGTGGTACTTGAGCCACCCACACCACCTTCACTCTAATCCTTGGTGTCTCCAGCCTTACAGGTTTTCCTACCACCAGGTTCTATTTTAATCCACCCTCCACAGAAACAAGGAATTCTTCTGAAACAGGAATCTGATCAAGTCACTCCCTACCTAAATTGATGGCTCCTAAATACTTATAGTATATGAAGTTCAAACTCCTAATCCACATGACTCAGGTCTTTTAGAATCATGTCCCCATGGGGCGCCTGAGTGGCTCAGTCGTTCAGCATCTGCCTTCGGCTCAGGTCATGATCCCAGGGTCCTGGGATCGAGCCCCACATCGGGCTCCCTGCTCCGCGGGAAGCCTGCTTCTCCCTCTCCCACTCCCCCTGCTTGTGTTCCCTCTCTCGCTGTGTCTCTCTCTGTCAAAATAAATAAATAAAATCTTAAAAAAAACCCCCAAAAACAATCATGTCCCCATCTTCCTTTCTAGTTTCATTTTTGTCCACAATTCTTGGGATCCAGTCACTCTGAACAACCTGCTATTCCCTGAGTTGACATATATCTTCATTCTTCCCTGCCTTTGCAGATACTATTTCCTCTGCCTGAAACACTATTCTCAATTGTCCTCTGCCTAGCAAATTCCTGTTTATCTTGCTCAAAGGTCACCTCTACAAAATCTCCCATTTCCACCAAGCAGTGATGTTATCCTCTTTTGTGTCCCTGTAACAGTCTGTCTGTACATCTCTTTAAGACACCATGTATCATGCTGCACTGGGGCTACTGGCTATCAACTGTGCCCCTACCAGCCTTAATGCAGAGGCATTAACAGTTCTGTCAGTAGCTCCTAGGATAGGTGAAATGCTGGCCTCCGTGGGTGCTCATTAATGTTTATAGAATGCATAAAGCAAATAAAGGAAGATAGAGTCATAACTAAGACCTAGGCTTTAGAGTCAAAACAATCTGGGTTTCAAGATCAGGTGCCACCCATTTGCTAGCAGTGTGGGACCTTAGGCATAATCTTTATTTCACTGCTCTGAGTCTTGCCTACTCATTTCTACAAAGTTGATAACCAATTGTACCTACTTCACAGGGTTTTGTAAGAATTAAATGAGATAAAGTATGTAATAACACTGAGCACAGTACCTGGTATTAAAGTAAATGCTCAATAAACAGGAGCTAACAATAATAAAGTATAATTACTAATAATATAATCTTTGAAAGTGAAAAAAGATTATAATAGGCATGACCAAAACAGTATTTCCACTGGGTTTGTATAGAGCTACATACCTGTTTTCCACTTAGTTGATAGAAGGAGAGTTTCTGTCCCCAGTCAGCTACAGCCAGGATATCATTATGTTCCTCTCTAATCAACAGAAGACAAAAGAGGTTATGTGGGGCCATGGCCTACTGATAACTGTAGCCCTAAGGGTTTAACAAACAACAGGAAAAAGAAAGTGCTGGCCAGGCTGTCAGATTGCCAAATGTTATACAGCAATACGGAGGCCAGAAGTTGTAATGTGGGCCAGCCCATCAATCAGTCCAGTGGGATGAGGCAAGGTGATCCTCCTGGGATCTGTTATTTCACTGAATGCCCTACTATGTGGCTCTGCCACAGTGAAGAGGCTAAACCCCTCATTTCAAGTCTTCCTGAGAGCAGTGCTAAGAAAGAGCAAGGTGATAGAGCCAAGACTGCTTTTTACTTATGTACTATAAAATGTGGGGAGATGGTGGAGAAGCAAGTTTATTGCCATGGAAAGGCATGGGCTATCTGATTTTTTAATGGACAAAAGGGAAGCTGGCTTGCTCTTCCTGAAGAAGGAAAATTAACACCTAAAGCTAAGTTCTCTCATAGTTGGGGTTCTCAAACAGGTGAAATGGTTTCTGACTGGATCTAATAAAATATAGTGGGCTCTCTGAAGACCAACAGTTGTCTTTGAAACTGAGTACCTATCAGTATCAGTGCCTTGGGACTAGGGCTGTAGGACCAGCACACAGAAGAAACCTCTTCAGCTGAGGCTGGAGATCAAGCTACTTGGGAATCTAGTTCAAGAGAGAGACACTCCCAGCCCTTGAGACCTGGTCTTACTCTATCTAATGTTGCCTCCTCTTTGTTTATTAATTCAAGCTTTTCAAGCCCAGGGCCTGCGGTCGGTCATCTGGAAGCACCATTAGATATGCAGGCAAGGCATGGTGCAGCCTCGTCTGCAAAACCCAGCCATGGGTGGCAAACTGGCAAATATAGGCACTAATTCACAACTAAGGGAAAAAAGACAAAGATGGAGGGGGATGTTAACAGGAAGAGACCTGCAGGGGAACTCTGTATGATTTGCACTGAGGTCCAAACACAATACAGGAACCCAGCCCATGGAGAGCCTTCTTACAGAAGCCACATACATGAGCTGGATTGGTGGTTTTCAATCTCCTTTTTCCCTTTGCTCTTTTTTATTCCTGGCAGTGGGACTCTTTACCAAAACGAAAACTCATGTCAAGCAATAAAAGGGGCTGTTCTGGTTGAAGCAGAGATAGGGATCTGAGGCTCACCCTTTCCTCCTTTCCTTGTCCCCCACCTCCACCTCCTTCTAAGGAACCCCAGGTACCATAGAGCAGTTTGGAAAGTCCCAAGCTAGATCATTTTTGCCCAATTAGAACATCCTGGCTCCCTCAGTCTCCCCACTCCAGTCTGCCGATGTTTTCCTTATAGGTAAACTCGATAGAAAAAAAAGAAAGAATGCCTAGACAGCCGGGATTTGGGTGTGAGGATGGTGGGTAAGGCAAGGGCTTCCTCTCTGATAGATGTCCTACCCAATGCAAGGTAAGGTAGAGGGGAATAGGCTAAGAAAGATGTCCAGTAATAGAGGAAATGTTCAATGAACTATGGTGTATCTACACAGCATATCCTATGCAGGTATTAAAAATCATGTTTTTAAAAGGACCACTAATGTTACCAGAAAGAGTTCACTTTATGATGGTCAAGTGGAAGAAAAGAAGAGCAGATATGACTTAGTTAATCATATGAACACACTAAAAGACTGAGGGGAAATACATTAAAATGCTAACAATGGTTCCCTCATGGGATAGGGTTTTACAGAAAAGTTGGTTCTCCTTTAGATTTTTCAGTAGTTCCTAAGTTTCCCAAAGAACAATTTTATAACACAAGTTATAAAGGTGTGTTCCCCCATGTTGGAGGAGCTTTCACCCACAATTCCCCCAACCCAACTTAGAATGGAGCTTCAGAGCAGTGTCTGCCCTGGCAGGTCAACGCTGGGGCCTGGATCCCTCCAAGGAGGGTTCTCGTTCCTTGGGACACACTCACGAGTTGTCGTCCCTGGGACTGTCGTCCTCTTCCTCTGGCTCTTCCTCCTCTGCCTCACTACCCTGACTACTGTACACTGCTGACTTCAGAATGGAAGGGATTTCCTGAAAATATCTGTTGACAACGACTTCCTCCGCATCCTCATTTTCTCTGTTCATCCAGAAACTCTCCCATCGGCTGTAGACAGTAAGTGGCTGTTCACAATCACATTGCCTAGAACTGCACTAAAGCTATAATTTCAAAACCTGTCAAGAAGCCCCTGAACCCTGCCCGGAAGAGGACAGTAACCAGCTATACTGGGCATCCTGCTTCTCATGAATTAAAAATGGTACCCTGAAGCCACAAAGTCATTTGTGGCCACAAAATCAAACAGCAGGAACTCTGGGGTAGGCTAATGGCCTTTGAAGGCATTAGACATGCATGGTGCAGCCCTGGGCTGGACATGCTTATTCAGGAAGAAGCATAAAAATCTGGTGTAAGAAAGGCAATGGAATCAAATAACCTTCTAAATCAAGTAGGTACCACCTGTAAAATGACATTGGGCTGGTAAACAATTAAGTCCTTTACCTTCAGAGGACTCTTTGGGGGATACTGGGAATTTAATATTAGATGATTATACAAAGAGCACCTAAAGCTATTAGTCTACCTTTAAAGTCACATGGGCAGAAGATGGAAAAAGTGTGTAAGGTTTGAGAAGGTAGATGCCAATCATTTGTGGAACTACAGGCTTTGGGGACATTTCTAGACTTAATTATTACTTTTTTGGCAAGGGCAGCAAAAAAAGGCTCATGAAATAGCTATTTATTATTCGGTGGGCACATGTTCTGCCCAGACTTGGAGGGAAGAAATGAAAAAGGGAAAAGACCAAAATAAAGCCACAGCAAAGAGGTGAGCTATTAATTCATAAAGAAATGGGCTTTCTGTAGCATGCATGCATGCACACACACACACACATACACATACACGTTAGGCTGGCCTACATAGTTCATCTGCTTTGCTAAAATCTCTGGGATTCATTCCAAAACTCAAGATGGGCTCTTAAAAAATTCCATCCAAATGGAATGGGTTCCAAAACAGATCAGTCAAATGGAGTGAGAAGGTTTTGAATGGATGGAGACCTTAGGAAGAGAGAAAGAACTCAGCCTGCAGAGAAAGCCCTTTTTCTTAATAGTATTTGTCCTAGAAGGAGGACAGCTATAAGATCACCTTGAAGGGTTCCAACAGATAGACCATATGGGGGAGAGGGAGCCCCCCGGCCGCTCGATTTTCACTTTCTCCTCGCCATTTTTATTCCGTATGCTGATGATCCCATTGAACATCCCGAGAGCCAGGTACTGACCATCATTTGTCCAGCTGTTCATACAATCAACAAAGGGCATGGGAAGAAGGAAAGGAACACAGAGAAGATAAAACTAATGAGGATGATGCCTTGGTTGAAATACAGTCTGATGAGGCAGCAACAGCAGTGCTCATCCTGGTCCTGATGTAAAAATCAGAGGATCAAACTTCAAGCCCCATTTATTTCTAGGATCAACAGTGAGAGGGGCGCCTGGGTGGCTCAGTCGTTAAGCGTCTGCCTTCGGCTCAGGCCATGATCCCAGGGTCCTGGGATCGAGCCCCGCATCGGGCTCCCTGCTCTGCGGGAAGCCTGCTTCTCCCTCTCCCACTCCCCCTGCTTGTGTTCCCTCTCTCGCTGTCTCTCTCTGTCAAATAAATAAAATAAAAAATCTAAAAAAAAAAAAAAAAAATCAACAGTGAAATGTGAAGACAGTAGCACCGTTTTCTGAGCTCCCACAGCTTTCTGTACATACCTCCATGACAGCCCTTAGCTTGTGCCCCCATCACTGGGCCAGCCTCCATTCCCCACTCACCATTTCAACCTCCTCCCACTTCAAGAATGCCTAAAAACAGAATCTGTGTCTTGGTGTATGCCTAGCCTCTTGAACAGATAGGTGCTTAACAGATGTTGAATGTAAGAAAGGGTACACTCAGAAGCTGCACAGCCAGAATAGCTACCATTTATAGAGTCTCTACTGTATGTCAGGCACTGTGCTGCTTGCTTTATGCTCCTTAGTTTGTGTGCATTTCACAGCAGCCCTATCAAGTCAGTATTTTTATCCCCATTTGTCAAATGAGAAACCTCCTAAGGTCACAGAGCCTGTCAGTGACTAAATCTGGATTCAAATCCAGGTCTAGTATCAAAGCCTGTGCTTTCTCTAGCATACATGCTGCCTGGACAAGGACAGCCTGGAACCTCCAGAAAACCTCCACTGAGTGTAGCTTCTGGATGAGGAGGCCTATTGGTAGATAATTGCAGGAAGGCAACTTGTCATTCTCTTTTGCTTGATGATCAAAGGCACGGGTCCTTCCCATCAAGGAGACCACAAAAGAAAAGAGAAAATACAGGGGCCCAAACCACCTAGGTCACACAAGACCTTTTCCACTGTGTGAACTAACTGGAGTTTGAGAGTCTGTTTGGGAGAAGGGAATGTAAAACCTACCTTCAGAGCTACCTTTAACTTACCTGCAGCAGGTGATCTTGCTACTGGATTTGTGCTTGGAGACAGACTTCTGTTCAGGAGACCACAAGCCTTCAACATAAAATAATATAAAAGAAGACAGATTGGATGGAATATTACTCAGCAATAAAAAAGGAACAAACTATTGCTACACCTCTAGGGCTTTATGCTGAGTGAAAAAAGCCAATCTCAAAAAGTCATGTACTATATGATTCCATTTTATAACATTCTCAAAATGGCAAAATTCTATAAAGATGGAGAATAGCTTAATGGTTATCAGGTGCCAGGGGTTAGGGAATAATAGGAGGAGGATGGCGACAAAGGAGTGTCTTTGTGGCAATGGTAATCTACACAGGTGATGAAAGGGCAAAACTATATAAACACACTGTGCCAGGCCCCCTTTCCTGGTAGACTTCTCTACCATCTTTGCAACTGACAGAGAATCTATAATTATTTCAAAAGAAAAAGAAAAAAAAAAGGAGGATAGATTGGTGAATTTCTAACCAACTTTTCAGAGCTTTAACTCAAAAGAAATGGCAACTTGACAGTTCTTAACTATTACATTGCAACCAGAGCACAACTTAGCATTTGAAGTAATTAATGATGCTTCCTGAAAATCAGTTTCCTCTTCCAGGCCTCATCCACAGCACATTGACCCTGCCCAGGTTATGCCTTGTCCAAGGCACACTGGCCACTTTTGGCTTACTCCCTCCCGCTAGTGGCTCATTGCCCTACAACAGGTGTATGTCTAGGCAACATGAGCAAATTCTACTCTTTGCCTGAGCCATGAAGTTTGATCAAGAAGGTAAATGTAGGGCAATAATGTATTTACAAAGCCAAGCGCAACATCAAGCAAGCTATTTGTTTCCCCCTCCCCCTGGTCCAGAATGCCTCCCCCAAATGTTTCAACCTGTGCATATCTTATCTATGCTCCACTGAGCCTGTCTAGAGCCTCCAGTGGAGGAAACCTCTCCCTCCTGGGTCTCCCTTAGCACTGTTTGCCAGATCATGCTCTAGATGCAATCCCACGGCCTAGGTCCAAGCCCTGGTTCCACCACTTAACGGCTGGGCAACCTCAAGTGAGTCACCGAACCACTCTAAGCTCCATTTCTTTTTCACCAGTGGTGTGAGAATGTGAATGATACCTGACCTCAGGGGTGGTCACAGAGCTCAAATAGGAATTCATTTTAACTCTCAGCACAGTGCCTATCACATCTTAAACATTCAACAAATATTATTATTATTATTACTTGATGTCATATTTTTACAAATTCTACCTCCCCACCTGCCCCAAACCACAAGCTCTTTGAGGACAGGGATTCTATTTTGTCTTCTTTTTTTTTTTTTTTTTGTAATTATTTTGTCTTTTTAATCACAAAAGTAAGCACACAGACCAGTGCCTCACATGGAGAAAATGCTAAAATTTTTAATGAATGACGGTCACTTTCCCTTTTATTTATACAATGTGCTTTCCGTTATATTCTCTCTTTTGAACCTCAGAACTCTGTCAATGAGATGAACAGGGTAGGAACATGTTCATCCGAGATAAGGACAGTGAAACACTGAGAAGGGTTACATGGCCTCTCATTCCTCGATAATGCCTGTTCTGTTGTACTCAGCAAGGAAGAAAGAACGGATGAGCTGAAAACCAGAACTGACCTTGAATAGAGATAACCTAAAGGCCTCTGCTCCCTCCCCCCGCCTCGATGGCCATTTCACTGGCCTCTCCTCTGTGCCAGCACCATGCCAATGCCATAAATGGGGCCACAGTGAGCTCCTCAGGGCATCCAGCACCTCAGGAAGGACAGCTACAGCCAGTGAACAAGTATTGGTGACATGCTACACAAGAAGCACAGTTGAAACAGTGAAGAATTTCACACACACATGGATGTTTGGGAACACAGAGGCGGCCATAATGACCTATTCCTGCCAGATGAGATTGGAAGGCTTCCCAGAGGCGGCAACACCAAGTCATGCCTGTGTTCTCCCACCCTTAACCATCTCCCTCCCTGGGGCCCTTCCTGCTGTCTCCCAGATTGCTTACCAGACTTTGTTACCATTCACTCTCTTGGTTTCTACATAATTTAAAGAATAACTGCCAGCCTCCCCTCAGCCATTGAAGGGAGGGGAGTAGCATTAACTCTCTCAGGATGAAACAACCACATTTTTTGCCCAGATTTTCAGTAATTCCAGGAAAAGACTTTGGGAATCAGAACTTACCAAAGTCACTGGAGGAACAAGATGCCAGTTGGTGGGTAACAGGGTTGTAGGAGACACACTGGATAGAATCATTGTGTCTAAGAAGTAAACAACTATAGATTATTATGCAGCAAACCACAGATGTTTCAGTGGCTACAACTGAAGGTTTTATGATGAGCCCACAGTCTCTCTGACTACACACCATAAGCTCTTATGCAAGTGACCAACAAAAAGCACAGGGATGAATTCTCCTGCCCTGGATTGCCCCTCACCCACCATTTTCATCTCTCAGACATTACCCACGAGACTGGCCTAGCTTAAATGCTACCTCCTCCAGGACGCTAGGTACCTCTGGCTTGTGAACTGATAAGATAATGAAGTAAAGCACCTAGCCTACCACTAGGTACACAGGTGATGGCTGTTACTTATTGCTTTGTGGAGGCCTGGAAATACAGGATGGAGGTGCAATGAAGATATTACAGGCCAAGGGGTGCCTGGGTGGCTCAGTCGGTTAAGCGTCTGCCTTCGGCTCAGGTCATGATCTCAGGGTCCTAGAATCAAGTCCCGCATCGGGCTCCCTGCTCAGCAGGAAGCCTGCTTCTCCCTCTCCCTCTGCTGCTCTCCCTGCTTGTGCGCGCGCGCTCTCTCTCTCAAATAAATAAATGAAATCTTTAAAAAAAAAGATATTACAGGCCAAGATCTGGAAACGTGGCAAATCCTGAGACAACAATGAAAGATGAGTAAGTCATGCACCACACCTGGCATCTCAGCATCTGTTTTATTTATTCACTTCTGGGTAACACTTCACTTATAACCTCATTCATCATTTATTCATTTATTCAGTCATTCAAAGTTGTTGATCTGTATACCCATGTTCATAACAGCAATCAAAATAACCAAGAATTGGAAGCAACTCAATGTCCATCGATGACGGATAAATGGAAAAACAAAATGTGCTATACACATACACTAGAATATAACTCAGCCATAAAAAGAAAGGAAATTCTGGGGTGCCTGGGTGTCTCAGTTGGTTAAGTGGCCGACTCTTGATTTCAGTTCAGGTCATGATCTCGGGGTCCTGGGACTGAGCCTCATGTTGGGCTCCACGCTCAGCAGGGAGTCTGCTTGAGTTCTTTCCCTCTGCGCCTCCCCCAACTCACTCGCTCACTCTCTCTCTCTAAAATAAATAAATAAATCTTAAAAAAAAAAAAAAGGAAGGGAATACAGAACATGCTATAATATGGATGAACCTAGAGGACATTATGCTAAGTGAAATAAATTAGTCACAAAAGGACAAATACTATATGATTCCACTTATATAAGGTACCTAGAGAAGTCAAATTCATAGAGACAGAAAGTAAAATAATGATTGCCAGGGGCTGAGGGCCCAGGGAATATTTGTTGTTTAATGGGTATGGAGTTTTAGTTTTGCAAGATGAAAAGAGCTATGGACGTTTTGTACAACAACATGAATGTACTTAACACTACTGAACTGTACACTTAAAAGATGGTTATGATGATAAATTTATGTTATGTGTATTTTACCACAATAAAAAAGAAAAAAATCATTTGCTAAGTACTAATTATGGGCCAAGCATTGTACTAGGCACCAGGAACACAGGGGTAAGCAAAAACAGATGCAGTGTTTGCCTTCACGGAGTTTATAGGCTGATGGGAGATATCACTCAATCACCAGAATAACTGTAAAACTACAATTGTGAGAAACGCCAGGAAGAAGACCTGAGTCTAGAGGACCAGAAACAGCTTCACAGAAGAAGTAACATCTGAGCCTGAGATCTGCAGAACAAGTAGGGGTTAACTCAGTGGAGGAACAGGGAAGAACATGAGCAGAGCCCTTACAGAGAGGAAGCCTGGAGCACAATGACCCCAGGTTTCTGTCTGTTGAAACTGGGTGGATGTGAGGCCAATCCCTGAAATGGGGACATTAAAAGGGGACAGGTTTGGGTGGGGTGGAATCTGTGGTGTCAGATTAGCTAAACTGAGCTATATGAAAACTCTTAGCTCAGTGCTGGCCAGGCGAGGCATGCTCAAGAAATGTTCATTCATGTATTCATTACCCAGCTTTCCTATATCTACCATATACTCCTACAACTTAACTTCAAGTTCAATTGCAGAGAAAAAAGTTCTTCCTAATATTATTTCCAAGGGGCTTTTGCTATAGTAACTCAGTAAGAATCAAACCAACAATACTGTACACCTAAATGGTTACTTACGTGTACTTCAGAATGCCTTCCAATTTTGAGGTCCAGATAATAACGCTTTTGTCAGCTGATCCAGAAGCAAAGCGTTTGCCTAAAAGTGTTTTAAAAAGAAAACTGTCACATTTATTGTAAACCAGCATTTCCCAAAGAGTATTTCTTAGAAAACTAGCTCTTTAAGGTAACTAATAAGTGTCAGCTGTTTCTCTACTTCTTTTTCTTATTAGTACTGGATGGCAGTCAGGAAGTTTGGGTTCAAATTTTGCTTTGTCTGGCACTGAGTAAACAACAATGTATTGAGGGCCTACCACATGCTAGGTATCATGTTCTGTGCTAAGGATTAGGTAGTGATTAAAGCACACATGATCCCTACTTTCACAGAGTTTAGTCTATTGGAAAAAGAAGGCGTTAAATGAAATTAACCCAACACAAATATAATGTGCTAAGAAGTGAGTCCTAGGAAAGAGAATAACTGGGGGACCTAATTTAGATGAGGGAAAGGATTCTCAGGAGGAGAACCTTCAGTTGAGACCTAAAGGATGAGCAAAGCTTAGCCAGGTGCAAAGAGAAGCTAAAGACCTATCCACAAGGACAGAAAAGATATGCAAAGGCCCTGAGGTAGTAAAAGCCTGGTATGTCTGAGGGGCTGAGAAGCACCAGCATGGAACACCAAGGGCCAAAGGGGATGTAGGTGGAGGATAGATCTCTAGGAGCTTCAGGGTCATAGTCAAGATCTTGCTCTTTATCCCAAAGAAAAAGGCTTTAAGCAAGAGCAACAAATGAGATTTTCATTTCCACACTATTTGGGCTTTATGAAAGAATGGGACTAGAGAGAGGCAACATATAACAAGTAATTACTTCTTAATGACATTGTTGCAAGTTTACATGTTGCTTGGGATTTCACTGTACATCCACTCAGCCATTCTCCTAAGTGGCAACTTTCAATTTTTTCCTTTCTCCTCAACTCTCTGACACCTCCCTCCCCATCCTCACTCTGAGGTAATGTTGCTTCCTATTTCACTGAAAGAATGGAAGAGAATTTCCATTAGACTACTGATACCACATGCCTCCACCTGCCAGCCCCAGTGGCGACACCCTCTACCTTCCACCATGTCCCATCTAAGTCCTAGATCCCATCTCCTCTTGCCCACTCAATGACTCTGTTCTGACAAGTCCTTCCCCTCTCTCCTACAGCATCAATGTTTCTCAAATTCAACATGTCCAAAACTGAACTCCTGATCTTCCACTGTAAGTATCTCTACCTGCAGCCTTTCCCATCTCAGTAGAAAGCAACTCCAATCTTTTCAGTAGCTCAGGTTAAAATCTCTGCAGTCACCCCTGCCTCCTTTCTTCACACCACACACACCATCTGTCAGGCAATCCTATTGCCTCCACCTTCAAACCATATCCAGAATCTGACCACTCCTTACTACTTCCTCTGCTCCCACTTCTCTCAGAGGTCTGAGCCACCATCAATAATGTTATAAAACTTGCCTGGATGATGCTTCTTCAGTGGTCTCCCTGCCCCAACCCTCGCCCCTTGCAGGCTGTTTCCAAAACATCAGCTAGAGGGATCCTTTTAAAATATAAATCAGATTAGATCTCTCCTCTGCTCAGAAGTCTTTAGTGGTTCCCCTATTTTCACTAAGAATCTAAGTCAAAGTCCTTATGACAGCCAACATGATCTGGCCACCCCATCCATACCTGTTACCTCCCTACCCATATCCCCTACTGCTCCCCCTGATTCTCTCTGCCAAAGCCCCTGGAAGGCACACTCTCACCTGAGGGCCTTTGCAATGGCTTTTCCCTCTGCGAGGAGCTCTCTTCCCCTAGATGCCCACTATCAGAATCTTCCTGCCTCCCACCCTCAAGTCTTTGCTCATCTGTCCCTGTCTCAATAAGCCCACCCTCACCACCCTACTCATTGCTGTACCCAATCCCCTGCCCCACCCAACGTTCTCAATTCCCCTTATGCTGTCCTACTTTCAGCATACTGTTTAATTTACTTAATTATCTCAAGCACCTAGAATAGTGCCTGGCACATAGATGGCCCTCAATAAATATTTGTTGACTTGAATGATTGAATTGAAGCCCAAGAGACTTAACTATCTTCTGCAACTACAAGTTGTATTAAGGAGTGACTAAGGAGAAAAATGAGCAGCTATGACACTATTACAGAGAGTGTAAAATCAGAGCAGACTCTTACCATCCTTTGCATATGCCACACAGTACACAGTATCTTTGTGTCCCTTTAGGGGCTGAAGTAAGGTGCCATCAGAGGTGTCATAAACCTGGCAAAAAAGAGACAGAAGTACAGGGGCGCCTGGGTGGCTCAGCTGGTTGTGTTCGACTCTTGATTTTAGCTCAAGTCATGATCTCAGGATTGTGAGATCAAGCCCCACCTACTACAGACTTAAGATTCTCTCCTTCTCCCTCTGCGCCTCCCCCCATAAAAAAAAAAAAGAGAGAGAGAGAGAGACAAAAGTACAGATTATCCACATGACATCCATTAGTTAGAATTCCTGCAGGTTGCTGCTATTTTTGTTTATATAACAAAATATTTGTCAATATTCTAAATTTGTATCAAGTAAAAACTACACCGAGAAACCAGAAAGAACGTGAGAGAAGTGGACAAACCCAAAAAGTAGAGGTCCTAACTCTGTGAATTACATGTCCAGGAACATGCCATTAATCCTTGAGAAATAGAAGTTCACTCTGTGGAACTTCTCTACAAAGTTCACTCAGTGTATGTGAATTTGGATATATAACCAATCAAGCTAGACCCTCCCAAATAAAGCTAGCACACACAAAGAGCCAACTACAACATGATTAAATTTTAGTACTAGCCCTGCCCCTAAAGGATGTTTCATATCTGCTATCAAGAGTTTGAAAGTCAAAGACCTGAACTCTGGGTTTGCAAATCAAAGGAAATATCATAAAAACTAGCTGTAATTTGGATTTAGGATATTTTGTAGCACTGTAACATATATAAATATGTGGAAATTTAAAAAACACACTATCTGAGTAATCAAGGCAAAACTCTCCAGAAATGGTTAGTGTTGAAGAAGATAATCTTTGAGAAAAAAGTAAAAGGATTTGGATTGTTTACCCTGGCGAGAAGTCTGCAGAACAATTTAACCAGGGTTTTAAGATTATGTAATTACCATACAGAGAATGGAGATTAGTCAGTCTGCATATCTCGAGACAACAGAGCAAGGGGAAGTGGACTTACGTAGGAGGAAGGAGAGATCATACAAAGGTTTTTAGGTCAAACATAAAGAGTTCTCTGAAAATTACTTTTATATATTGGGATAGGTTCCAGAGGGAGCTTATATTCTTTGAAAATATGAAAAAAGGACAGCATCCATATGGAATTATTTAGGTAGGCCAACGCCTAAAAGTTGGGGTCAGGCTATCTGGCTTCTCAGGGAGGGGGCCCCTTCAGTCTTGTTGCTTGAATTTTTCAGGAGGACAAAATGTGAACTGACACCAGTCCATTTTCAAAGGCATTTTGATTAATTGTTTTCAACTCTTTCATGGGTGTCTCAAAGTAAAAAGGGAAAGATTAATGACTCCAAAGGAGGTATTGTTCACAGGTTCCTATCTGATAGACAGTTTACTTACCTGTTTTAAATAGCCCATTTCCTTCCCTATTAAAAAGTAATGACTGGTTTTTCCGCCCTTGCCTTTTTTATCTTAAAAAGGGGGAGGTCAGATTTCAGAGCATTTACAAGAGGGAGAGGGAAAAAAGCACTTAAAAAGGAAACTCAGACACAATCCTACCAGTAATCTGTTTCCTGCAGCCAAAATCAGTTGCGTTCCATCGGGCTTAAATGCGAGGTCATATATACTAAACAGGAGACAAGACAAGACGAAAGGACAATTAGGAATCAAAATGATGAGGTCTGCTAATGGCCAGGAAAGCAAACTTTATTTCCATTATGAAACACTGCTTGTGTATGAGGGAGAAAAATAATGGCTAAGAATTGCATTTGGCTGCAAATTCCATTCAACCACCACACCTTGGCAGCCCATTCAATCACAATTTACTCGGCAGTTAGCTTTACGTCCCAATTTCTACTTGTCCAGAAGCCCGACGCCAGAGATGATTCAAAGGGTCAACAGTCAAAGGCACTAACTCTTCTATAAAGGCTAGAGAAACTGAGGGCTACTGAATCCACATGTCTCTGAAAATTGGACATTTATGAAAATATCATTATTATTTCCAACCAATCAGATACTTAATGAATGCCTCTTAGGTGCTAGGCAGTTACAGATACAAAATGAGTAAATCACAGTCCCTCCCTGCCCTCAAGGAAATTACCTTCCGGTTAGAAGATGTGACTCAGACACATTCACAAAGAACTACCATATGTCATCAACTCTGAAGCATACATTTTTTCACATGTTAACATCTCTGAGGTGGGGATGTGTCTTATAACTGATGATGTGTCAGCTTAACTTGAAAGCATTTTTTGCTTTCTTAGTGGTATATAAAATAATGGTATTTTACAATCAGTGACCTCTTAGATTAGATGAAATACAGAACAATACTAAGTAAAGGTTTTAGGCAGAATTCAAAGGAGGAAGACGCAGTGTTCTGATTTGGAGAAAGGATGAGAAAAAGCTTCATGAAGAAAACAGTACGTGAAAAAAGTAGGGCTTTTGAGACATGCAGGAGGAGATCTGAAGGGGGCAGCATTTCAGGCAGAGAAAACAGAACAGGGGCGCCTGGGTGGCTCAGTCGTTAAGCTTCTGCCTTCAGCTCAGGTCATGATCCCAGGGTCCTGGGATTGAGCCCCATATAGGGCTCCACGATCAGCGGGAAGCCTGCTTCTCCCTCTCTCACTCCCCTTACTTGTGTTCCTTCTCTCGCTGTGTCTCTCTGTCAAATAAACAAATAATCTTTAAAAAAAGAAAACAGAACAAGCAAAGACATGAAGGTAGGGAATAGCAAATAATCTAAATAATCGAATTTGACTGAAACATTTGACTATGCACAAGGCAGTAGGGAGAGATCAGGCTAGAAAAACAGACTAGAGCAATATTACAATGATTCTTGAATGCCCTAGGCAGAGGATTTCGTTAGTTCAGGTGACTCTAGTAAGAATGTGCTAGACAGCACTGCCAGGGCAGCCTACTGTAAAAGTTTAGTATGGGATAAATTTACCTGATACCTGTAGTAATCTAGAATTATAGACCCTGGGGAAGAGTACTTGGAGCGTGTTCCAGAGATACTCTTGCTGAGCTCTTCAAATTATTATTATTATTATTTTATTTCATCTTCACAATTCCGTGAAGTAAGAATTATTACTCAGTTTTGTAGTTGAGCACACCATAGCTCAGAGAGGTCAAGTATCTCACCCAACATCATACAACCAACAAATGGTAGAGCCAGAATTTCAATTCAGGTAAGACTCTATAGAGTCTGTGCTATATTGCCTTCCACTCTCTTGAAGTACTGTCAAATATGACAAATCTCTGTTATCCTTAGTACTTGAACAGTAACAATGGCTAACATTTATTAAGCACATCTATTTACTGTGTGTGCTAAGTACAATTTAAATGCTTTACATGTATTGGCTAACTTAATCCTCATAACCCTATACCCATTTAGCAGATCAGAAAAATTAAGACCCAGAGAAGTTAAGTAACTTGCCTGAAAATAAACTGCTACTGAGTGGAGGTAGCACCAAAATTCAAACCCAGTCTGGCTCCAAAGCCCAAGCTCTAACCACTGTGATTTGTGGCCCTCATTTTCATTATTATTAGCATATGCCATAGTTGACAAAATAATTAGCAATAGTTTCCACACTTTATCAATATGAAAAAAAGAGGCATTATATGTAGAATTCAGAAAGTTTTTTATATAGGCTCTGTTGACCTCAGAAGCTTCCTTTAACAAAAATAATTCTTAAAATAATAACAATAATAACTCTCTGCATATATTCAACAGCTGGCTGATGGAGAAGCTGGACAAGGGTGGGCATCCCTCTTGATGGAAGCAAACACAGACACTGAGTTATTCAGCTTCCTCCCTATTACATGGTAACAGATCTGGGCCTTATCGTTTCCTGCACTTTCTTTCTCTGAGCCTAGGGGAAAGTATACTTGGTGTGTACCACAACATGAGAAGCAGGGCAGTAAAGTGAAAATTAGAGGGACCTGGGTCCTGAAGAACTGATGTCCTGTTCGAGCACTTGTCCTCACCTACAAAGCAAGACTAGAGAGCTGCCCTCCCACCTCTGGGTGCATAGGCCACCTTGTGCAAGCACCTGACACCTGTGGGTTGCTATGATGAGGTACCAGATTTTGGAGAGAATCTGTACGTCTTTTTTGTAGTCATCCTTGGTCATGTGGCTTCCTTTCTGCATTGTAGATAATCTAATCTCATTAAAGTGGTTCTTGTGGGGATCTTCTTCATAAGGATCATTTTGGGTTGAATTCTCAGAAAACCATTTGAGTGTCTGATTTGGGCCAAGCCTTAAACTGTCTTACTCTCAGCTGTGAAAATTTTCTCTAAATGTCTTGAAATTTGCCTTCCTAAAACATAATGTTCAATTTACCCCAATCTAAACTCTTAGTGCACTTAGGATCTGTATAATTCATTGTAGCTCTGAATTATATTACCTTCTATATTTCACTCTGTTTCAAATACTATCTTAATTATAGTCACGTATGCATTAAGGGCAAGGACCCTATTTTAGACATTTGTGGGCCCACCATGCATGGCATTGTCCTAGACACAAAATGAATATAATCGATAAAACTATTTTATCTTGAACCCCTCAGACTTTAATTACATCATGAGACTGTGAGAGGGAATAAAGGAAACCTCATTTAAAATGGAGTCCAGATGCCAGGAGGGGGAGCTCTCCTGGTGTACTACTTGTTGGCAGCCCCCTGAAGAACCAACAGGAAGAAGCCTATACCTTACCCTAGATAAAGGAAGATTCTTCTCCTTGCCCAGCAACAGCCCAGCCAATGAGAGACTGTCACAACTCAACCAACGAAAAGCCACTACACTCTGAACTCCCAGTTTACTCCAATGAACTTTTTGTTTATAATGACCCCTCCCAACTTCCTTACCCCTTTCCTCTACAAAAGAGTGTTCCTCTTCTTTGTTTCTGGAACTTGCCTGTGTTTCATCGTAGCTTTCTTCTCCTGAATTGTAATTCCTCTCCTATTCCTGAATAAACCCACTTTGCTGGTAAAGTAACTGGCTGTTTTATTTTCAAGATTGACAAGATCACAGAAACTCAGAATTGGGAGACCCTAAAATTTGTCAGGTAGTCCAGTTCCCCCACACAGCAAGAATTCCCTGTAGATGGCCTTCCAACCTCTAAACACTCCCAGGATTGGAGAGCTCACCAATCTGCAGGCAGTTTATTGTACTAGAGGATGGCTTTCTCTCCCCATCATCTTATCTCCCCCTTTTAAGAGAAAGATACACTGTCAAATTCCACTGCAGAAAGACAGAGGGCAAATCCTGCAAATTCTCCTCTGCCAAACTTGTGCCCACCCCACTGTAAATTGAATTCCCAAGGTGCCTCTCCAAATTCTGCAAAATCTGGCCCAGCCCCAGTTACTTGCTTTGAATCTTAGGCAAATTATGTCACCTTGCTACTTCTCAGTTTCTTCATCTGTAAATGGGGTAACAATTCCAACCTCACAGGTTGTTGTGGAGATTAAATAAAATAATGCACGTAAACACTGTCTGGCCTATAGCAAGTATTCAGTAAATACTAGCTGGTGTAATTGGAGGGTAATAGCGGATGCTGTCCTGACTGGAATAAGGCAGGCTAGCCAAATAAGGCATCATGGTTGAGATAAACCTAGAACAGTACTTTTAAGGAAGAAAGGAGGGAGTTCAGGGACACCTGGGTGGCTCAGTCATGATCCCAGAGTCTTGGAATCAAGTCCTGCATCAGGCTCCTTGCTCAGCGGTGAGCCTGCTTCTCCCTTGGCCTGCTGCTCCCCCTGCTTGTGCTCTCTCTCTCTGACAAATAAATAAATAAAATCTTTTTAAAAAATAAAGAAAAGAAAGGAGGGAGTTTGAAGAAGAATAAGAGAGCATTTGGGAAGGAGTTTTGGATAGGAAAACGGAGTTTTCAGCTGAAGTGGAAAGCATAAATTTAAATGTTAGCAAGCAGAGGGGGAGGGGGAAGGATAAGCAGGACCACCTAGTTAAGTGCACAATCTGATGTGGAAGGGAAATGGAAGTCAATCTAGGGTTATGGGAAGTAGAATAATGGATCACAGCAGCAGGACTCAAAAAAGAGAAATCCTGCTACCATGTGAAGTTTAGACTGGAAGTCAAAAAGCAGACCAGGAGACATTGGCTGGTTCAGTTGCGGAGGACTAATCTTAGACATCTGAGATCTCTTAGTTCCACTATCTATTTTCTTTTTTTTTTTTTTTAATTTTTAAAGATTTTATTTATTTATTTGACAGAGAGAGAGATAGTGAGAGCAGGAACACAAGCAGGGGGAGTGGGAGAGTGAGAAGCAGGCTTCCTGCCTAGCAGGGAGCCCGATGTGGGACTCGATCCCAGGACCCTGGGATCATGACCTGAGCCGAAGGCAGACGCTTAACGACTGAGCCACCCAGGGGCCCTCCACTATCTATTTTCTTAATAGTTTTTGTTTTATCTTATTCTGGGCTTCCAGCTGGCATATGTAGCTGCCATTAGGATTGCTGGTCTGTAGAATCCCTATAGTCCCTAATCTAGTAAGTTGTTTCAAACCTATAATGGGCCCAAACCCAAATAATCAATCTAAACTCATCATTCATTCACTCACTTATTCATTTATTCACTAATACATCTATCCATCAAATAATCACACCAACCACTGATTTGTCTAGGTTCTGGAATATGCCTTAGAAATGAAGAAGAAGTAGCCATTGCTTTTAAGGGGTTTATAGTCTGTCTTCTGGGATAAACAGATGCGCAAATAACTCTTTAAACTAGACAGATTCTAAGTACCACAAGAGAGGAATGAACAAAATTCTATGCCAGGGGTTGAAAACTGGGAGCAAATCAGGCAGTATCTGGCCAGCAAATGTTTTGTTTGGCCCACATGGTGTTTTATTTCAGTTTTAGATTAGTTGCCAACACTTAAAAATTAGGGCATTTCACATAAAAACCCAAACTCATAGCTTCTGGTAAAAACAGGAAGATCTGAGCACACTAGGCCAAATTCCTGTAGGGTGGTAATTGGCAGGAGCTGAGCAACAGCTGCCCTTTTTAGGCAGAGCATGAGCTCTCTCGTTTGCCACACTCCTTGCCACTCCCTTTTACTCTCTGACATGAAAGTCAAGGGTGCTAGTTATCAGCAGCTTGTGGTGGGTACTTTCATAATAGAGTTAAGAAAAAAGTAAAAAGAATTCTTTAATTTATTTTTTTTTTAAAGATTTTATTTATTTATTTGAGACAGAGAGAATGAGAGGGAGGAGGGTCAGAGGGAGAAGCAGACTCCCTGCCGAGCAGAGAGCCCGATGCGGGACTTGATCCCGGGACTCCAGGATCATGACCTGAGCCGAAGGCAGTCGCTTAACCAACTGAGCCACCCAGGCGCCCTCTTTAATTTATTTTTTAATTATTATTTTTAAGGAGGCTCCATGCTGGGCATGGGGCCTGAATGTGGGGCTTGAACTCAGGACCCTGAGACTGAGAACTAAGCTGAAATCAAAAGTCGGGCATTTAACCAACTGAGCCACCCAGGTGCCCAAAAAGAATTTTTTTTAAACTCAAATTTCCATTAAAAGTAGAAGTGACAGGGCGCCTGGGTGGCTCAGTTGGTTAAGCGACTGCTTTCGGCTCAGGTCATGATCCTGGAGTCCCGGGATCGAGTCCCGCATCGGGCTCCCTGCTCGGCAGAGAGCCTGCTTCTCCCTCCGACCCTCCCCCCTCTCATGTGCTCTCTCTCTCTCTCTCTCTCTCTCTCATTCTCTCTGGCTCAAATAAATAAATAAAATCTTTAAAAAAAAAAAAAAAGTAGAAGTGACAGATAAACTGGTAGGGCTATATGTTTCAAGAAAAGTGGGGTGCAGAATAGCATACTACTCCTAGGAAAGACAATTCCTTGAGTTTAAGATGCAAATAAACATCTCCCATTATATTGCCTGCCTGACTCCTGCAGGCATTTGGGTTTGCAACCTCTGTAACATGAGGAAAAATTAATGTAGTAGCTAACAGTATTGGCTTTGGAGTGAGGAAAAAAGCTGGCTCCACCACTTACTTGCTGTGTGACCTTGGCGAATTAATTACCCTCTTTGTGCTTCAGTTTCCTTTTAAGTAAAAGAGAGGTAATTACAGTAACTAGCTCAGAGGGCTACTGTGAAATGACAATGAGATAAAAGACATGAAGTTCTTAGCCAGGGCCTGGTGTGTAGAAAGCATTAGCTATTACTAGTGCAGACTACAGAAGAGAGAGAAACCATATCCGAAGGGAACATTACAGAATGTTTATAATTTCAATGTAAGGAGATGAGGAAAGAAGGCATGCTTTCTGACACAGACAAGAGAAGGGAATGTTAAAGGTCCTATTCCACTGGTCAAAACAGAGTCTGCACCAGGAAGCTGAAAAGATCAGCTTGGAAGATTTTTAAGGTCAGGCTGGGGGAACTATCCAATAAGTCAGTATTTCCCCAGATGTTTCATTGTATGATGGATTTAGCTGATAAAAATGGAATACGACATTAACATCGACTCGTAAGGCGAGAAAATCATTCTCTTTTGATTCTCTTTCAAACCTTCTAATTAAGGATAGGAGAAAAGTCTTGCTCTGATGCTATTCACCTCAAACACCTCTTGGACCACACTTTCTAAATATCCAGTTCTTCAGGACAGTAGACAAGAGGCTTAAAAGCTTCCTAGCAACAGTATCTAACTACAACTTAATAACACCGTTTTGTTTCTCCCAACTTTGAGTTTCGCATTTATCCCACAGCAAGTGATACTGACGTTCAAACATGGAGCAATAAAGTTTCCTTGTAAAATCATAAAGTGTAAAATCATATTTGAGTGAAAATCAGTGAGACAATTCAGAGAAAAACGCCAAGTTTATGTGCATGTGGCAAAAATTGTGACGTTTCTGACAAACACTGTCGTGGGTAGTAAGATGACGGATTCTGTGTAAAATCGCCCCGACAGGCCACCACCTCATCCGTGGTAAACCCCCTAGCTCCCTCTCCAGGCCTCAGTTTCTCCATCCGCAAAAGGGTGGGAGGGCGACCCTGCAGTTGCTCAGACCTAGGGTTCAGGTCCTCAGCCCGGGCCACAGGCCCGTTGCCCCTGGCAACCACGGAGGTTTCCGCCAAGGTTCCCGCCATCCCCGCCAGCGCTCGGCCTCCCGCTCCTCCCGGATTGCCCGGCTCCTCACCACTGCTCGGCTTTATCTCTCCACGTCAACACGGCCCTCATCGCGGCTTCCCTCACGCCTCAGGCCCCTCCTCCCGCCTCAGCAACAGGCCCCACTCCGCCAGCCACTTTGGTTACCTGCGCTACCCCTGGCAACACACATGCGCAGTTAGCCTCGTGCGCGCAGCCAAATTCCGAGTGCGCAGGCCTAAAAGGCAGGGCTAGGAAAGGAGCAAAAGCGAAGATGGAACGGAGCCTAGGAGTCTGCGCAACTAAGGCGCGCGCGACTGGTCGGAATGGGCGGAGGGCGATACGTCTTCCTCGACGAAGGATTTGATTGGCTGAGCCGTGAAAATGGCGGCTGTGGGCAACTGGGTGGCCGGAAAGCTGCTGTGGAGTCTGACAAGCTTTCACCACTTTCGGCTCTTGATTTCAGCCTAGCGTTCTGAGCTGAAGAAGTTTTCGCATCTGATTCTGCTCCGCTCCTCGGGCGTCGCACCCTCTCGGCCATTGCTGCTGTCGAAGCCCCCCCTGAAGGGCATGGCTGGGATGGAGAGTCCGAGCCTGGGGGACTGCGGAGCTGCCCCCTCGGTCACCTCCAGTGAGCGCTCAGCGTCAGACCGGCCTTGTGACCTCCGGCAAGTTATAGTCCCCTTTCGGGACTCATTTTCACCATCTGTAAAATGGGAGCGGGCTGGGGTGCGTAGAAGGTGGATGGGCCTTTCTAACCTAGGATCGACAGATCTCGAGACCCACAGGGTTAGTTACTTGGAGCAGTGGCTGTAGCTCAGGAACTCTTCCAGTGGGTTCAGTCAGCCCTGGGGTGCATCCTGCTTCGTTAGCCGGAATGACGAAGGAGCTGGAAGCAGCAGAGAGGTTTTGTGCAAGGGGTCCAAGGAGAGGTCAGCTTGGGCTGGAGGATCCTAGGAAGACCTTGGAGGAGATGTCATGTTAAGCAGCCAAGGGTGCCCCCAAAATGGGTCCTATAAGAAGTTACAGAGGCGGGGTGCCTGGGTGGCTCAGTCGGTTAAGTGGCTGCCTTCCGCTCAGGTCGTGATTCCAAGGTCCTGGAATCGAACCCCGCATCCGACTCCCTGCTTAGCGGGAAGCCTGCTTCTCCCTCTCACACTCCCCCTACTTTTGTTCCCTCTCTCGGTGTATCTCTCTCTCTGTCAAATAAATAAAATCTTAAAAAAGAAAAAAAAAAAAAGGTTACAGAGGCAGCCACAGGCATGTATCCTGTGGCCAGGGCCTGGTGCGTAGTAAGCATCACTTATTTGGGGAGAAGGAGGGTGTCTCACTGACTCTTCTAAGCAGTTCTGTTGATCCCAGGTTAAGAGCTCATCTATTGGTTCATATTTTTAAATTTATGCCAAGTGTCACCAGAAATTTTTATAATAGCCCTGTTCAGTAATTAACAACAACAAAAAGTTCCTAGGGAATAGCTTGAGCTTTTCGTTGTGCAGAGACTTCCAACCCTTTGTAACCCATGTTGGAGGACAGGAAGATATTCACATAGCATAAGACTGGTCCATACTGATTTTAATCTCCTGTAGTCTAAATTTTAGTCCATATGGTTCCTGCTCTGTCATGGATTGAAATTGAATAAGCAGAGGAAAATAAATTTTAAATGAGCTGATCACTTGTACTTTGTTTTTTTCAGCGAGGAAGATGGTGCTCTGGGATCGGAAAGAGTGGGAGAAGATGAGAAGCAAGTGGTAATAAAAAGTAGCAGTGAGTGTAATACCCTACTGCAAGAATCCATTGCTTCTGCTCAGACTGGTGATACTACAATGACAGAATGCCATAAGTCTGTCCCGTGCGGATGGGAAAGAGTTGTGAAGCAGAGGTTATCAGGGAAAACAGCAGGAAGATATGATGTATATTTTATCAGGTGAGCATGCAAGGCAGTACAGATAGTACAGCCAAATCATTTTATCTAGACAGGTATTGGGAAAGCATCACAGAAATCTTGGCTTTTTTCTGTTCTTACCAGAAATCATTATAGATTTTATTCCTTGAGTGTCACTGGTTAGTTATAGCAAGTGATTTGGGGATAAGTACATATATCTTCTGCAAACTGTTGCCCTTAAATTTGTAAATAATTGTAAAATTATTTTATACTATCATAGAGGAAACTATTTAAAAGTACCACTTTATTACTTTTTTTTGTAATTTTAAATGACAAATACCCATGGCAACATTTGGAAATTATTAATTAAAAATCTGAAATAGGGTCCAATTCTTTTTAAGGTCACTTTTATTTACTAGCAATAAGTTTTCTTTAATATCATTTTCTAGCCCACAAGGACTGAAGTTCAGATCCAAAAGTTCACTTGCTAAATACCTTCACAAAAATGAAGAGACTTCCCTTACGCCAGAAGATTTTGATTTTACTGTACTTTCTAAAAGGGGCATCAAGTCCAGATATAAAAACTGCAGCATCGCTCCTCTGACATCCCAAATGCAAAATGAAAGTAATAGTTCAAACCGGAACCTCAGGACACGAAGCTGGTGGAAAAAAGATGTCTTTCCTCTACCAAGTGGTAGTTTGGAATTGCAAAATAGCAGAGGACTGTCTAACTTTAAAGAAGATGAGGGTGTTAATGATGTTGACTCCAGAAAGGTTAGAAAGCCCAAAGGAAAGGTGACTATTTTGAAAGGAATTCAAATTAAGAAAACTAAAACACGGTGCCGGAAGGGTTTTCCAGATTCTGCTCAAAGTAATAAGAAAAGAAAATCTGAGTATAAAAAGGCAGATGCTGAAAGTGAATCTGTTGTGCAAGAAAGTCAGCTTGGTAAGACACTCTCCATTTCTGATGTTGGAGCAAGCAACAAGACCCTCAGTGTAACCAGTGAAGAAAAGAGGCTTGTAAAAGAACAGTCATTGAGTTCAGGATCAAATTTTTGTTTTCAACAAATAACTTCTGGCATCATAAACAAATTAAGTTCAACTGAAGAAGCAGAACACAACAAGAATTGTGAGGAAACCTTTTTAGAATCTGAGGAAATAAAAGTAGAAGTTGGGGAAAGGAAGGAACATTTGCATACCGACGTTTTAAAATGTGGCTCTGAAATGGACAACAACTGCTCACAAACCGAGAAGGACTCTATTTCTGTGAAAATATGTCAAGGTATTCAGAGCACTACAGCTGCTAATGAACACGTGATGAGTTTATACTTCCATATACTATATTTCATGCCTGTACCCAGTTAGGATGTGGGAATAGAACAAAGAAATAGGACTAAATACCAGATACATTGTACCAGTTGATCCTATTACCTTATTTAACTGATCTTCAAACCCTTTCCTATGGCATAGGTGGAATTGGCTGGCTACCACCTTGCTAACCCCAGCTCAGGAGATTGTGCCATTTACAGCTGCTATCATCTCTCCCTGGTGCAATAGCTGGGACTCTCCTCAACAGTGCTTTCCCTTCCCATCTTCTTTCCAGCCAGTAATATTACGGCTTTAGGGAAAATGAAATGCTTCACTTGTGAAAAGGTTTGGGGAAGACTCCTTTTAATGCCTAAACGGTTGAGAATAGTCTGTGTCTACCCTTTTGCACCCCTCCTCTTATTTATTCCTGATGTGTGACTTCCAATTTCAGTTTGTACTTATCATAGTCATTTTTATCTTCTATTATAATGTAATGCTTTTCTAAACGCTTTAGAGCTCTAAATAATTCAAAACTGTATTCACATAGTTCATCTATTATTTGTAATATGCTTTTAATACAGAGTTCAGAGCTTAGCAGTATTGCCTTTATAATACCTCAGTGAATAAAAAATAAAAAGAAGACCTTTTGAGCAGCCCTGTATTAGTTATTCATTATGCCATTATGGTATAATGAATAACTCCTTCAAAGAAGAAGAAGAATTTTACTTAAAGTCCTGTCAGGAGATAGCCTGGACAAATTGGTGGAGCAGGGGGTTAGACTTGATTTCTGTTCTCAGTTCCACTCATGATTTTATGTCTTTGCTGTGCCTGGAATTCCTTTACCTTTAATAGAAAATGACCATATATACCTAGGAACTGCTTAAGAATTCAAGTCTCTCCTTTAAAGACTTTAAGCTTCTTAGAGCTTTGAGGTTTATGTAGCTTTATTGCTAGTATAATGGACAAATAAATACTAAAAACATCCTTTTGTGACCAAAACAGAAGTATCCTATTCATCCTATACATAAAGAAGTCTAGTTCTCAGCACAAGATGAAGTACCCTGAGTTTAAGAAGTGTCTAATGGAATTGTAAAGACTTTCCCGTTGGCTTAGTTGGAAATTGAAAAGTAAACTGAGCTTCAGTCTCCTACTAATAAAGGACGCTAGTTAATAATTATTTATAGGAACCCACAGAAGAAATTATCATGTAACACTTAGTAAGAGTACTTTCTTTTGACCTCTTTTTTTACTTTCTACTAGGCTTTGCCTATTCGAACTAGAATAGCAAAAAACAGTAGCTAATTATCTGGAGAGCTGGATACCTATCCCAATCTATAATTAGTCCCACTTTCATTTGGGGATTGTTGTTTAATTTCTAAGCCTTAGTTTGTTTATCTGTAAAATGGAGGTAATAATCCTCACCAGTCCAATTTTTCACATCAAGAATATTGCAAAGTAAAATGAGAAGTGAAAAAGATGGCTTCACACTATATAACTGCCAAGGTATTATTAACTGACATTCAAATTTAGAGGGTAAGGCTATGGAGAGTATTAAATGTGATGATTTTAGAAACTTGGGAAGCCTGATAATGCTGGTCAGGTAGTCTGTTATGTTAACTGAGCTTCCCAGTAGATAGTGATCTCAGTAGTCCAAGGTCCAAATCTTAGGTTTTTCAGTAGGTTTTGTTTTGTCTGTGTCCTTTTTTGTTTTTTAAGTGTAAAAATATTCACTGCAGAAATTTTGGAAAATATAAAAAATTAAAGGAGAAAAGAAAAATTAGCAACAACCATTATACCATTTTGGTTTATTTCATTCTAATCTCTGTTTCTCTTTTTTCTTTCTTTATTAAATTGGGATCATATGTAGACTACTGCATTTTCACTTAAAAAGTTAAGGACATGGGGGAAAATATTCATGATATAGTCTCAAGATGTTTAATGACCACATTGTACAAATGTGTCATAATTTAAAATATTCCATATTATTTCTAATTTTTTAGTACTATGAACTCTGAACATAAATCATAGAGTACTAGTGTAACAGAGTGGTTAAAGTTATGGACTTAGGAGCTGGACTGCCTGGATTTGAATTTCCGCTCTGACACTAACTGTGGGACCCTGGCCATGTTACTAAATTTATCTGTACTCACTCAATTTCCTTATCTGTGAGGTGAAAGTAAATAGTACCTAGCTTGTAGGTCATTAGTGGGATTAAGTTGGTTAATTTTTGTAAAGTGCTTAGAATAGTACCTGGCCAGTATTAAATGCTTTATAATAGTAGTGTGTTGTTATTTGCACCCCTGAATATTTCTCTAGGCTAAGCCATAGCTTCTATAAACAATGTTCACTATTCCTTTTCAGAAGATACCATTCCACGGACACAAATAGAAAAAAGGAAAACAAGCCTATATTTTTCCAGCAAATATAACAGAGAAGGTATCTCTTTCCTAATCAGAAAATTAGATTTTAAATCTGTTTCAGGTGTTCAGCTCTGATGCAGTGTGTTTGTTTAGCTCTTAGCCGCCCTCGACGCAAAGCCTTTAAGAAGTGGACACCTCCCCGGTCACCTTTTAATCTTGTCCAGGAAACACTTTTCCACGATCCATGGAAGCTCCTCATTGCTACCATATTTCTCAACCGGACCTCAGGTTTGTAGATTATTTTCATCTTTATCTTAGAGACAGTGTGATGAGGAAAAAGGGCACTGGATTCATTAGGAGGTCTGGGTTCAAGTTTAACTTTGAGTCTGTGTGACCTCAGGCAAGGACTTTCCCTTTCAGCCCTCAAACTCTTCACCTATGAGAAGGTTAGACTAGATGACATCCAAAGCCTTTTTAAGCACTACAGAACAGATTGTCATTTATTTTCTACTTCCAAACGAGTTTTGGTCAGCAGTGAAAATCAGTTAACATTCCTCCACCCTCTGTCATGTGTAAAAGCATTTCTTTTTCATGGAATGCTTTCTTTAATGTCATTGGCACTTCATATTCCATATGCTTTTATACTAGTTATCTGATGACTGGATTATTTGAAAACCAATAATCAGGCAAGGCTAGGTATCAGTATGATTTAGCCATACTATTAGCCAAATAGCTGATAGATAGTGTTGACTTTTGACTCTGAAGGTGGTTGCCTTTTCAGGTAATGGCTTCTCCGCAGGAGTTTAAAAAAAAAACAAAACAAAAACCCTCTATATGAGATTTCTAGATGAGGAAGTACCTGAACTTAAAAACAGCCCATCTGGAGGCTTGTAATCACAGTTACTTTTACTTCCCAGGCAAAATGGCAATCCCTGTGCTCTGGGAGTTTCTGGAGAAGTACCCTTCGGCTGAGGTAGCAAGAACCGCAGACTGGAGAGATGTGTCAGAACTTCTTAAACCTCTTGGTCTCTACGATCTTCGAGCAAAAACCATTATCAAGTTCTCAGGTACTTTCCTGTATACCCAAAGGAAAGAACATAAACTGCCTATTTAAGAGAGCCACACCTTAAACTTTAATGTCCTTGCATGCTACATTAATTGAGGTCATTCAGCTCAAGCACTGAAGGCATTTAAAAACAGTCCGGTTGCCCCAAACCACAGTCCCTCACCGACCCAAGCAATAAATCTTTTTTTTTTTTTTTTTTTTAAGATTTTATTTATTTATTTGAGAGAGAGAGAATGAGAGACAGAGAGCATGAGAGGGAGGAGGGTCAGAGGGAGAAGCAGACTCCCTGCCGAGCAGGGAGCCCGATGCGGGACTCGATCCCGGGACTCCAGGATCATGACCTGAGCCGAAGGCAGTCGCTTAACCAACTGAGCCACCCAGGTGCCCCCCAAGCAATAAATCTTTGCCCAACACTGGGACAGGTCATCTGGGCAGGATTAGAGGAAGAAGTCAGTGAAGCAGAATGCCCTGTTGACCATAAGGACTTTGCCTCTGTCTAGTTAGCACAGCACAAAATAATAATGGTTAGTAAGTGGCAGGTGAGAGGTTCAGATGGGGTGCTGCGGGAAATCAGAAGAGAGAGCCATCAGAACTGGGGTTGTTAGGAAAGACTTCTTGCTGTCCCTTTCTGCCATTCTCACCATCTAGCTCTGCATCACCACATATTTAGGGAAAGTATCTTTCTAGAGGCTGACCTGATCTGTGGGGTGTTGTATTTTCAGATGAATATCTGACAAAGCAGTGGAGGTATCCGATTGAGCTTCATGGGATTGGCAAATACGGCAACGACTCTTACCGAATTTTTTGCGTCAATGAGTGGAAGCAGGTGAGACCCACTCCCAGCCATAACATCTCCAGCATATTTTGTCTCTGAGGCAAAATAAGTCCATCCTTAGAGCTAAAACTATTTCTTGGGCACAGTTTTGTTCCAAGCTTGAGGGGCACGTGGTGGCATGGGTCTTTTGGTAGCAGGGAGAGGCTCCAGAGATACTCCCAACTCCATAAAGACTCCTTGGTGTGGCCTCTGACTGACCTCCAGCAGTTTGTCACTTCTGGCCCTGTGCTGTCATTCTCATTCATGTGTGGTCTCTAAGCCTGACATGGTTCTCCTCCTGTCACAGTCATACTAGCCTTCAGAAATATACCACTGAAGGAAAGCAGGCAGGTTTGGGCTTGGAAGGTATGCTTGTTGGGTTTCTCCTACTGGTCTCAGACTGCTTTTATGGTAACTGGGCCCTACTTCAGCTACCCAGTCAACTGAGTATGCCCTGCCCACAGATATCCAGAGGGTGTCCTGGCAGCGGTGGTACTGCCAGGTGGCCCAGTACACTGCCCTCTTGGTCTGTGACTCACCTTAAAGCATTCAGCTAGTAGGTCTGGCCAAGCCCATCCCTGCTCCACCGTTTATTGTGATCTGAGCAATCCATGTAACTCTCAGGGTCTATAACCTCCTTCTGGGAAATGGTATATTAGTACTTGACTCATGTTATCACCACCCCACATGGTAGGTCACGGTGAAGATCAGTACTAAATTGGAAAGTACTTTGTGAAGGATTACCTTAATGTAAGGTATAGTTTTAAGCATTCATGAATCCAGTTAGGCTAAAGGTTATACTTTTCAGGTATGCTATCCTAAGGTATTTTTCCCCTACCATACCTTTAAAAAGCCCATTTAAAAAATGTATTTCTGACGAACTTATATAAGGTTTCTGTCTCCTAATGTGTTATATTTCTTCCAGGTGCACCCTGAAGACCATAAGTTAAATAAATATCATGACTGGCTTTGGGAAAATCATGAAAAATTAAGTCTGTCTTAAAATTCTTTGAAATTTTCAAACTCATTTTTTATACATTACCTTGCACTTGATTCTTAAGAGCTCCATTCACCACAACCAACTGCCTTTACGGGTATATAGATTGTAATTAGTCCAACTAGAAATATAATGTAAGTTTTCTTAATGTGTGTAACACTGGTAGATCTTTGCTACTGAACGTACTAGAACATGTTTTGAGATTTTTTTTTAAATAAATTGTTATTTGACAAGAATCCTAAAAATGTAAATGACTTTTCCAATAATAAAATGTGATTCAAAGTTGAAAAAAAAACTTTCATAAGTTCTCAGTAATACAAAGCAGATTTCTATCATTGTTGCTTAAGGAAAGATTGAATTTTCTGTTCTCTTTCTATAAAAATGGAATTACACAGTTGTTATGTAAGATGCAATCAAAGAGTTTACAGCCAAATATGTAAGAAAAGATATTATAGGGTATGTTAGGCAGTTAATTTATATTTTTATATTTTACTAAAAAAAAGGTAACAATAAGATTCTTTTGTCATCATGTGTACTTGACGACTCTGTTTTAGCATCCATTTGATAACCTGTGAATATCTGCCTGCAGCTTTGTTTCAGAGTGTCAGCTTCTGGCTCATGCATTTTACCTTGACCCCCTTGTGAAAGCTCGAACATTTACCCATCTCTCAACCTGATGGAGGACAGGACCTTCTAAGTTTTGTATCTTTTTTTTTTAAGATTTTATCCATTTATTGGAGAGGGAGAAGCAGGCTTCCCATCGAGCAGGGAGCCCAATGCCAGGGCTTGATCCCAGGACCCTGGGATCTTGACCTGAGCCAAAGGCAGACACTTAACCAACCGAGCCACCCAAGCGCCCCTTGTGCCATTTTTAATACAGGTATTACAATGTTGTAGCTCAAATACTGAAACATTTACCTTAGAAAGAACTCATCAAACAACAATAACAGAAAATCCCAAGTTGTTAAGTCTCATTTACCAATTGCCATTTTAAGGTATAATTTGAAAATTAAATTGATTGAAGAAATGAAAAATAAATTGTTGGGGGGGAAATCGGAGGGGTAGACGAACCATGAGAGACTATGGACTCCGAGAAACAAACTGAGGGTTCTAGAGGGGAGGGGGTGGGGGATGGGTTAGCCTGGTGATGGGTATTAAGAAGGGCGCGTATTGCATGGAGCAGTGGGTGTTATACACAAACAATGAATCATGGATCACTACATCAAAAACTAATGATGTACTGTATGGTGACTAACATAAAATAAAAAATTTTTTTTAATTTTTAAAAATTAAAAAAAAAAAAATTGTTAGGGAAACTACCTTTGTGGTCGGGTGGAGTGTGCTGTAGGACAAGTTGGTTGTTTCCACTTTAGTGAGCTAGTTTCAGTTTTTGGAGAGAGAGAAGGATTTTGACCAGAGAACGGGAAAACTGGCCATATCCCCCCCAACAAGGCAAACACCCACTTTATAACATCCCATCACATCTTTATTTAGCAATCCTCAACATAGCATTTACTAAATGCAAACCCTGTGCTTGTGAGAGACACAAAGATGAAAAGGTTCTGTAAAGGGGTGCCTGGCTGGCTCAATCAGTAGAGCATGTAACTCTTGATCTCAGGTTTGTGAGTTGGAACCCCCTGTTGGGTGTAGAGATGACTTAAAATAAGATCTTTGGGGGGAAAAAAAAAGGTTCTGTAGAGACATGTGATCTCAGGGAGAGAGAAAGGCACACAAAATAATGGAAGGGAACAAAAGGAGTAAGTTGTAGGGGCAAGATGCCCAAACCCTGCAGCTAAGAGCATAGAGGGCCCTCTGAAACGCTGGGCCCCAGCTGGGATTGGGGGCTAAGGCAAGCTCACCAAGCCTAGGACATCAGGTGTGGCTGAATGGCAGGGCCTGCGGTCAGATACCCTGGGGAGTATGAGCCTGTGTGGACACAGCAAGGGAGCTCCAGCCGTGGCCATATCTGGCTTTTCTCCTTTGGTGCAGGTGAGGTCGCCTGCCCTCTGTACCTGTTTCCTCATCTCGTTCAAAAGTGATAGTGAGGCTATCACCACTCATAATAACTTACACAGTTATAATGATTATTGAGTTAATGCATGTAATTGCTTAAACGGAGCCTGGCTTATAAAAGTGCTGTTAATGTGGCTCATAGGGATGGTCTGAGTGACTACCTCAGGTTGAGAGGGTCACAAAGATGATACAGTTCGTTGAAGATGGTACCTTATGCAGACTGAGCGCTCAAGTGTTTGTTTTTTAAAACTTTTTATTGAGACAAAATTCACATAATATAAAATTCATCATTTAATCATTTTAAAGTATACAATTAAATGATTTTTAGTACACTCAGCAAAGTTGTGCAACCATCATCACTAACTCTAAAACATTTCCAACCCGTTAAGAAGAAACCCCGTGCCTGTTAGCAGTCAAACCCAAAGCCACACACCTCACCTCCAGCCTCTGGCTATTGCCAGTCTGCTTTCTGTGTTTATAGATTTGCCTGTTCTGGGCATATCTTACAAATAGAATAATATGTGACCTTTTGTGTCTGGCTTCTTTCACTTAACATAATGTTTTAAAGGTTCATCTGTATTGTAGCATGCATCAATACTTAACTCTTTTTTTTTAATATCTATTTGACAGAGAGAGAGAGAGCGAGAGCAGGAACACAAGCAGGGGGAGTGAGAGAGGGAGAAGCAGGCTTCCCGCGCAGCAGGGAGCCCCATACAGGTTTCCATCCCAGGACCCCAGGATCATGACCTGAGCCCAAGGCAGATGCCCCAGTACTTAACTTTTTTATGACATTCCATTGTGTGGACGGAGCACATTTTGTTTATACATTTATCAGTTGATGGGCATTTCAAGTGTATATTATTAATATTCCTGTTATCAGGTTTTGTATTTCTAAGCCATGGCACCCTGTCATTAGGGGGCAAAGCATACTGCTTCTATTTGGCCAAGACTCTGGGTTTCTACCACCCCTCGGGAGGAGGCAGGGCCTGTTCCTTGGATGAAAAGGAAAGACGTGGAGGCCGGCTCAAGATCCTACAGCTTTCAGGACAACCAGGGATTTATTACACCAGGTTCAGGGGCCACTGGGCCATACTAAGAAATCCTGTCTTTCGCCAAGCCAGGAATTCTGCATGGCTGCGATTGCCTCTCAGGACCCGCAAAAGGAGAAGCACGAGGCATTTGGGAGTGGGAGGGTCTGCCCCCGCAACCCTCCTCCTCCCGCGGACTTCGGAGCGTGGCAGCGTTCAGCCAATCAGCGCAGGGCGTCTGTAGTCCTGGCAACAGTAGCTTCTACGCTTGAGACTTCAGGGTCTCTTGCAAAATTTGGAATTACTGTTTTTTGGTGCCCCCACGCAAGCAAGCAAGCAAGCGCGCACACACACACACACACACACGCACACACGCATTCATACACACTCTTCAGCGCCCGCCCCCGACGCTGTGACCATGGACGACGATTCCCAGGAAACGAATGAGTCTCTGTTCCTGTCGCTGCACGGTAAGCTCCAGGGAAGCAGCGCCGTGCAGATGCGTGCAAGTGGGGTGAGGGCAAGGACGGGGGCAAATATCTCATTGTGCCGTCCCCCCCTCTAGATGTGGGGTTGCCAAGGAGTCGGGGGCAGGTCATGCACATTTCTCAGATTTCCATGCCCAGGCTGGAGGTGTGGACCAAGTTGCCTTGGTCTGAAATCAGAGGTCCAATCTTTGAGCCCGGGAAAGACATCCACAGCCCTCTGGCTCGCCCTCTGCCCCACTTCTCTGCTGGATATTAATGTATTGGGTACTGGAGAAGCATGGAGAAAGCTATCAGTCCTCAAACCTTCCACGGTAGCCTGCTGCTGCAAAGCCCTGCAACTTCAGAGGTGAAGGACAGGCAGATAAATGGATAATTACAGAATAAAGGGTGGATGCCAGGCCTGGGGATGACACCCAGGAATAAAAGGTCTGCTAAGTGTAGAGGATGGAGAGGAACAGTTCCAAGGTCTGGAAGAGATCTTTACACTGGGGTCTAAATTAAGGATACAAGGAGTTCTCCATGCCAAAATGGGGAGGAAAGGCATTCCAGGCCAATAGAACCACATGCAAAGAGGCTCAGACATATGGTGTCTTCAGGAAATTGCTGGTAATTTGAGTGTTACTGGGGATGAGAGTGAGAGAGGTCAGAAGGGACAAGATCATGAAAGAACTTGTGAGTTAAGAGATGGAGAAGCCACTGGGAATGACAGTATTGTATTGGGAGCATCAGCAAATGCAGAGTGAATTGGCAGACTCAATACTGGAAGCACAGACTGATGAGATCTGGGGCTGTCCAAAATATCCAGACCAAAGATACTGAGAGGTGAGGGAGAGTGGTCAGGCTAGAGGGACTTGGGGGCTGAGTGAATAGGAAACATGAAAAGAACAATCCAAGATGATGCTCAGGTTGGTAGCTAGGGTGACCTAGAGATGGAGGTGGCTTTCACAGAGATCAGGAACCTAACAGGAGGAACAGATTCAGTGGAGACAGGACATGGAGATCAGTGCAGTCTTCATTGGTTGAGTCTGAGATACTTGTAGGCCATCCAAGTGGAGATGCTTTAGGAGCAAGTGTATAGAAAGTTGCAGCTAATTTCAAGTCATAAATATTGGTGTGGGTGTCCTCAGCATAGAGAAGGTCACAGAAACACGAGAGTAGGGGAGATTGTTTGAAAAAAAGAAGAAAGCCCAGGTATAAACCTGGAAGGCACCAATTTTAAGGGGTGGGCAGGAAAAGAGAAGCCAAACAGCAAGTGGCTTGAGAGGTAGGATGGAACTTAGGGAGAGATTTGAATCAGAGCCAAGACAAGACAATTTCAAGAGAGTTGAATTGTCTCCAGATACCTGAAGGGCTGTCCCACTAAAGAGGGAACAAATGCATTTTCTGGGGCATCAATGGGGAGGACTAGGACCAACAGAAATTCCAGGGAAACGAAATCTGGGTCAATATAGGGAAGTCTTTTCTAGCAATCAGAATTAGGCATCCACAAGGCAAAGTAGAGAACTCCCTGTCGCCAGAGGTGTATACAAGCAGAGGTAAAATCTGCCAGGGTCATTGCAGAAAGAGTTCCCTGACCTGGGAAGGCAAGGGGACTAGTTAGCCTCTGAAAGCTGTCCTCACAATCTCTTGGGGACATTTTCACACAGTCTCTACCCACAACTATGTGGTGACATCTTTTACTATAAGAGCCCACATCACTTTCCTACCAATGGACACAGGACCCCAAAGATCACTAGAATGGAAGCTCTGTGGTGTGGTGGGCATGTGACCTTTGACAGGGTAGTCAGGGTGACTTTGGGGGGGTGCACTTGGGCTGAGAACCATATGGTGAAAAGGACGCAGCCAGGGGAGATCTTGGGGAATCCCATGCTCTTCAGAGGGCACAGCAAATGACAAAACCAAGTTGGGACAGAGCTAGGAGAGTTGGACAAAGAGAAAGCAGGCCTGCACAGCTGGAGCAAAGTGAGCAAGGGGGAGAGAAGTGGGAGCAGGACCCAGGTGAGGACAGTGGTGTAGGCCATTGCAGGAGGGGGTTGCTTATTCTAGGGGCACTGAGAAGCCATTTCAGTGAAGCCATTGAAGGGTTTCAGAGGGGACTGACTCGTGACTCTTCTGGCTAAGGGAAGATCATGGATTTGGGGTCTAGTGAGGACACAGTGGCAGTGGCAAGGCCAAGGAGGAGCATATTTTGAGTGTGTGCCCATGGTTGACGTGGTAAAGTTTAAACCCCTTAATCTGGCATTCAAGATGATTCCAACTTCATTTCCCATTAACTTCCTCCTTCACACACAATGTGCTTCCAACTTGTGGAACTGTAGTAACCGTAAAATCTCCAAAGCCCACCCCTAAACTTTCCCCACGCTGGCCCCTCCACCCCTGAAATCTGAATCCTTCTTCTTCTTTTTTTTTTTTTTTAGATTTTATTTATTTGCGAGACAGAGAGCATGAGAGGGAGGAGGGTCAGAGGGAGAAGCAGACACCCTGCTGAGCAGGGAGCCCGATGCGGGACTCGATCCTGGGACTCCAGGATCATGACCTGAGCCGAAGGCAGTCGCTTAACCAACTGAGCCACCCAGGCGCCCCTGAAATCTGAATCCTTCTTGAAGGCACATGTCAATGCCTCCTCCTTCATGATGACCTCCCGGGTTCCTCCATCAGCATTTCTCCCCCAACTGAGAGTATCTTGGTACCCCTCTGGTTACCCCACCTTGTTCCATGCCAGTGCTCTGTGGTTGGGCATCCAGCCTCATTTGGATCTGCACCTGACCATGCCAAGTACTGCATGATTCTCAGCAAATACTGGTCTGATGAATGGCTACATTCTCAGCTATACCCAGCTTCTTGTCCTCATAGAAATGATAAATGGGTTGTTAAGAAGTGCTCACTTCTGTCCACATTAATGTATACTCATTATTTTCTGACCATGAAAGAAATACATGGGCATTGTAAGGAGACTTAACAAATGTCCTGAATGTTCACTTTGTGCCAGGCTGGGCACCAGGGATACATGGGAACTAGGACACAGTCCTTAACATTGGAAAACCCACAGGCTGTTGGGAGAGAAAGACTCAGAAAGCATCTTCATCCAGAAAAATATGGTAAATGCTATGATGGGGATGGGCATGGGTGCTATGGGAACCCAGAGAGGGCATGAGGGTGGTGGTGGGGGGGAAGGCTTCAGGAGATGGTGATGCCTAACCTAAGTCTCGATGAGCATTCCAGAGAGAGGAAATAGCATGTGGCCAGGGCAAGGGGACCAAGGAACTGTAGTCAGCTCAGTTTTGGGGTACAAATACAGGGTGAGCCCAGAAGGAACAAGAGAAGGAGCCCATTAGAGAGGCTGGCAGAGGTGGGTAGGTCTGGTGGGGCCAGATTAAGGAGATTGAATTTTATTTTGGAGGCAATGAAAGGGTTTTAAAGCAGGGGAGTTTGGGTTTTAGAAGGAAAATATGGTGACAATATTTTTAATAATAATGTTATATCCCTTCTGAATTTTAGAACATATCTGTTATTCATTTGATCTATCCCAGCTCTGCTACTAATCAACTGTGTGACCTTGGGCCTCTCGGGGCCTTAGTGCCCTTGTCTGTAAAATGGTATAATCTTAGAGCTGACCTATTAGGTCTGTCCATTTGACATCCACTCATTCACCAAATAATTACTGAGCTCCCTCCATATGTTGGCATTTGGAGGTGCTGGGGCTCCAGCAGGGAACAAGAGAGATGAGGTCCCAGTCCATAGTCTGTTGAAAAAATAAACATCAACCAAGTAATTACACCAGGGATTTCAAACACAAATGTCTGCTTGAAGCACACATTTAATAAATGAACTGATGTGTATTTGAGACAACAGAGAATGGTAGGGACTACGGAGGGGGCATGCCCCAGCCTAAAGTAACTCAAGCTGGAAAATTTTAAGGAATATGTCAAACAAAACAGGACCCCAAGCCTCATTCAGCATGAGGGCCACCTAATTCACATACCTGTGATAAGTGGTCCAAATGAAAATATAGGTTATATTACGCAGAGATAACATGAGGATATAACAGAGCTTGGGAGCTGGAGAGGTAACATGTGGTCTGAAGATGAGGACTGAGGAGGGGATGGATGGGGGAGGGAGCATTTCTGGCAGATGGAACACGTGGAAAACCCTTAGGCAGGATGGAGCTTGGACCATTCAGGGATCATTGAGAGAAGGTCAAGGCATCTGGGATATAGTAAGGAAGGATAGGCAAGTGATGAGGTCGGAAATGTTGACAGAGGAGGGTCATGGGACTTTGAAAGTCATGGAAGCGTTTCAAAATAGGTGAAGGGTGAGTACATTAAAAAAAAAACAAACAAACACTGCACTTACTATGAATAAAGCACCTCTAAAATGGACTGATTCTAACCATCTCCACCACTCAGTAAAGTAGGTACCCTCTTTCTCTCCATTTTACACATGAAGAATTGAAACGGAGATGCTAAGTAATTTGCCCAAGATCATGCAGCCATGAAGCAACAGAGCCAGGACAGGGCTGGAGCATTCTGGCTCCAAAGCCTCTGCTCGGATGATCAGACCAAATCAGAATGGCATTTTTATTTTTATTTTTTTTAAAGATTTTATTTATTTATTTGAGAGGGAGTGCATGCACGAGCAGGGTGAGGGGCAGAGGGAGAGGGAGAAGCAGGATCCCCATTGAGCACAGAGCCTGACCCAGAACCCAGCTCAGATCATTACCTGAGCTGAAGTTAGGCACTTAACTGACAGAGCCACCCAGGCGCCCCCCAGAATGGCATTTTTAAAAGATCATTCTGGAGGCACCTGGGTGGCTCAGTTGGTTAAGCGTCCAACTCTTGGTTTCGGCTCAGGTCATGATCTCAGGGCTGTGAGATTGAGCCCCATGAGGGGATCCTCACTGGGTGTGGAGCCTGCTTAAGATTCTCTCTCTCCCTCTCCTTCTGCACCCCCCCCCCCCGCTCATTCTCTCTCTCTCAAATAAATAAATAAATCTTTTTTTAAAAAAAGATCATACCGATTGCGGCCGATAAGAAGTACTGGGGTGGGGTGGGGTGGGGTGGGACGAGTAAGATTAAATAAGAAAAAGCATATAGAGCTCTTAGCATAGTGCCTGCCACCAGGAGCGCACAATCATTATTATAGCAAAGCAATGATAAAGCCAGGCCTGGAACCCAGATGCCCTATCACCCAGCCTGCTGCTGTAGCATTTTTCTTTCCTGAGGATTCTGTTAGTCCTCTTTCTGAAAGAAACTCACCTAACACTCTTCCCCCAAGGACTCTGCCAGTCTAAGACCTCGGGTGATGATGAAAATGCCAGCAAGGACTCCATATTCGATCCTGAACCAGTCACTGCCCACTGCTTCAAGCCGTTCAAGCAGAAGGATTTCCACCTGCCTCAGAGCCGCCGGCGGATCATCATCTTGCCCCAAAACAAGGATCCGATACCCATCAATCTCACGGCCCAAGCCCAGACTCCCCTATGGCCAATCTCCAGCTTTAGAGCCCTGGGAGCCGGGGACATCCCAGGGCAGCCGGAGGACGCGAGGACCTGGCTCAGCCAGAGGCTGAAACTTCGGCAGAACCTGGAGTCATTTGGCGACACAGAGAAATGGCTGCAGAACAAGCCTTGCCTCACCCCTTCAGAGGCCAAGGTCTTATACATGATCCAGAAGGAGCATGAGGCCCAGTTGCTGGCCTGTCTGACTCCTACCAGAGCCACCAAGGTGAGCCGCCCCATTTGCTGATGAAGACACTGAAGGTGTTAGGGGCATACTGTCATGGCATTTCATTCCCTCGGGTTAGGCAGGATAGGGGTCATTCCCCCCATTTCAAAGAGGAGCAAAGAGAAGTCCCCAAAGGGAGATGTATTGGTTGTTTATTGCTGTGTAACAAATGCCCCCAAACATTTAAAGCCGCGAATGTTTATTATCCCACTGTTTTTGAGAGTCAGGAATCTGGAGGAGCTTCGCGGCTGGCTCTGGCTCAGTCTTTCGTCTCAAGTGACTGGCACGTGCCACAGACATATCTGAAGGTTTGACTGAGGCAGAGAGATCTGCGTCCAAGCTAGCTCGCTCATGTGGCTGTTGGCAGGGGGACCTCAGCTCCTGGCCACGGCGACCGCTCCATAGGGCTGCTTGAATGTCCTCACCACCTAGCAGCCAGCGTCTCCCAAAGTGAGCCGTCCAAGGGACTAGGCAAGGAGGAGGCCTGCAATGCCGCTTATGACCTCATCTCAGGAGATAGTAGTTTCAGGAGAATCACATGATCACTTTGACCGGATGCTATTTGTCAGAAGCAAGTCATTAAGTGTTGTCCATGCTCGAGGGGAGGGGAATCAGGCTCCGTCTCAGGAGGGAGGCTGTGACTCTATCTTAAAACCACCCGAGGAGGGATAATTCCTGGCATTCCATCTATGGGTCATTTTATTTTTTATTTATTTTCTTATTTTTAAAAGATTTTATTTACTTATTTGACAGACAGAGAGACACAGCGAGAGAGGGAACACGAGCAGGGGGAGTGGGAGAGGGAGAAGCAGGCTTCCCACCCAGCAGGGAGCCCCATATGGGTTTCCATCCCAGGACCCCAGGATCATGACCTGAGCCCAAGGCAGACACTTAACGACTGAGCCACCCAGCTGTCCCTATGGAGCATTTTAAAATACTCATTGTTCATTCATTTGTTCATGGACACATGTTTGTTAAGGGCCAATATGTGCCAGGCAGGTGCTCCTAGTGCTGCTGTGAGGATCACAGTTGTGAGGTTGGAAGAAAAAGGAGGAACTCCCTTTTATAAATACAGAAATAGAAGCTCAATGAGGGGGCTCCCTGCTCGGCAGGGAGCCTGCTTCTCCCTCTGACCCTCCCCCCTCTCATGTGCTCTCTGTCTCTCTCATTCTCTCTGTCTCAAATAAATAAATAAAATCTTAAAAAAAAAAAAAAAAGAAGCTCAATGAGGCCAATCAATTGTCCAGACCTATAGAAGTAGTTAATGGAAGTCAGTATCAGAGCCCTCATCCCCCAGTGCTTGCTCTCTGTGACATTTCCTGGTAATGCAAACACTTGAAATTTCTCCCAGGTCAGGTGAAGTTGGGGTAGGAGGTCGGATAACTTGGGTTTAAACCTAGCTCTGCTACTTCTTAGCTCTATGATCCCCAATCTATTAAATGGGGATAACCATTGTACCTACTTCCTAGGGTTGTTGTGACATCTAAATGGATGAATTTATATAAGGTGCCTTGGACAGTGCCAGCCATAGAATGAGCACTCAATATTATGTCTGCCATTTTGATTACTACTGCAGTCTCACTGATGTCAGAGTCAGTCCTTGGTGTAATCAGAGTCCAAACCCAAATTTCATAGGTCTAACACACCCTTCCTAACAGCAGCACAGTGTCTATGAATAAGCACTAGACTTGGGTTAGAAACCCAGCTCTACTGCTCAAGGGTTGTGTGTCCCTGGACAAGTCACTTCACTTCTCTGAACCTGTTTTTTCAGTTGTAAAAAAAGGGAAAGTCATACCTAATACCTAATTTACAGCATCATTTATTCATTCAGCAAACAATGACTGCCTATCTGCCTAGGGCTGGGGGTCTTTTTCAGTAAGGGGACGGGAGGTAAGGGTATGTAGCTTAAATAATTGCTTTTGAGATGTTCAGATGTTAATGGGGGAGGCAGACACATCAGTTGGGTGACTACAGTTTGCTACAGGCCATTAATAGAGGGAGGTTCCAAACACAGAGGAGCTATAGACTAGGGAACAGAAAGGCCCTTTGTAAACTGTCAGGTGCTGCACCAAGGTAAGGGGGTATTATTCTGAAGTATATATATATATATATATTTATTTATTTATTTATTTATTATAAAATATATAACCTGGAATTAAAGGAAGATGAGGATTTGGAGAAGTAGAGAAAGAAGGAAAGGTATTCTGGGCAGGAGGCCCAGTGGGAGCAAAGGCTGGGAGGTAGGAGGATTAGAGAGCCCTGTCTGGCTCCAGGCAGGGGCCTGTGTTTTGGGGCACTGAGAGCCCAGAGGGATTATAATCCTGACTTGTCTGACAGGAGACATGTGGGTAAGAATGAAATGTCAGTTCTCCTAATGTCCAACCCTCTTGTTTCTGATGGGAAAACGGAGGCCCAAAGATGCAAAGTATCTCTGGCGACACGCAGTTGCCCTGAATCCAATGCTCCTTGCCCTCCACCTTGCTGTCTGTTTAGAGCCCCTTGGCCCCTCTCTCTCCCTGTTCTAACTCTGGGAATCACGTGCCAGCGGCCTGTCTCCCCTGAATTCTCCCCCTCTGCCCCACTCTCTTGCCTCTTTCAGAAGAGCCCCCGGCCTTCCCGCCAACCTGTGCCCCAGCTCCGACTACCCAAGCCCTCCGCCTTGGCCACCTTGTACTCCTACCTGCGCAGCCGCAAGATCAAGATCCTAGAGATATTTAGCAAGGTGGACCGGAGTGAGAACCAGAGGATCTCTAGGGAGGAGTTCATTGTAGCACTGAAGGCGGTAAGTGCCTCCCATGCTCCCTCCGGGCTGGCCCGGGTGGGGAAGATGTCCATGCACCCTGCCCCCGCTGCTGCCTCCACCCAGGTCCTGGACCAAATGAAAAGTAGACACAGGGGACTCAAACCATCAGCCTTGTTACTTATAAAGCCAGCCTGGAAAATGTGGCATAACTTGTGGTCACATCAGACCCCTAAAACCACCCCTGCATGGATCTGACCTTGAAAGCCCCTCTCTGAGTGGAAAGCCTGCAGAACCGACCCCATAACCAGTCAGCTGCATGAGGAATCACCGTCTTGCCCATCGGACCCCAGAACTGCGCACAGAGATGGCTGGGCCTTCAGTCTTGCCTCTAGAACCTTCTAGACCTTCTCCAACTGTCACTGGCACATGATCATATAAAGGTCTGTTAAAATGCAGCTTCTGACTCAGTACCTCTGCGCAGGGCCTGAGATGCTGCATTCTAACAAGCTCCCAGTGATGTGTATGGTACTGGCCCACAGGCCACACTTTCAAGGGCTAGCCAAGATTTTAAGTTAATTATAAATAAATAAAATTTTAAAATCCACTTCCTCACTCACACCAGCCACGTTTTGAATGCTCAGTAGCCACACGTGGTGAGCAGTTCCTCTATTGGACCGCACAGATATAGAACATTCCATCATTGCAGAAAGTTCCATTGGTCTAGTAGGGGTCTACTAACTATCGCCCAGAAGTCAAATCCAGCCTGCCTCTGTTTTTGTAAATAAAGTTTTATTGGAACACAGCTACACTCATTTGTATGTATTGTCATGGCCACTTTCATGCTACGTTGGCAGAGTAGAGTAGTTGTGACAGAGACCATATGGTTCATGGAGCCTAAAATATTTACTATCTGGCCCTTTATAGAAAAAGTTTGCTGACCTCTGGTCTGCATGAAGTAAGCTTTTATATACTTTGAATACAAGCTACCTTTACAAAACACTTTAGGAAGCTGACTGGTACATCTTTTATGGTTTTAAATCATCATCAGTTTTTACACTGTTGTTTCATAACATGTACTCATCTAAACAACCTTTCAAAACATGAAAAAAAAGATAAAGCATTTTTAATCATCATAATCAAAAAAGATAAAATATTACATCCTTCCATCCCAGGAAAGTTCTGACCCTCTTTAAGGAAAGCTCAGTGAACTATGACTGCAGTCTAAAGAAGCTGAGGAACAAAATTATATTTCCTTTAAAACTTTTCTTCTTGAATATTTGGTTTTGATGGCAAGCATTATACTACAAAGTTGCTCACTGTCCCTCAGAGTAACGTGCTTTGTACTTCTGATCCTATTTTACTTCAGTTAAGGGAGGCTTATGTATTTCTCATGGACAAGGATGGTAGACGCGAAATCCTTTTTCCAGTCCAACCTGGGAAAACTGGCATTGAGATTGGTATGGAGTGGGGTGGTGGTCCGGAAGGAAGAAGTAGCAGACTTTGCAAAGATGGTGGCTTATCTGGATTGGGTTTTGAAGGAGAGATAGGAGTTCTTCAGATAGGTGGAAACGCCTGAATAAAGGCAGAGGGTGAGAAAGCGCAGAGTGTGTTCAGGGCCTGGGAGAGGGCTCTGAGCTCCTGCAGCAGAGGCCTTGGGCATGAGCTGAGAGTGGTAGTGGATGGAACGAGAAGCTATACAGGAGAGGTGGGGCCAGGCTGCTATGGCTTTGGCCATACAGGCAGGATGTTTGGATGGAGCCCGCCCACCTTTGTGGCTTCTCCTCTCTCCTCAGATTGGAGTCCCTCTGAAAGACCAGGAGGTGGAGGATGTTGTGATCTATCTCAGTTCTCTGGGAAAGCGCAACGGCATCACTATGGATATCCTGGTCAACAACTACAAGCAGTGGTCTTTGGCTCAGCAGAGAAGCACCCTGTCAACTGCAAGGGAGTGTACGTATCCACCCCCACCCCCATGTCTCCATTTCCCCATCCTGGAAGCAAGCACGAGGGAGGCAGCCTTGGCTTACTTCTTGAGTGTGTTCTCCAACTTTGGCTTACCATAGGTGGGCCAAGCCTTTGGAATTCCCAGGCCCAGCAGTCAACTAAAGAGTAGATATTCTCTCGAGTGCCCACCTACCATGTCTATTCAAAGGTGAATGAGGCCCAGCCCTTGTCCTTTTTCTTTTTTTTTTTTAAGATTTTATTTATTTATTTGAGAGGGAGGAGAGAGAGAGCCTGTGTGTGAGTACAAGTAGGGGGGAGGGGCAGAGGGAGAGGGACAGGGACAAGCAGACTCTCCGCTGAGCAGGGAGCCTGACATGGGGCTTGATTGCAGGACCCTGAGATCATGACCTGAGCTGAAGACAGACACTTAACCGACTGAGCCACCCAGGCGCCCCGGCCCAGCCCTTGTCCTTAAGGGAGGATTTTCAAAAGGTGGTTTCAGCCCACCAAAGCTTACCTGATAGACTGAAATCTGACCCACACAGAAAGCCCTTCCATTTGTAGTGGGCCCAAGGCCTTCTTACTATTTATCTATATTTTACTGATAAAAAGTTAACTAAAGGGGCACCTGAGTGGCTCGGTTGTTAAGCGTCTGCCTTCGGTTCGGGTCATGATCCCAGGGTCCTGGGATCGAGCCCCACATCGGGCTCTCTGCTCAGTGGGAAGCCTGCTTCTCCCTCTCCCACTCCCCCTGCTTGTGTTCCCTCTCTGGCTGTGTCTCTCTGTCAAATAAATAAATAAAATAAAATAAGTTAACTAAAATTGAAAAAAACAACTATAAAAAAAAACCACTAAAATTCAGAAACCAGAATTAACACATGTTTAGAGTTTACTGGAAAGTCTACTTTGATATCTACTATCAGAGATATTAGCAGGGTTGCTGTGAACAGTTGTGTGAGTTGTGCACAGCTCAAGTTCCATTTGCCAGGCCATGTGCTTGTGGAACCACATCTATCCAGATATAGCACAGAGGCAAATCAGAAATGGACTATCCATGGTGCTGGCTATGAACTTACTCTACAACACAAGAGTACATCATGGTTCCTTATAGCTTAGTGCCAATGTTGTTGTAAAAAAAATTAAAATTGAACAACTACAGATAAAATTAAAGCCCTCTTTAAACTTCCACCCAGGGCACCTGGGTGGCTCAGTTGGTTAAGCGACTGCCTTCGGCTCAGGTCATGATCCTGGAGTCCCTGGATTGAGTCCCGCATCGGGCTCCCTGCTCGGCAGGGAGTCTGCTTCTCCCTCTGACCCTCCCCCCTCTCATGTGCTTGCTCTCTCTCATTCTCTCTCTCTCAAATAAATAAATAAAATCTTTAAAAAAATAATAAATAAATAAAATAAACTTCCACCCACCATTCCAGAGCCCTCCCCAAATGTAACCAAATATAACATATAATAACAAATACAACAATATAACATATCCCCAAATATAACCTTTCTTTTTCTAAATAAAATAAATCTTGCTTTGCCCCCACCCATCAGGCTGGGAGGAGTTTCATTTCAGACATGTTGGTGTGGGGTGTTCCTTACCCTTTCTGAGGTCATGTGAGAGCCCTGCGGGCGGGGGGTAGTGGAGGGGTTTCCTTACCCACGTGAAGATTTGGGCCAGGGCCTCTGGAGCCCAGGTCCCACTGAGCTGGGCGCTGAGTGTCCTCACTAGTTGGCTCTTTTGGAGGCAGCGGGCAGCTCCCATAGAGACGCTGTTCCACAGGCCTCCAGAGCTTCACCCACAGTGCAGCACAAAAGAAGGTCCTGTTTGCTGTTTGGTGGAAACAGGATACTAGAAGATGAGAGGGGCAATAGGAAGGCTGGGGCCATGGTGCAGGTGAGGGAGGAGGCGGCCTTGCATGAGGGAGGCCATAGTGGAGGAAGAGAGAAGGGGTACCTTCGAGGTCCATCTCATATGGCACTGACCGGCTACATGGGAAGTGAGCAGAGGGGTGGCCGGCACCTGCTTGGTCACATCAGTTAACTGCTCGATGGATTCCCTAGCTGGGCCTCCTCTCAGTCTCTCGGTCCTTTCAGATTACAGATCCGCCAAGCACAGAGGTTCCCCACAGAGTGCATCCAAGAAGCAGATGGATTTGGCCCCACAGCCTCGCAAGATGGACCTGCTGACTGTGCCCGTGGTCGACACCCAGATGGAGGCGCGGCCCATGACTCTGGAGGAGATGGAGGATGTTGGCAAGCGGTACCGCGAGAGGAAGCGGCAGCACAAGGTACCCGGGCCAAGGGGAAGGGCATGGGGCTGGGCGCCTGGACAGGTTTGGGTTCAAGTTCACTGCACCTTCGGGCTGGGGCACTCCCGGGAGCAGGCTTCTTCATCTGATAATGAGAACAACACCTACCTCATGAAGTTTCTCTGAAGATGAAATGAGATCATGTTTCCGAGAGTATGGAGTTCCCCGCTCTCATTCTTTACCTGTGACTTTGCATCCTGAGACCAGGGCTGAGAGCTGCATCTTCATCACAGCTGGAATCCAAGTGCCCGGCACAGGGCCTGCCACCCAGTGGGCACTCAGAAACACATGACCAGTGAAGGAAGAATGAATGGCATGAAGGAATTCACCCAACAAATATTTATCGAGAGACGGCACTGGGCCAGGCGCTCTTTCAGCAGAAAACAAAACAGCCCCTGCCTTCAGGGAGGCAGACAGTATTAGTATTATACTATATATAAATGCATATTTTATTATATACAATAAATAGAATATAAAGATATATTATAATACTATATATTAAATTAATTATATATTAAATATAATAATATAATAAATATATAAATATATATTCTATTTATTATATATATAGGCATTGTAAGTGGTGCTATATCAACTAAGATCTGATTCACTTACATGACAAGAAAACCCCAACATCTTTGAGCAGGGATCAGCAAACTTTGTAAAGAGTCAGGCAACAACTATTTTAGACTTCTGGGGCTCTATCGTTTCTGTGGCAACTACCACTCAAAAGCAGCCACGGACTGGAGCCACTAAACAAATGAGTGCCTCTGTGTTCCAAGAAAAGTGTCTTTATAAAAACAGGTGCTGGGCCAGATGTGGGTTGTGGGCTGTACTTTGCTGACTCTGGTGTTAGATGCTGCAAAAAAGATAGATTTTTTTTATTTCCTTGCAAATAAATAAATAAGAAGGCCCAAAGTGGCTCCGCATTCTGCAGGCCTCTTCTGCTCCGCTCTGCCATCCTTGACACGTGGCTTCCACCTCAAAGGCACAGATGTCTGCACCTAATTTAAATCCTGGGGCAGCCAAACCCGTGGATGCCATGGTTCACTAGGACATCTACTTTGTACCCTACTGCACACGTGATATAGTGACGTGCAGCTCCGCGTACGGGGCTGTGCACTCCACACTGCTCGCCTTAACCGGAGCCATTCAAGCGCTCTTCGGGGGTAACCTTGACCATGTGTGGTTTTTCTCCCAAGTCACTGACTTCAGAGCCTGAACTTTGGTCCCGCCCTGCATCCTTTGCCATTTCCCCTCGGGGGGAGAGGGAGGTGAGGCTCCACATCTGCCTTCTGGCCAGGAAGAAAAAGACAAGGTGGAGGGTAGTGTGTGCCAACCTCTGTTCTCTTTGCAGCTCAAGATCCCCTCCATCCAGTACATGGAGCGGTGCCGCCTGGTGCGCAGTGGGAACAAGCACTTTGATGAGCACTGCCTGCCGTCCACCATCCATGGGGAGATGAGGGAGCTCATCAACATGTCCCGCAGGGACACCTTTCTGGTCTACCTGCAGTGCTACAAGCTCTGTGAGTACTATGGCCTCCCGCTGACAGAGGACGTCCTCATGAAAGGTAAGGGCTTTCGGGGCTGGCCCGTGGGAGCTTGCCAAGAGGGCCCAGAACCCGGGCGAGGGTGGCGTCCACCTGAGGTTTCTCCCTCCCCAGCTGACATGTACCCAGCTAAACTGCTGTAGACTGTGGTGGGGACATTGAAGGAGGGGGTGGAAGGGAGGAACAGCCCAGTGTGTTTTGCTGTGAGATGGGATTTCTAGAATCCTGGAGGTACCCAGGCTCCACAGACCTAGAGGTCTGGGTTCCCCCAACTGAGCTGCTAAGCATTCTAGAACAGGAGTTCGGGGTGAGGGAGCCCTGAAGTTGAGCAGAAAGGAACAGTCCCAGTTTCAAAGAGGGAGATCTGATAGAAGTGATAACTGCTATGCTGTATTGAGCTTTTCCAAAACCACTTCCTTAGGTCAGGTCTGCTTCTTGGTTCTTCTGCAGCACGGAGGTAGGACTGCACCAGGGGCCAAATTCTGCTGAGGCCCTTCGCTCTCTGCTCAGACCCCAGGACTGGGCCCTGAGATTTCCACACTGGTCTCACCCTCTGTTTGAGGGAGAGCTGTGTTTCCATATATCCAAGCAGGATCTGAACCCTCCCCATCTCTGGGTAGAGCATGTGCTTCTGAGAGATGGGGATGGGGATGGGGGAGTGCCCTATAAGCCCCCGATGACCACACAGCAATGCTGGTGCCCCAAATTTGTGAATTTATAAATTTAACGGGCAGGTCCCACTTTGTGCTTTAAAAGCACAAAAGAGCAAGCTGCGCTTGAGGGCAGCGTTTTCCCAAGTGGCCAGGAAGGAACCATGGCCAAACTGGGAAGTGTGGCTTTCAGAGAAAGGGGCACACAGACAGTGGTGTGACTTCCCTGAGAATAAGTTAACCGTCACAACTGACTGTTTCCATCTTTTTCCCAAGAGAGACAGAAGCAAGTGCACAATGCATAGGGCCCTAGGTCTTGTATTAATTTGCTCAGGCTGCCACAATAAAAATACCACAGACCAGGTGGTTTGAACAACAGAAATTTGTCTTCTCACACTTCTGGAGGCCAAGATCAAGGTGCCGACAGGGCTGGTTTCTCCTGAAGCCTCTCTCCTGGGCTCGCAGGATGGCCACATTCTCACTGCCTTTTCACAGGGTTTCCCCTCTGCACCCTCATGCCCCTGGTGTCTCTCTTGTGTCCAAATCTCCTCTTACAAGGACACCAGTCAGATCAGATTTGAGCCCACCCTCATGTTAGCCTGATCACCTCTTAAAAGAGCCTCTCTCCAAATACGAATTCTGAGGTTTTGCGGGGTTAGGGCTTCAATATATGAATTTGGCCTTGGGTGGGGGGACACAATTCAGCCCGTAACAGGTCTGTACAACAGCGTGTGGCCAAAAGCCTCCAGAAACACAGGCAAACCAACCTAAGTGGTCATTGTCTCCTGGGCGTGCTGCACCCCCTCACTTGGGCAGCCACTTGCTGCCCACCTGGGCTGGGAGGGCAGAGGCAAGAAATCCTGCAGCTCTGGACACGGACTTTTTGCCACATCATCCTTCCTTCCTCCTTCCTCAGGGAGCCTCATCTTCCCTGATTGTGTACATTCCCTGGTCTTGGCTAGTGCTGAAGCTACAGCTTCAGCTGTAGCTACAGCTGTCTTCTGAACGCAGGCAGGCTTACCACGCATGCACCCGGGACTGCCCTGTGGGCCAGGCCTTTCCTCTGGATGTGCCTCCTTTGTCCCCTCGGAACCCTGAGCCGCTACTGATTCCCTCCACTGCTAGATTTTGCTAGCTCCTGGGCCTGTCAACCGTACTGGCTGGAAGGATCCTACTCACGGGCACACAGGAACATCCGTGGGTGGCCTTCCTTTTGCTTCTGATTGTTCTAGATGGAAAAAAACTCTAGTCCATCTCTGACCACTATCCTGGCCACTATCTATTGGCTGTCTCTGTGACAGAGACCTGCTCCTGCTGTGAGGAAAGAAACTCAAACGTTGGGACTTCTGGGTCTGTGTTTTAGACTAGAGCTTGGTGGGCTCCGATTCCAGGCCTCAAGCTCAAGGGCTAGAGTTTTAAAACTTTGAGGCATTTTCCCTCTCCCCAGTGAATACAGCTTTATTGTTTTTCTCCTCCCCAATATTATAGATAATACTTGCTCACTTAAGCTTTTTTTGAAAACAGAAAGATAAAAATTTCCCCAGCTTGAGTTGACACCATTAATATTTTAGTGATTGTCCTTTCACAGACCTCTTTTTCTTTTCCATTTATACAAAATTTTTATGTAAATTATTTTTAAATTTTATATATATATCTTTAAATGTAGTTTTTAAAAATCCTGTGTACCTTTTTAAAATGTTGATGTTGCATATGTCCCTTCCCTCTCCCTTCAGATAACCAGCATTAATAACCTGGAATGTAAACTTCCATTGCTTTTTTCTAGAATATGAGTTAGTCACGTGTTACCATCTTGGGACAAGCACTGCTCAATGGCTGCAGGAAGACAGAGCCCAGTGTTTTTTGTGCTCTGACTTCTTAGAAAAGTTTCCCAAGGATATCTGTGAGACTAATTCTAGGGGAGGAGAAAACTGTCATCGACTAGGTCTAAGTTAACCTAGTGAAGTCTTGGGTGAATCTCCCCTCCTCCTGTGGGTTCCTGACCAGCACAACCTCTGCAGAGTGGGACATGGGGCTGCACGCCCCATCCTAACTGCACCCGGGCCTTGGGGCCGTGGCTGACCTGGCTATAAACAAGCTCCCCCATCTGTAGTCCAGACAGCGACCAGCCCCACTTCCTGACACCACACTATGGTTTTATGCCACATCACCATTAGGGGAAGGTAGGGGGAGAGTCTAAGGGACCCTCTGAACTCCTTTCACAACTTGCTGTGAATCTACAATCATTTAAACAGAAAAAGTTTAGAATGTATATAAGAAAAAATCTTTTCAGGGCGCCTGGGTGGCTCAGTTGGTTAAGCGACTGCCTTTGGCTCAGGTCATGATCCTGGAGTCCCTGGATCGAGTTCCGCATCGGGCTCCCTGCTCGGCAGGGAGTCTGCTTCTCCTTCTGACCCTCCCCCCTCTCATGCTCTCTCTCTATCTCATTCTCTCTCTCAAATAAATAAATGAATAAAATCTTAAAAAAAAAAAAAAAGAAAGAAAAAATCTTTTCAAACAAAAATGTCAATTAAAAAAAAAAAAAACCCTCCTCTGCCCCAAAGGCTCAGGGCAGAGAGGGGTCCTGGGCTGACAGGTCACATTTCTCTTGCTGCTTGCAGCCCTGCTGTACCCGGGGGACAAGATCATTTTCCAGAAGGACCAGGTGCGCCCGATCCGACAGCCGGGAGGCTACTACTCAGACTTGAAGATCTTCAGTCCCAATCTGACCCTGCTCAAGTTCCAGGGCTTCAGCGAGTCTCTGGCTAAGAAGGCTGACAAGCTGAGTGTCAGACACCCCCCCGCCGCCGTGTCCCCTGTCATTTGCCTTCTGTTCTGTGCCGCTCCTTCAGCGCTGGGGGTGGGATGCTGGCCTATTTGAGGTGTCATGGTGCGCCAGGGCCTGTCCAAGCATGCCCAGCATGTCCAACCCCACTGGTCACCTGAGGTTGGCCGATGTCCGGTGTCACCCCGGCACATGTCTGAGGGTGGCAGCCTCCTTGCCTCCCCCCTATACAGCTACTCTCCGACCACATCCTACATGATCTCAAGCTCTCTAAGAAAGACGAAAAAGAGGGCCTTCTTCGAGAAATAGGGAAGGCCCTTCACAAATCGTGGGCCAGCTGTCAGGGGCCCTACAGAAGACAGGGGTGGCAGTCCCTTCTTTGTCCTGCCTTCTCTGGCAAGAAGTGGGCTTGCAGCCCTTAGGAGAAGGAAAAAACTCTGCACTGGGGCCTGTCGCTGAGCCTCAGACCAACCTGAGTCCTCTCTAAGGAAATGTCCTTCTTTGGAAGGAGGTGACCCCTGGGCAGGTGAAAAGCCAGCATCTATTGGTGACTGCAGATTGGAGAATGAGCAGCATCCCCTAGGAGGGATGGGGCTAACGTGGGATGAGGGGCCAGCTGACCACAAGGGGGAGGGGATAAGGAACTGCCCACATTCTAGATCTCTGCTAGCTGCCCACAGGGGCCGTGTGGCCAGAACGGATAGGATGCAGCAGAGCCAAGTGGAAATCAGACAGGCTGCAAGTTAAGTGGACAAGATGCTTCACTGTTTGAGCCTCAGCTTTTCATTTGTTAAATGCGCATACCAGCTCCTGGGTGGCTGACTTCCATTTCTGCACCATGAACCTAGGGAGTGGGTGGGAACCTGAGAAAGGGACTCTTGTCCATGCTTAGGTAGGCCACAGCCATAACGGATAAAGAGAGGGCCCGAAGGGCAGGGATGGATATTTGTTTTATCTTGCTACTTGAATTGTGTTGTCAAAGATTCTGAGGCCAGATGCAGGCCTTCTGGGAAAGAGTGCTGTCTGTGGTCGATTAGTGATGTCTGCCAGGCCCAAGATTTGGGGAGTTAGTTTTCACCACTCTTGTTCCAAAAGCTGGATTCAGCCTTGGCAGAGGAAGTGGGAATCAGGGGTTCCCAAACAATTCAGATTATTGAGCATCTCTCAGCTACCCCGGGAGGTGTTTGTTCTGGGTAATAAGAAACAAGAGGCTCTGCAAAGGGAAGTGACCTGCCCAGAGTCACCCAGCCAGCCAGGTTTTGAGCCCAGCCCTGGCTGACCAAGCCCACTGTGTGTCCCACTGGAGCATGGAGAGACAGAGTCAGGGTCCCACCTCAGGTAGAAGAAACTCTCCTTTTGGAGCTCTGATTTGGACTCACAGACAGGCCCACCCACATGTACTATCTGAGGCCCCATTAACTTGGATTTCCCCTCTCCTGACAAGAGAACTTCCTCTCTTATCCACTAGGAAAACATTGAAGAAAATCAAGAAAATACACTTTAAGGAGTTTGAGGAATTCACCAGGTCTGTAGCAATCATCCAACTCTGGAAGGGGGTGGGTGGGAGGGAGGACTTTGGAGGAGGTGCCTGAGACTCTGCATGTTGCATGGTGCACAGTATCTAGGGCTCAATGCCCAGGAACTGAGAAGGAGTAAAACTCTTAGAGTGCCAGGCAGACACTGCCGTGGTGTGTTCTGTGTTTTAACTCATTTAAATCCTCTTAACAACCCTATAGAGTGACTCTTAGCATACCCATTTTACAGAAGAGGAAACTGAGGTACAGAAAAATTGATCTTACTCAAAGTCACCCATCTATTAAGTGGTGGAGCAGGGATTTGAACCCAGCAATGCTGGCTCCAGAGGCTATACCCTGACCCTCACATGAAAATGGTGTACACTTAAGAATATGGGTTTTAGGGGTGCCTGGGTGGCTCAGTCATTAAGCGTCTGCCTTTGGGGGGCTCCTGGGTGGCTCAGTCGCTTAAGCAGCTGCCTTCAGCTCAGGTCATGATCCCAGGGTCCTGGGATCGAGCCCCGCATCGGGCTCCCTGCTCAGCAGAGAGCCTGCTTCTCCCTTTCCCTCTGCCTGCCGCTCTGCCTACTTGTGCTCTCTATCTCTCTGTCAAATAAATAAATAAACAATATCTTTAAAAAAAAAAAAAAGTGTCTGCCTTCGGCTTAGGTCATGATCCCAGGGTCCTGGGATAGAGGCCTGCATTGGGCTCCCTGATTGGCGGGAGCCTGCTTCTCCCTCCCCCACTCCCCCTGCTTGTGTTCCGTCTCTAGCTGTGTCTCTCTCTGTCAAATAAATAAATAAAATCTTTAAAAAAAAATTAGAGGCAGCAGATTAGGCGTCAAGCCCGCGCTCTGCCACTTGCTCACTGCGTGGCTTTGGGGAAATGACTTATCCTCCCTAGGCCTTCAGGTCCTCATTGGTAAAGTAGACAGGATAAGAGAACCCACTGACCGCATGGAGCTGAAGGACTTAGCTCAATGCTACCCCTCCACTCTGGTCACAGTTGGTCTGCTCTGCTGAGCAGGGGCCCCGGCCCTGGCTGGTCTGCCATGACACACTTCTGTCTTCTTTTCCAGGAAGCTGAAAGTGAAGAGCCCCACAGGTCCACAACGAACTCACCCCAATTTCTTCTGGCCGGGTCACCTGCTGGACAAGCTGCAGCTCTACCTGCCCACTGTGGCCGTGGACCGGAGCCTGGCACTCTTCAGTTGCGTCCAGCCCCAGCCCCATGCCTACTCAGCCACCTACCACCCCGACCACTGGTGGCCCATTGGGAACATGAACTACATGACCTGTGCCTATTACGATGCCTCCAAGGTCTACTACATCAACTAGAGTGGCCAGGTGTTGTGGGATCCAGCCATCCTCGGGCTGTGGCCTGTGCCTTTCGCAGCCCAGAGCCACAGTCACGGGGGAAGTGTCGAGAGCCAGATAAAAGAAATCCTTTCAGTGGAATGGTGTGGAGCCAGCTCTCACTAGAGCAAAAGTATCCAGGGTCTCAGAGGGCAGATGTACCCGGGAAAGAGATGCAGTTTCTGAGTATTTCCCTGTCTTGACTTCTGCCCTTTTGAAATAAACCGGTTTGGAGTTTTTTTCATGTCACCTGTGATCCAGCTGATGTGACTTCTTGCTCAGGAGCTGTGGCCAGACAAATGTTTGGAAAGCTGGGGTCCTGAGCCCGGGGCACTAGAGCAGGAATATTCCCAGGGATCCTGGCAAGGATGCCTGCATGGCACCTCCAGCTTCTTGTCCTAGGATCTCAGGGCTCATGGGAAAGCAGCAGGCACTGCGGGTACCCTGTGCCCTTCTCTGTGACATACAGTGGCAACGGGTCTCTCATCCCCCAAAGATGGAGCCATTTTGGTTACTGCTTCTCAAACCTCTTGGGTCTTTCACAGTTGGGAGACATGCTCTCTAGTTCATGAGCCCTTTGATTAGCCCACCTGACCCCATCAAGACCTTTTCCTTCACAATGCACATAATGTGGGCTGCTATTAGGCTGAGTGATTTCATGCTCTGCATCCCACCTGACTTCCCAGAGCTTGCAGGATAAACAGGATTCGTGAGGTTTGGTATAGTCCTAGGCACAAAGGGGTGCCAGTCTCAACCTTATTGCTTGCCAGCTTTGTGACCTCAGACAAGACATTTCACATTTCACTCCTCTGGATCTCCTCAAATGCCCCTACCCTTTACAGTCCAAATCTCCTGAAGGATTTGTCAACCCTTTCTTCCATTCTCACTTCTCATCCAATGAACAACACAATCCAGTGTAGCTTCTGTCCCCATCTGGTCCCTGGAACTACTATCTAGATCAGTGGGGGTGCCTGGGTGGGCCAGTAGGTTAAGCGTCTGCCCTTCAATTGATCAGGTCATGGTCCCAGGCTCTTGGGATCGAGCCCCACATCCGGCTCCCTGCTCAGTGGTGAGCCTGCTTCCCCCTCTCCCTCTGCCTGCTAATCACCACCCCACCCCCGACCCCGCCGCCGCTTGTGGGAGCTCTCTCTCTGTCAAATAAATAAAATCTTAAAAAAAAAAAGATGATACCTGTATTGTGTTCAAATTGTGGAATCAAGGTGCAATTTTTTTTATCCTGAAATGTGATTTTTTACAACAATCTTAAAAACAAAATCTAAGTAAAACAAAACCAAGAAAAATTTAACACTAAGCAGGTTAGCCTAATGATTAGAAGTGTGGATTTTGGAGTCGAATCCCCAAACTTCCCTTTCTACATGTATAAAATGGGGAAAATAATAGAACTACCTCCCAGAATTGTAAGAAGGAGAGTAAAACCCATTGAATGATAGCTGTTACAGTCTCATTGCTTTTTTTTTTTTTTCAAGATTTTTATTTATTTCTCAGAGAGAGAGCACAAGCAGGGGGAGCAGCAGAGGGAGAGGGAGAAGCAGGCTCCTCTGAGCAAGGAGCCCGATGTGGGACTCGATCCCAGGACCCTGAGATTATAATCTGAGCCGAAGGAAGGCAGACGCTTAACGACTGAGCCACCCAAGCATCCCGTCTCATTGCTATTTTACTCTATACGTTCACGTGAGAGAATTAGGAAGTCTCTGTTTTGTTCTTTCCTGGCCACTAAGAGGCGTACTTAGTAGCAGAAGAAACGCGGGCGGAAATAATCCAAAAACTGAATTCTTCTCCGGAGAAATGGCTTCAATTTCTGGCGGAAGTGTATGTCCCCCCACCAGGTCTTAGAAGCTCAGAAAGAATTCCAAATGTTCTACGTAGTCCCAACAGAAGATATGAAAAATTCTCAGTACTACGCTGAGATATTAACATCTAGGAAAACAAAGGTGTCCCTCGACTTTTTTTCAGTATTATTTTTCTGAGGTGTCTCTCTTTTCTTTGAAGGACCAGGAACCGGAAGTGCTCTTTTTCCCTGCCAGGACCCAGAGGTTAAGTCCCATCAGCCCTCGCGCGCCACCTTCCCCTCTCTTCCTCGGCGCTGCCTGTGGAGGTGGCAGCTATCTGTTGGTGGGTGAGTTTTAATCGTTGGCCATCTGCGTCTTTGCGGCCTTCATCTGATCCTATCGCTTCGTGGTGAGGAGGCTTGCCCTTCCAAGCAGTCGCCTTGGTGGGCTTTGTCCTTGTCGGTTGGCTGGAGTACGTACACGAACAGAGCGAAGCGGCCCAGTCGATGGTGGACGTTCGCTTCCCAGGGCCACTTGCCCTCCTACGGAGGCCGCCTGGTGTCTCTCTTAAGAGTTGCGGACAAGCTGGTTTGAGCCCTGGGAGTGAAGGTCGCTGTTCGGGTCTAGACTGAGGGGGCCGTGGAGCGACCCGAGGGTTCCGATTTGATGACTGGAATACTCGGATCCCCTTGGTCAGTCATGTGTGCCCGCGTGTATTTTCTGTTTGCGCAGACCGACGCTCCCTCCTCCGCAGTTTTCCGGTCTGGGCGTTAATGCTGCAGCCGGACCACTTAACCGACCAACCGCCATGAGCTGCGAGTCGATTAGTTCCGTTAACAGAAATGCTGATGGCGGGTCAGGGTCTCTGGGAATATAAAATTGCGTCCTTGTCTTCGAGGATATAATGTTGCGGGCGGGGGTGCGTTCGTTTACCGAACACGACGTTCGCTGAGCACTTAACCGGGTGCTAAACAAGGAAATAGAGGCGGTGAAGAGACGAGAACAAAAAGTGTGCTGCAGGCGAAAAGAATAGGGTAACCGAGAAGGCCGCTTTGAGGAGGGTTTTTAATTGAGACTCGGATGATCTCCAGGTAGAAGAGGACGTTCAGAGGTCTAGAAACATACGTACATCGTGGCTTTGTAGGCCTGTTGTGAGGGAATTGCAGAGCAACAGCACTCGGGGCAACAAAGGTTTCTCTTCACATCTCTTTGGGTTCAGTCATTGCAGGCATTCAGTGTGCGGGATCATTCCCATTTCGGTTCTTGTAGATTGCCCAAGTTCTGCATAACTAAAAGGAAATTGGACCATCTGGGGATTGGGACATTGGAAGTGGGATTTGCTGCCCTGTGCAAGCTGAGAACGTTCAGGGGTCGATTTGTCTTAGATCAGCTGTTAGCATTCTTCCTTGGCTTTAGTGGGTGAGGTGACTCCTGACCTCTCAGGATCGCGTCTGGAGAGTGGTTAGTATTCTGCCAGCTTCGGAGTCGGGAGGGAAAGCAAGCCTGGCAGAGGTACCCATTCCATTCCCAGTTTGCTCAGTAGCTGGTGATTGGAAGACACTCTGCAACAATGTTCAAGCCCTGAGCAGGAAAGCCTCCTTCCAGGACTGCTTGACACCATCTCTGCCTCTTTCCTGAAGGCATCATGGCTGCCCTCAGACCTCTGGTGAAGCCCAAGATCGTTAAAAAGAGGACCAAGAAGTTCATCCGGCACCAGTCAGACCGCTATGTCAAAATTAAGGTATGTATCGTCCCGGGATGGAAGTGTACTTTGGGATGGAGAACGGAACTCCTAAATGGGCTCTTGGACTTCTGGCATCACCTGGTTGAGAGATCACCTTTGGCAGATGAACCAGTCTGGTTGGTGGTAGAGCTTTCTAGAAACCCAGGTCTCCCTGAGTATGCCTTGCTGGCACTCAGTCACTTGATTATAATATAAATTGAAATTTAAATGATCAGGGACACTTGGCTGTTTTGAGGTGTCTAGAGACTTGAACCATTTTAGGTGGCCTTAAGACGTTGAGAGTAGATTATCCTTATTTTTATGATGAGAAAACTTAACATCTTGAGTGCAGTGCTGAAACCCGTGCTCTTCACTCTTGATCTTAACTGTATACACAGTCCCTTCACATTCTGTCAGTATGTAGTCTGCTTTTCCTTTGTTGAGGAGTGTGGATGTGAGTCTGTATTCCTGGTAGTCAAATGCAGGAGCCCCTATTTTTTTCCACCCCCCCCCCAAAAAAAATCTAAAGATGTAGTGAAATACTGTAACCAAAAGACAGCTGCTGTTTGGCATATTTCCTTTTCATTGGGTCCCCCCTTTTTTTTCCCTCCAAAGGGAAGAGTTGTTAGCAAAGACACTAACCCTCCTGTGTTTATTTCAGCGCAACTGGCGGAAACCCAGAGGCATTGACAATAGGGTGCGCAGAAGATTCAAGGGCCAGATCTTGATGCCCAACATTGGTTATGGGAGCAACAAGAAAACAAAGCACATGTTGCCAAGTGGCTTCCGGAAGTTCCTAGTCCACAACGTCAAGGAGCTTGAAGTGCTGTTGATGTGCAACAAGTGAGTTGGGTCCCACCTCTGGGTTCAGATGTCAGAAGTCTGCATCTGTGAGCATTTTTGGTAGGGACTCTAGACTTACAGAATGCATTTGGAAGAGTTGTATATTCTCTTGGGAGCTTAAAGAATGCTTGTTGGGGGCTTTGAAATGTTTCCTTTGCTGGAGCAGGGTAAGGGAACTTGTCCTGAAAAGTGTAGAGACCCAAGATCTGGAAAGAGAAGGACTTTGCCCAATAATAAAAACACTGTGGTATCCTTTTGGCAGTTCTTTGCAGAACATTGCTTTATGTGGAGGTAGCAGGGAGATCAAATATAGCCTCAGGCCTAAGGGGCACTTCGTGCTGTGGCCATGGGTATCTTCTTTCAGAAATCTACAGGAATAGACGAGTTGCTGCCTGATTAAGAGCTCTGTGATCTGAGGTGGAGAAAAGGAAGAGTATGGCTTACACAAAGTTGTAGAGATGCAAGAGTGCACGGAGGGTTCACAGCATTACTTCAAAGTATTTTGAGAAAGTTAGACACTTTATGAGCTCTGTGTGAGAGAGACTTGTGGTCTGCTTAGACTAAAACTAAGGCAGTGGGGTGAGAAAATATTTCATGTGGGAAGTGATTCAGATGCTTTGAATCCGGATTGGAGGGAATGGTGGTTTTTTTTGGTTAAGCAGAGGACCGTTTTCTTCCCTTTCCATTAAACAGAAGGTGAAAACCTGTGTTTTCCTACTTAGGACGTGGAAAGGAGGGTGACTGACTAACTGTAGCACGTATGTGTGCTTGCTTACAAAGATCTTTCATCTATAGCGATTGCAGACCCAAGTAATAGAAATAAACAAAGCCATTATTCTCACTTTGTGGTTGAGTTTTCTAAGTTGGGAATTTAACTGGGTGTTGGAATCCTGGAAATTTTCCTTAGAAAATCCTTGGGTGAGCATCGGAATTAGGGATGACTGCCCAAACTGCGATTAGGTGGTTGGAGAATTGTGACAGACAGATGAGTACCTGTTGTGTAGCAGAAATGCTGCAGTGCAAGTGTCGCTTGTTGCCAGAAAGATACTCTTTATTTTATTTTTTAAAGATTTTATTTATTTATTTGAGAGAGAGAGAATGAGAGAGAGCACATGAGAGGGGGGAGGGCCAGAGGGAGAAGCGGACTCCCTGCCGAGCAGGGAGCCCGATGCGGGACTCGATCCAGGGACTCCAGGATCATGACCTGAGCCGAAGGCAGTCGCTTAACCGACTGAGCCACCTAGGCACCCTTTTTTTTTTTTTTAAGATTTTATTTATTTATTTGAGAGAGAGAGAATGAGAGACAGAGCATGAGAGGGAGGAGGGTCAGAGGGAGAAGCAGACTCCCTGCCGAGCAGGGAGCCCGATGCGGGACTCGATCCCGGGACTCCAGGATCATGACCTGAGCCGAAGGCAGTCGCTTAACCGACTGAGCCACCCAGGCGCCCCAGAAAGATACTCTTTAAATAGCTTGTCAGTCTGTGTCAGGAGCCGTAGAAATATTTGAAAGCTCTGACCTTAAATCCACAAGTTCCATTTCTGGATATCTATCCCTAAATGAAAAGCATTTTGAAACAATGATCACTTGTTCGATTCAGTTTGAACAATTGAAAATACGATTTGTGAATGTGGTGGGAGTACAAGCACTGGGTGGAGTGTTGGACATGTATTTAAAATGATTGTCATGTGTGGGGAAAATGCCCAGGCAGACAGGTAAGTATTTAAGACGATATGTATAGTGATTGATTGGTTATTAAATACACATGTGGATAAGGACTTGCGGTAGGGGGGAGATTTCAGTGTTGAAAACAAAGATTATGGAAACATTTCAAAATACAGCTATTTTGAGGGGCGCCTGGGTGGCTCAGTCAAGCTTACTTAAATAAATACTTGAAAGATTTTGTTTTTAAGTAAGCTCTGTGCCCAACTTGGGGCTTGAACTCGCTACCCTGAAATCAAGAGTCACATGCTCTACCAACTGAGCCAGCCAGGTGCCCCTAGAGTGTCTTTTCTTAACCAGATGTTGATGGTGTCATAAATCACTTCGCTAAAATGTGCTCAGTAGGCCAATTTGTTACTGAACTGGGGCCTGGTGCAGCTGTGAAGAATGAGTAGGTTAGAACAGTATCTGGCAGCCAGATACTTGGGAAATATTCGGTATAGCTACTGGCTGGGTGACTTTCAGGCAGTGTTACTTCTCAATTTGAATTTTGTCTGCAGCAGTCAGACAAGTAAAATGTTAATGTCTAGGCCAGGAAATCCTTGGCTTAATCAGACTGTTGGATTCTGCTCTTGCTTACTTTGCAGAGAATTTAAGAACTTGATGGTCAAGTCCAAGCTCCCTGAGACTGCCCTGTGTTGGGCAGATTGACTGAAAGGATTGGGGGAGAACGTTTGAACTTGGAATCTGGGACTGAGCCATCCTAGCCCTGTCCATTTCTAAATATCTGACTTGGGAATTCACTTCCACCTTTAAGAGTCATGGTTTGTAAGAGGAGGCAATACCTGGATTACAAGTCTGCTTTTAAGGCTTAAATGAGGGGACAATGAGTACTTGTGTCACTGCCAGGGAATACTTGAAGAGCCTCGCTGCTGGTACCATGGAATTTAGGAAAGTTAGGCTTTGGGACTGTGTCGGTCTTCATCAGCTTTGCCAGTGCCCTCGTGGCTCTGGAGCTGCTGTGACCCAAAACCGCCGCCCTCCCCGGGAAGCTCAGGAGTGTGTGTGCATCTGGCTTGCTCCTCACTAACTGCTTCTCTTCCAGATCTTACTGTGCAGAGATTGCTCACAATGTCTCCTCCAAGAACCGCAAAGCTATTGTGGAAAGAGCAGCCCAGCTGGCAATCAGAGTCACCAATCCCAACGCCAGGCTGCGCAGCGAAGAAAATGAATAGACAACTTGTTGTGCACGTCATATTTGTGTTAATAAAACCATAAAACTACCATCTGGCATTTGCCTCTTTGGTTTTACTCTTTGGTTTCTTTTTTTTTTTTTTTTAATATTTTATTTATTTATTTATTTGAGAGAGAGAGAATGAGAGACAGAGAGCATGAGAGGGAGGAGGGTCAGAGGGAGAAGCAGACTCCCTGCCGAGCAGGGAGCCCGATGCGGGACTCGATCCTGGGACTCCAGGATCATGACCTGAGCCGAAGGCAGTCGCTTAACCAACTGAGCCACCCAGGCGGCCTACTCTTTGGTTTCTTACTCTGACAACTAGTCATGGAGATTATTCTTGTGCTGACTAATGCTCTGTGGAATCCTCCATTTGGAAGGGGTTTATAAAGGATACTTACTTCTTGAAAGGGTACAGGCCTCTGGTGCCCAGAGCAGCCTTGTCAGCTCCAGTTGGGGCTGGGGAAGAGGGGTTGGAAGAGACTTGGGCTTCAGACCAAGGACGGTTCTAAGACCTTTGATTGAAGGACTTTGCAGCTCAGAGCAAGTGTAGTCCTCCTTAGCCCCACTTTGTAAATTTTTGGATGACGGTCACTGTATGTAGTCCTTGTGAGGTAGCTTCTGAGCAAAAATATGACAGGGTGACCCACAAATCCCTCTACGATCAGCATTGGATGTCCGAAGATAACTTTTGGTCTCCCTTTTATAACCCTCCCCCAGCTTGCTGCTTCAGGTAATTTAACAGCAGTTTCTGAAGGTGTGGGATCCTTGGGCCTCTTGATCAGTACTCAGGATTTAACGATCAAGCTGCCTTTTCAACTAGCCCTAAACCTTTGGCCTCAAAAGCTAGAATTTAGCTGGGTGAATTACAGGCATACCTCTTGAGATACTGAGGTCCAGTTTGGTTTCAAACCACTGATAAGCAAGTCAAACGCATTTTCTGGTTTCCGAGTGCATATAAAAGTTCTGTTTATACCGTTAATTTATTATGTGCAGTAGCATGTCTAGACAATGCATACCTTAATTTTAAAATAAGTTTATTGCAAAAAATGCTAACCATCTATTGCAAAAGTGCTAAACATCTGAGTTGTAATCTTGGCTGGTGGAAGGTCTTACCTCCATGTTGATGGCTGCTGAGTGATCAGAGTGGTGGCTGCTGAAAGCTGGGGTGGCTGTGGCAGTTTCTTAAAATTAAGACCATGAAGTTTACTGCATTGACTGAGCCAAGAATGATTTCTCTAGCATGATACTGTTAGCACTTCACCCAGAGAGCTTTCAAAATTGGAGTCCCCACAGAACCTGCCACTGTTTTATCAACCAAGTTGATGTAATATTCTTCAGTCCTCTGTTATTTCAACAATCTTCCACAGCATCTTCACCAGGAGTAGATACCATCTCAAATTTTTTGTTCATAAGAAGCAACCCCATTAAAGTTTTCTCATGAGATTGTAGCAATTCAGTCACATCTTCAGGCACTAGCAGTAACATCAAAGATAACATCACCATAATAATGAAAAGGTGAAACATTCTGAGAATTAACAAAATAGGACAGGAAGTGAGCAAATGCTATTGGGAAAATGGTGTTGATAGACTTGGCTCAACACAGGGTTGCCATAAACCTTCAATTTGTAAACTCAGTATTTGCAAAGCACAATGAAGTGAGGCATGTCTATAAGGTCATGATCGCACTTCTCTAAGAATTGGTAGCGAGTGGCAGTATGGGATATGGCATGATAACTCCAGAACAAGACAATTGCTTATAGGGTGTTTGTTTTTTCCCTACCAGCCTGGTCAACTGAACAGAAATACTAGCCTGCTTAAACAATTTTGGCATGCTAGCCATGAGTGGATTTCAGTCCCTTAAATTGGGTAGGTAAATTACAGGTTGCCTGCCTCCAGTTCAAAGCCTAGTCTGAAACATTTGAGTTAACTGTTGGTCGTTTTCATAATTTCTTTAAATTGACTTGGGAAGTATACTAACAGCGGTCTACTGACTAGAGGAAGTGTGCAGAGAAAACAACACTAGGATCTCTCCTTTATTAACCTGGGATAGCACAGAAAATTCTTTAGCCTATTGCTTAATATTTGTGTCTTAGATACTAAAAACTAGAAACAACATGTTCAAAATCTTCCTTAGAAGGACACAAACCAACTGGTTACACCTTGGTGGGTGACATGAAAGGTGGTCTGTACTTTCTTTGTGTTTATTTCCCAGTTGGCTACATAAGAGTTTTGAAATTAGAAAAAAATTAGATCTAATTCCCTATCCTGACCCCCTCCCCCTGCAAAAAACCAAATTTCAGATTCATTACTGCCAATTAGAAAGTAAAGCATTTTGAATTCTAAAATGTGAACAGCTCAGAGAAGGAGCTTGAGTCTTTAAGATGCCCAGCTGAAGCACTAATGTTTTGCCTATTAGATCAAGTGAAGTGAAAAGTGGGAGAGGTGTGAGTGACAATTCTGGGACACTGGTGGGCAGGAAGGCCAGCCGGTTGCCTCCTAACCTTCTGCAACTGTGAGCACAAGAGTATTTCTAAACACTTAGTCCTTTGTGAGGCAGGGACTCCCCGCTTTGAAGGTACAGACCTCCACCCCATGTGAAGTCACAGTCACACATCCGTGTTTGTTCGGACGGGCTGCCCTGTTTCTTTGAATGACTGTCCTGAGTTAAAGGGCCCAACTGTTGGCAGCCTTGCAGCTCCTGCTGGGGGCCTCGAGTTGGGGTCCCTGGAGAAGGCACTGTAAGCCCCGACCAGGAGCAGGAGGGCCCCCAGGGAGATGAAAGGGCTTGTGGCAGGCAGGGGGACCGGTGAGGCCTGGGGATTGGGTAGGCGCCCTTCTCTTGAGTAAGGGCCCACCTGGGGGCAGGGGGAGGACTAGCTGAGCTCCATCGAGTCTGTGCTGGGGGCTGAAGCAGAATCCTTCTGGATGCTTTCAAAGAGGGCAGCAAGTTCGGGGTTGGTTCGGATTTGGGAAGAGAAGTCAGCCATGATGGGGCTTTTCCCTACTTCCGGGATGGTCAGCAGGGCGGCCACGGCCCTCATGGCGGAGCGTTTCAGCTCGTCTTGCTTCTCAAATTCCTGCTTCACGGAACCGGCTTTGACCTAAAGTAGGAAACAACAACAAGCCATCCTTTATTGAACCTAGCCTCGCACCACAGCTGCCTCACTGGTCTCTGGATTCCTCCAACCCACCTGTAAAATCCCTCCCAGTTTAAATCACAGCACACTCCCCTACTTCAGTCTCTATGGTTCCAGCCTCCTGAGGTCTCTTCTGTGCTTTTACCCTGGCGGGTTTCCCCAGAGCAGGATTCTTTGTCATTAAATCAACTTCAAGGTCACCTAGGAGGCCTCTGACCAACCAATCTAAACTGCCCACCTTTCTTTTTATTAATAAATAATTGGATGGTGACAAATGCTATAAAGTGTTCAGTTAGTTATCTCCTTCCCCTGGCAGGAGGATCAGCCTGTCTCTTACTGTGCTTAAAACAGGCTCTCGGTACCATATGACTCAACTCAATGACGTCACCTAGCTGGCCTTGTGCCCCCTACTCAGGTGCCTACCCCTGCAAGCTACTCTGCGTGGGAAACCCCTCAAACTGCCTTGCCTGCCTGTTTCTTCATCCCCCACCCTCTCCCACTTACTCAGAGAATCTCAGAATTGCCCCACTCCTTAGGGAATAAAGTCCAAATTCCTCTCAAGGCCCCCCCGACTTAGCCCAGACAAAGACTCTTCCCCCTGAAGAGTCCAGTGTCGAGGTTAAGAGCTTGGCATTGGGGTTGGACAGTCTTGGGTTCGAATGGCTCCGCCCTGTAAGCGCTGTGACTTCAGGTCCTCACTGTGAGTTGCACTTCCCTTTCTGTACGGAAGAGCTAAGAAATACTTTATAGGATTATGACAATGATTAAATGAAGCACTTCAATCACCACCTATAAATGGTAACTGTGAGGAATCTGCAGGGGTGCCCAGGGCTAAGTGGGGTGGGGGACATGGGGAGGTACCTTGGCGGTGCAGGTGGCCCTGAGTGGCTCAATGAGCCGGTCCACTCTCTGCAGAACAGGTGCGGGACACAGGGTAGCCAGTCGGGCGAGCATGATGAAGGTCAGCATCTGCCCAGGAGGAAGGAGACAGAGTTCACAGTGAAATGGCCCAGGACCAAAAGGAGCAGAGCCCAGGGAAGATCGGAGGCTCTGGTACCAACACCTGGAGCTCAGGTCCAAACTCTAGCACTAATTCCCGCCAGGGCCCTGCCAGAGTCTCTCCCGCTCCGGGCCTCAGTTTCCTTATCTATCAACAGTGAATGGCAATGGTTACTATGCCAACTACAGCTGGCTGACCTGAGGAGGCTCAGATCAGAAGAGGCACCAGGGAGGGGGCGATTCTCCAGCTCAGATGCTCACAGGGCCAGGCAGATACTGTCCCTGAGTGAAGAGGGCCAGAGGGCAACTGCGCAGGAGTAAGGAGCCCGCACTCCAGACAGCAGCTCTCAGCTCCAGCCAATTGTGGCTGTGGGAATGTGGCCCAGGGCTGACGGCCTGTTTTCAAAACTCTGATGTTCATGGAAGATCTCTCAACTTTTTAAATGTTGGCACCCAGTTTAAAAAAAAAAAAAAAAAAACTACTGTGTGAGCCAACTAAACACATCTACAGGCCTGAATGTAGCCTGCGGGAGACTCATGGTGGCCTCTCGGGAAAATGGTAGTTCCTACAAGCGCTCCACAGCATAAAGGATGGGTGTCTGGATTCTACGTGCCCTACCCACCCTCACCAGCTGTCTAGCCTGCCCTGACCCCCCGACAACCCACAGCAAAGGAGGGGGACCAGGGCCAGAGCAGCAAAGAGCATGGCATTATGCAGCACAAGCTGGGACCCAAGGCTCCTCCACTTGCCCGCTGGTGCCCTTGAACTCGCCAGTTCTCTGGCCTCTCCCCTGTAAAGTGGGCATCCTAAACCCACCATCCAAAGAGAGAGTGCAGACTCCACAAGATAATTCTGGGGGCTCAAGAGATGTCATACCCACCCTCCTCAACACCAACAGGAGCCTGGACATTGGGGTCCAAATGTTGCCCTGATGCCCAGGCCATGTCCTGTGCTCCCAGGGGGCAGAGAAGAGGACGCTGGGGCCAGAACGGGTGAGAACAGGACAGCCTGGGGGAAAATGCCTGTAAAAACAACTGGCTTTTATCAATCGACAGTGGGTCTTGGCCATCTCTCACATCAGTGCAAAGGGACCTGGCTCACTCTTCTTAACGTGGCTAGCATTCTGTGACCAGAGGTAGCCAGTTTACTGAGTCAGCTTCTGATGGGTGGACATTCAGGAAGCTTCCAGCTTTCCCCAACCCCCACAGAGCTGTGAAGAACAATCTTGAACATAAAAACTCCGAACACATTTTTTTTAAGAGTGAGTCCAGACCATCTTCCAAAGAGCTCGCTCACTGTAGGCTCCTGCCAAAGGTGTTTGAGAGCTTGGCCCTTTTTCTTATTGAAAACGAACAATGCAGAGGCATCTGGGAGGCTCAGTTGGTTAAGGATCTGCCTTCTGCTCAGGTTATGATCCCAGGGTCCTGGGATTGAGCCCCGCATCGGGCTGCCTGCTCAGTGGGGAGCCTGCTTCTCCCTCTCCCTCTGCCGCTCCCCCTGCTCATGCTCTCTCTCTCTGTCAAAGAAATAAATAAAATCTTAAAAAAAAAAACAACAAAAAAAACCCAATGCAGTTATCTTCATGGGGGTGCCTGGGGTGGAGAGTGGGAGACAAACAAGCAGTGGGCCCCAGTGGTGCTCGCCTGTCCCCTCGGGACGGGGTGGGCACGGGTCTGGCAGGGGGCCCGTCCTACCCGGATATCGTAGTGGTCCTTCAGGCCATCCTCCACGTGGTTCAGGAACTCGCAGATGTCCAGCTGGCCCAGGCAGCTCTCAAGCAGCGAGTACATGCACTCGAAGGCTGCCTTCCGCACATCCAGCCCATCGTCCACCGTGTGCTTAAAGGGCCCCATCTCCACCTGCAGGATGGAAGGATGACGAACGTTACGGGAGGTAACCTCCGTTAGTCCCTGCTGCACACCCTACCTCCCTCATTCAGTACTGTGTTCTGTGTCCGAATCAAGCCTTGTACTCTCAAGTCTCTTGCCTTCGCTGCACGGCCTGCAATGCCCTTTGATGATAACAGTAACAGGGGCGCCTGGGTGGCTCGGTCGGTTTTAAGTGTCCGACCCTTGGTTTCAGCTCAGGTCATGATCTCGTGGTTGCGGGATCGAGCCCCGCGTCAGACTCTGCACTGAGCGCGGCGTCTGCTTCAGATTCTCTCTCCCTCCACTCACTCACACTCACCCCCACCTTTCTAAAATAAATAAATAAAATCTTAAAAGAAACAGTAACAATAATTATTATGGTCTACTAAGCAGTGATAATGTGCCAGCCACTGTGTGAGTGCTTGACAAATGACGTTTTGCTCAAGCATCACAACAGCCATAGGGAGACAGTGTTATTAACATATGAGGAAACCAAGGCTTAGAGAGGTTAATTAACTTGCCCAGAAACACACAGCTAGTAAGCAGCTGAACTAGAATTAAAAACCCAGGTCTCTGAAGCTTTTAACCACAAGGCTCTGTTCTTAATGGTACACTCCTTCTCACCCCTCAAAGCCCTGCCTAAATGCCCCCTCTTTGGGGAAACTTTCCAAACCCCTCTAAACACAGTCACTTCCTCCTCAGCAATGCCAGGTGGTTCTTACCTTTTTATTATATCATGTGATGACAACTGTTAAGTCACCTTTAATCTCTGCCCCTTAAATCCTTACTTAAGGATTTAAATCGGTTATATAATTGGCAGAATGGGTGTCTCTATTCCTGAGGAGGCCAAGAGCTCCCTGGTGGCAGACACCATGTCAGGTCCAGCTCTGATCCTGGCACTCTGACACGGGGCTGGCACTCAATGAACACCTGCTGAATGCTGAGTGATAATAAGAAGCACCAACATTTACTGAGGCCGACGGTGGGCCAGAAGTTCTGAGCACCTGCAGGACATAACTCAGGGAATCTCCTCAACAACCCTCTGACACAGACACAAATTAGTTTTCTCATTTTGCCTAAGAAGAGAAACTGAGGCTCAGATCAGATTGAATGGTCCTAGGCCCCCGTGCCCAGGGTCACACAACCAGGAAGTGGAGGGACAGGACTTGACCAGGCCACAGGCGACCCGAATCCTTGCCACAGCCCCACCAGTCAGGCCCAGGGCTCCCCACTCTGTCCCTTACTGGCCTCACCTCTCGGATGAGGTCCTTGCGGATCTTTGTCTCCTGGTAGAGGAGGGGCAGGATGTCATCCAGCAGGTCCCGGACCAGAGAGGGCTTGTTGTGCACAGCTGAGTTGAAGAAAGCCAGCGTGGCCCGGCGCACGTTCAGGTCTGGGTCCTGCAGGCTCTCCATAAACTCTCCTGATGGAAAGATGAGAGCGGGTGTGTGGGATGGCTTGGCCAAGACACAGACCACCTCCACTCCCTACCTCAGTTATCTGCTTAATGTGAGCTGGGCAGACCTGGCCGAATGGGGGCAAACATGTTCTGAGCATCTACTTTTTTACCAGACACAACAAGTCCTCAGAGTCCAGATAAGAATGTGAACTAGAGTCTGGCATGGGCTCAAATCCAGGTTCTGCCACTGCCTAACAATGGAACCTTGGATAGCCTCAATGTCTTCATCTATAAAATGGGAGTAATAGCAGTACCCATAGTGTAGGACTGTTTTTAAGATTTAAAATGTAGTGATGTGGGGGCGCCTGGGTGGCTCAGTCGTTAAGCATCTGCCTTCGGCTCAGGTCGTGATCCCAGGGTCCTGGGATCGAGCCCCGCATCGGGCTCCCTGCTCAGTGGGAAGCCTGCTTCTCCCTCTCCCACTCCCCCTGCTTGTGTTCCCTCTCTCACTGTGTCTCTCTCTGTCAAATAAATAAATAAAATCTTTAAAAAATAAAATAAATAAATAAATAAATAAAATGTAGTGATGTGATATATATTTATATATTTTTTTATTATATATAGTATATATTTATTTATATAAATTAAATATATACAAAATATAAATACACAGCAGAGGGGCTGGCACAGAGCAAGGATTCTATAAATGGTAACTTGATATTATTATAGATAAGGCTCTCGAAGATTAGAGAGATGAAGAAACTTACACATTCACACAGCACTTCTCTGAGTATACCTTTTTATATAGTTCAGACTTTTTAATAACTGTGTTAATGTTCTACATGCTCTATAAATAAATAAAATCAAGAATGAGGGGAATCCCTAAAAAAAAAGCACAAAAAACAACCAAACCCCCCTAACTATATTTCAAATGATTAACATAAACACCAGGTTATGAAAGAGTAAAACAATTCACCCAAGTAACTTCCAAAGTATTTTGACTAGATGCCCTCAGACTAAAGACAAAAGCCCTATAAACAAATGCTGACTTTTCACAGATATAAAGGTTAGCCATTCTTGGTCTACTTTCTGTGTATTCCAGAACAAATACCTCATAGACAGCAAGAGCTGGGTTTCTCCCTGTCAGAGAAGGGTATGGAACGGGAAGGAAGGAGGCTAGGAGGAACCCTGCAGTGCTGGACTAGAGAGGAGGTAACTCATGTGCATGTGTGTCTGTCTGTGTACATACACTCAGACACACATATGCTCCCCAGTTTTGTCTGCTGAGAGGGCCTCGCAGCAGCAACACCCCAGTAGCAATGAGCACACCTAGTGTCCAGGTCTTGGGTTCTAAGTACCATTCTCCCCTCAAAGGAATCAGGGCTCCCTGGAGAAATAGCTGATTCCTGAGCTGGGGCAGGAAAGGTTCAAGGTGAGTCTAGAGCATCTTATTGTGCCAAAAAAGTAAGGATATGTTTAAAGGATGATGGAAACCTGTCAACAGAACATTGGAACCAGCCTGAAGGGCCCCCACGTCTGAGACAAGCTTGAGAATCAAATAAATGAAGGCAGTAATAAATTATAATTCACTGAATGAAACAGGAATCCATGAGTCTATAATGATGTGAATAAATCAATGAATAAATAAGTGGGGGAGAAGGAAAAGTTCTTCCAGAGAATAGAAGGCAAACTAACAAATATGAAAGGAATGCTGGAGTTGGAAGTCACCATTTGGCAACTGTCAGAAATCACTGAAGCAAGAAAGAAACCACAGTGGATGCTGAATGTAGTGGGCAGAAATTTGATGAAGGGGCGCCTGGGTGGCTTAGTCGGTTAAAGCATCTGCCTTTGGCTCAGCTCATGATCTCAGGGTCCTGGGATCAAGCCCCACGTTGGGCTCCCTGCTCAGCAGGGAGTCTGCTTCTCCCTCTTGCTCTGCCTCTCCCCCTGCTTGTTCTCTCTCTCAAATAAATAAATAAAATCTTTAAAAAAGGAAATTTGATGAAGAGGATATTTCAACAGACTCAAAAATACTTACTCATTCCAAAGGGTAAGGTAATTTTAAAGATTTTACTTATTTAAGAGAGAAGTGGGAGCGGGGCAGAGGGAGAGGGAGTCCCAAGCAGGGTCCAGACTGAGTGCGGAGCCCGACGTGGGTCTTGATCCCACGACCCCAGGATCACGACTGGAGCCGAAAACCAAGAATCAGTCACCCAACCGACTGTGCTACCCAGGTGCTCCAGGAAAAAGTAATCTTAGAGCGGAGAAAACTGGAAGTCTCCATCTTAACCAGGTGATCAGAGTTACCATCACCAGTCACGGGGCAAACCGCTATTATGTGCCTCCCAATATGATGCACTGGGAAGAACATAAAGTCTTCCAGCAAAGCAGGATTCAAACTGAGAGCTGGCTACCTCTGGCTCCTTGCACTGTGCCCTGCTGGTTCCTAGATTCCCCCATTCTCTCTGAGAACAGAGCTGTGGGGAAGCTGGCAAGACCTGAGTTCATGTCTCCTCTCTGAGCCTCTGCTTCCTCATCTGTAAGATGTGGCCAGGCCTACATACCATGCAGGGAGCTGTGAGAATGAACCATGTTGAGGCGTATTAAAGGACCTAGCCTTGTACCGGATACACAGTGAGAGCTCGAAAACTGGTTCAAACATACAACAAGAATCAAACATCCAGGCACAGATCCCTAGGGGCTGCCAGCCCTGGGCAGGGCAATCGGGACTGGTGGCAGTGTGTGCCCACTGGGTCAGGGGATGGGATGAAGTGGCTGCTGACATTGCTGTGGCTTCTGGATGTGTTCTCCAGTCCCGACCGTGGCCACATCTGCTGACCCCTGGTCTCCCGCAACAGTGCCCTGGCAAGTGGGGACCAGCACCCCCGTTTTATAGCTCGGGATGAGATGATCTGTCCACGCTCACACAGCCAGAGAGTAGCAGAGCCAGGCTGCCAACCCAAGACTCCCCACACTCCACTAGGCTGCCTGGAGGAGGAGGGCCAGACTCCAGTGTGGTCCGGTGACAGGCCTGCAGGCTCTGATCTTTGAATGTCTGCCTTCTCTAGGAAGAGCCTGGTCCTGCAGAGCCCCAAAGAGAGGGCTCACCAATGAAAGCTACTTGGGCTCCTCAAGACAGAAGGCTCCTCAGACAGGGGATAAGCTGGAGAGCCATGCTCCCCAACTCCAGTGCAGCCCTACCCAGCTTTGTGCCCACTGAGGTCAATGCACGTGAGAGGCTGGTGGTTTTCCACTTGTAAGAGCCTGCGTGCTGGGGCGCCTGGGTGGCTCAGTCGTTAGGCGTCTGCCTTCGGCTCGGGTCATGATCCCGGGTCCTGGGATCGAGCCCCGCATCGGGCTCCCTGCTCTGCAGGAAGCCTGCTTCTCCCTCTCCCACCCCCACCCCCACCCCGCTTGTGTTCCCCCCCTCGCTGTGTCCCTCTCTGGCAAAAAAAAAAAAAAAATCTTAAAAAAAAAAAAAAAAAAAGAGCCTGCGTGCTCAGGGAGTACCTTCCCCTCAGTAACGGATAGGGTCTCTGAAATAACCTTAGAACCTTACCCCCATTCTACAGAGGAGGAAACTGAGGCTCAGAGGTGAGAAGGGGCAGGCTAGGCTCACCCAGCGGTTCAGTGCCAGCACAGGGATTTGAAAGCAGGCCCTGCTGCCCGTCATGGGAGTGGGGTAGCCTCCTTGGTCTCCAACTTCCCTTGGCACATGTGTAGGAAAATCAGCCCAGACTCAAAAGCCTGGGAGTGGGGACTGAATGGGGCCGGGGGCAGAGGGCAGGGGGTGCTCACCGATGAGGCTCTTCAGGAGGGGGTCAATAGGATGGGGCTGGTCAGATACGAGGAACTTGAGCGCTGTGATAACTGTGCTCCGGGTGTGTGGCCGACCTGCAGGACGAGACGCATCAGCTTGGTGAGTGGCAGGGCGGATCCTGGACACCCACAGGTCCAAAGGCACCCAAGCTCCCTGCCTCCCTGGGAGACAGAACCGGACCCCTCCCCATTCAAAACACCCATTCTTTGGCGAAGTCAATGCTCTCATTTCCCTGGGCAGCCTAAAATTCATCCCTAAATTCTCCCTGCTGTGGCTGACAGAAAAACTGCCAGTTCTCAGGTAACCACACTGCAGGATGCAAACAGGGAGCCAAGACGGTGGTCAGTCCAGAGCCCAAAGAAAGACCTCTGCTCAGGCCTTAGGGCTGCGTTCTATTTTTCAGACGCGTTATCTCAATGAATCCTCACAATGGTCCTGTTAATTAATTAATGGTAAGATAAATAAAAATGTTTCATAAAAATTATTATTAGTCTCTATTTTACAGATGAGGAAGAAGACCCAGAAAGGTTAAGTTCGTATCTCAGGTCACACAGCAGATCCAAAATTCAATGGCTGATTCTGAGCCTGGCCGGGCCCTCCTCCTCAGGCCTGCATCCTCCAAGCAGGGGGCAGGTGTGTTCCAGGCAAACTGAAGGCCAAGGGGATTCCAACAGAATTCAGAACACCCCCTAAGCTTGGTAATGGAGAAGTCACTTAACTTTACTTTTCAGCTGGCTGAGTAGAGAAGGTGAAGAAAGGGAAGGCAATATACCTCCTATTATGGTGAAAGAAACAAACCAGAGCTGCTCGCTCCTCTCCTCCCCCAGCACACAACAGTGATGGGTTAAGGTTGTTTCCATCATGTAGATTTTACATTAGAGACTCAGGAAAAAAGTTTACATTTTGGTGCCAGGGTATGAGTAAGTGACTTTAGACTTGCAGCTTTTTCCCTCTTACTCTCTCTATCCTGACTGGCTCCTGAGAAGATTCAGGGTGGCTGATGAAGACATGGACAACAGAATAGGATTAAGTGAATTTAAAATGAGAAAAATGGGGTGCCTGGGGGGCTCAGTCGTTAAGCGTCTGCCTTCGGCTCAGGTCATGATCCCAGGGTCCTGGGATCGAGCCCCACATCGGGCTCCTCGCTCTGCAGGAGGCCTGCTTCTCCCTCTCCTACTCCCCCTGCTTGTGTTCCCTCTCTCGCTGTCTCTCTCTCTTGGTCAAATAAATAAATAAAATCTTAAAAAAATAAAATAAAATAAAATAAAGTGAGAAAAGTGATGGGGTGCCTGGGTGGCGCAGTCAGTTAAGTGTCCAGCTCTTGGTTTCAGTTCAGGTCATAATCTCAGGGTCGTGGGATCGAGCCCCGCCATCGGGCTCCCTGCTCCAGTGGGAAGTCTGCTTAAGATTCTCCCTCTCCTTCTCCCTCTGTGCACACGCTGTCTCGCTCTAAAAAAGAAATCCTTTTTAAAAATAATTAATTAAAAAATAAGATGAAAAAAATGAGGCCGAGGGAAAATACAGGCAGGGAAGTGAGAGGAAGACTAGAGTGAGGGCAGGGAGAGCCAACTAGGAAGTCCCACAAACTTGCGAGAAGCAGGCCACGAATTTGGCTCCAAGCTTCCAGGCGGCTAACAAGGATATGTAACTGGTTCGCTGGCTCAACAGCGTGCATGAGGCAGAAACAAATCGGAGCTTGGAAATGGCAGAGCCATTCCAAGCTCATCCCAAGACTCTGGCCTCTCAAGGTTCCTCGTGAAGAGCCCTGTGAGTGTCACAGGCAATGTCCTTGATACATTCTTCTGTCCACACAGTGGTGTGGACTACAGAGCTGCTGCTTCTAAACCCAGCATCCCAGTAAGGGCCTAATTGGAATCACGAACAGAGCAATGATAGCAGTTACTCACTTAGTATTAATTACATACTACGTACTATATACCCAGCACTTTGCCTACATTCTGTCAATGAATACACCCACTGACCCTATCAGTGGGCCAGCACACCAGCTCAAGGCCTGGAGGCCTTTCCTTCCCAGGGGCTTTCACTTGCCCAAGAGCCCCCCCCAGTCCACCTGTCTGCTTTCTCCCTCCCTGAGCTTCGGAATGCCCTGACATGCCCTTGCCTGACCACACAAAACCTGCCCCTGGTTTTTGCCGGACGCTCCCCAAACCCCCAGGGTATGGCACCCAGTCCTGGTCTACACTGACATTTGATCCTGGCTCCAACCAGCCCAAGAGAGCTGCACTCTCTGCAGACAGAAAACTGATTTTATTAACCTTCACCCAGAGCATGAGGCTACGGTCCACATCAATGAGTATGAAAATGGCATCATGAAAGGCTTATTTTTTGAGGGGACATATTAGGATATTAAGGATTCTCTCTCCTCCATCCCAGAGAGTCCCCCGGGAGGAGGCTGCAAGTCTCTGGAAACACTGTGTTTTCTCATGGATCCTCTGCCTTTACCTTATCCACACCGTGACTCTCCAACCCAGTGGTTTGAATTAGCTCACTCTGAGTGGGCCGCTCAGATGCAAACTGCCTACTTCCGATCTGGACTGCCTTTGCCCACACCTGTGCCCCTACCTGCAGCGAGCTGCTTCCGGAATCGGGGCAGGAGGAACGGAGGGTTCACGAGGACCAGCTTGCCGATGCACTCAGCCACCACCCCCCGGGTGCCCTCCTCAGCACCCTCACAGCGTTGGAAGAGCAGGGCCCAGATGTCCTCAGCATAGGGCTTCAGGCTGTCAGGCTGGGCGGCCCCCAGGGCCTCCCTGAGCGAGTGCAGCAGCAGGTACTGCCGCCGGGGCTCAGCCTCGATCTGCCCCAGCAGGAAGGGCAGGAAGTCGGGCAGGTTCCCGGCGCCCACGCGGCCCAGCGCATAGGACGCGGCTGCCCTCACGTCCTCACTGGGTGACCCCAAGGCTTCCAGGAGCACTGCCTTCAGCTCCCGCTGGGGGCCTGGCCCGGCCACCTGGCCCACCTCAGCCAGCGACAGGAACGCCAGGACCTTGACCCCTGTGCTGGAGTGGGGTGACCTGGCATCGCAGACCAGGCGGTTTGCTGTGCCTGCCGCCTCCTGGGGACAGGCGGCCGCGAGGGCTGCCACACAGCGAGCCAGAGAGTGAAACACCTGCTTGTGCAAGCCTGGCCCACCCTCCGCAGCCTGGTTATAGACAGGTGCCGTGAGCATGCGGACGAGCCCCTCGTAGTCCACGCACGGGGGGCGGGTCCCCACCAGGGCCTGCAGGAAGCCTTCGGCAGCGGCCAGCACGCCGGCGGGCAACAGGGGCGAGCACAGCAACCGCAGCAACTCCGAGAGCACGGGGCCGCTGACCTTGGCCAAAGAGGCCGGCTGGGCCTGGGTCACCGTGGCAAGGAAGTCCACGGCCAGCTGGGCCACATGCATGTCGCTCTCACTGACCAGGGCAGGCAGCTCGGCCAGCACAGCCTGCACGGCACCCGGCGGGAGGCTAAGTCCCTGGCTCTGGGCCAGCGCGTCCAGGGCGGCCAGCGTGGCCAGCCGCAGTGCCCGCTGGTTCTTCCGCAGGAACGAAGCCAGAACGGGCAGTGCCTCAGCCACGACGGGCTGCAGGTCGAGCCGCAATGGGGACACGGCCACCAGCGTCAGCGCCTTGACAGCAGGCAGCCGGGTGATCTCATTCCGCAGGCGGTCCAGGAGGAGCAACAGTGACGGCCCTAGGTCGTCCCCGAGCCGGTCACCCAGGTGGGCCACGAGATGGCCCATGCAGGTGATGGCGCGCTCCTTCACCTCCTGGTCCAGGTCAGTGGCACGGAGCCGTGCCAGAGTGGCCGCAGACATCTCTCCAACGTATGGTTCGGGGTCCAGCGTCCGAGGCCTGTCCAGGGGCCACAGGGCCCGCACCAGCTCCTGGAGCACCAGCAGGGCCTCGGCCGCGATCTTGTAGAAAGGGTCAGCCACGCAGGCCATCACGGGTGGCAGGAGAGTCGGCAGATGTGAGTGGAAGGCCTCGGCTGGCTCTGTGCCCAGCAGCCCCTGTAGGAAGGCCAGGGCGTCCATCCGGATAGTTGAAGAGCTGGAACGGTCCACCAGAGAGAAGACAATGCCTGTGGGGGGTGGGTGCAAAGGTTATGGGGCCACAGGCAGTCCCTGGATATGAGGGTGGAGCACCTGCAGGCATCTGAGCTGGACCCAGACCCCTAGGCTCTTAGGCTGCAGATTCTGAAAGGTCAAGGCTTGGCCAGGGCCAGGGCGGAGGGACACAAGGCCAGGAAACCCCTCGGAAGCCAGGACGTAGGGCCTGTAGCCCAGCTTTGTTCTCACTGCTGGCAGTGGGGAGCCACCGTAGGTTGCTGAGCAGGGATACCCACGGGGATTGAGGCCTGGGGTCGGGTTCCGGAAGAGCCCAGGACAGCAGATACCTGGCTGCAGTCCATCCTACCTGCCACCAGCACGGGCATGTGCTCTGCCAGGCTGCCAGGGAGGACGCCCGCCAGCTCGGTGAGGAGGCTGAAGCAGCCCTGGCGGGCCCTGACGCTCCGGTCCTTAAGCTGCCGCTGCAGGGCCTTGAGCACAAGAGGCACCTGTGGGCAGTTTGCAGGGGATCAGTGACTAGCCAGGAAACCTGGCTGTCCCACCCAGTACTGGGGGGCTTGGCCCAGGCACAGGCCCATGGAGGGCCCCCGGTGTGGGAGGATCGCTCCAGCCCCAGCTTTCCACCACACACTCCATACCAGGCCCTCTGCGGTCGGTCCTGTTCCTGGGCCCTCTTTACAGATGGGGAGCAGGTCAGAGAGATGAAGTGACTTGCTCCAGGCCACCCAAGGCAGTCTGGCTCTCACCCCTACACTCCACGACAGGGAAGCACTGAGGCCCTTTTCCCTTCCCTGGCTAGATTCTCTCCCCAGAGGAGCCCAGTTGGTCCCCGAGCTTAGATGCCAGTGAAGCAAAGACTCCCAGACCTACATGTCCAACGTTGACTTGTGTGCTCCCCACCCGCCAGACCTTCCACATAAATGTCCAGAACAGAACTCTAGATATTCCCTTCACCGTGGCAAGGAGCAGCAGTTCATGCTTTAGCCAGAGCCCGGCACTCACATGACACCTTCCGGTCTTTCACCCTCCACATCTAATCCGTCAGCAAGACCCAAAACCTACCCCTCCAGTCTGACCAGTCCTCTTTCCCCTATGCCCAGCCCACAGCACCATCCCTCCCACTTGGACAACTACCATAGCCTCCTGCTGGCCTCCAGCGGCTACTCTTTCCTGCCCTTTTACACTCCATTCCCCATATAGCAGCCAGAGTGAGCTCCTTCAAATGGGAATGGGATCCCGTAATTCCCCTCCTATGGCTTCTAGGCCCTTAGAATAAAACAGAAACACCTTCTGCGGGGGGCAGGCCGGAAGCCCTATTTGTGCTATCTATCTGTGTGGTCCAGGGCCAAGGCTTCACCTGCCATGCTCCCCGCTGGGCCTCAGCACCTACCACAGGGCCAGGCAGTCAGGGCTCAGGGCACACACTTCAGCGGCTGGACAGATGGTGGGGCAGCAGAAGGATGGGAAGGCGGACGGATGGGAGGGTGAACAGGTGGGAGGGTGAGTCATGAGTTGGGGAGCGAGGGTGGGAGACAGGAGGAGGCGTGCCCACCTGGCCGCGCAGCGCGTGGAGGTTGCTGCCCGTTTGGGTGGGCTCCTCCATGGACTCCAGCCACCCCTTCGGGGGTCGCGTCTGCCGCAGCAGCACAATGTAAGCCCCGAAGACATCAGCCTTGACGTTCTCCTCGCGTTCCTTGAAGCGGCAGATGAGCGCAGGCGCCAGGGTGCCGTGGAAGTCAGGCAGCAGGTCGGGCCGAGAGCCAATCAAGGCTGCCATGCACTTGGCCGCGGCCCGGCGCACCTTCCAGCTCATGTCATCATCATCACTGTACTCGTCCTCACTCTCTGGGGCAGGAACAGGACACCCATGGAGCCCTGAGCACGGCAGCCTGGCCTCACCCAGGCTGTCTCCCGGGATGGGGCAGGGAGGAGGGAGCCAGGCCTGTTTCAACTTTTGTTGACTATTTACAGGCTGTTGGGAGTGTTACCTGCCATTTCATGAACACCTACTGTGTGCCAGAGGCAATGCCAAGCACCTCAGATCCACAACCTCATTTGAGCCTCACAACTACCTTGTGAGACAGGGGTTATTTTCCTTCTGTAGAGATGTGGAAACTGGGGGGAATGGCTCACCCCATGTTACATGAGCAGGGATATAGCTGGAGTTAGACCAGGATCCTCCCTTTGCCTCCAGACCCTTCACTGTTTTGTCTACATCAGGGACAAAACTAACTTCCAAGTCATTAGTGAGGATTTCAGAGAATCCACTTGGGGCACAAAATACATCCTTTGGTCAGAACTGACTGGGTGATTTTCACTTACTGGGATTCCAGAAGGGAGAGGTGACAGGCCTCCTTCTGACCTCCTCCCCCCCACTCCCTCCCCCGCCGCCAGCCTCTCAAGTCCTGATTCTGGCTTCCAGGCAGGACTACTAACAAGGAAAAGCTGTGTTTGTGTGGCTTTCTACTCTCCAAGCTCCCCTGAGAGGACAGAGCTCATCAAGTCTTCACCACACCTCAGGAATGAGGGCGCCGTGAGCCCCATTTTATAGATGACAAGAATTAGGCTCAGAGAGGGTGAGACTCTTCTGAAGACACACAGCTAGGAAACAACAGAGCTGAGATTCAGGCCCACAGGGCCCACCCATACACCTGGGGAGACGCACATGAGGTTAAGAGGGGGATGGTCCTAACTAGGGACACCACCAGGCACAGATCCAGAGGCCAGTGTGTTCTTTCTACCCATGCCACTCTGTAGATGACTCAGACTTGCAGAGCACTGGAGTCTGGAGAAGCCATAGTGGGCCATGTGGATGGTCCCATGGATATGTCCTGTCGCCAGAGCAGATGTCCTCTGATGGACTGTGGTTTGTTACCTCCACCCTATGCCACCCAGGAAGAAACATCCATAGCTCCAGGCTACTGGCAAGAAAACGCCCATTCTCCCTGACTTGGCGCTCGAGGCCCCAACACGCCTGTCCAATCTCATCTCCCACCATCCCATCTTATTCTGAATACCCCACCAGGCCCTAAGTCCCTCTCCTCCATCAATGCCCTGCTTCTAAGGCCCAGGGCCAGCAGTCTGAGTGACAGGTAGGACCATGGGCACAGAATGAAGGCAGCCACTGCATCCGTTCCCCAACCAGGTATCTCTCTCCCGGTTAGTACCTATCATTCCACCATTAGAGCTTCACTCTGCTGGGTTAAAGCATCATCTCTTGGAAGCCATTACTAAGCAGGCATGGGGATGGCAGCCTAGAAGTGGGGGCTCCAAGTCCCAGTTCTGCCAACATCCTAGCTGTGTCATTTCAGGCAAATCTCTTCCCTAAATCCGGGTTTCCTTGTCTGAAATATGGGGATAATAACAAGAGTTCTTGGAAGGAGCATGAAATGAGGATGCTCAGGACACTAGTAGATGTTCCATAAATGATAGCAATTACCACTATCATTACCTGGATCTGTGCACAGGGTGGGGACCTTGGGGAACCCAAATCACGGAGGGCAGGGCTGGAGACTGAGGAAGAGTTAAGATCAGGATGGGGGTGCTAGATGTGTCTTTGGCTGGGGGGTGGGGGTTATTCCAGGAAAGCTGCACCCATTTCCGCCTTCCAGCCCCGATGACAAGTTGGCCACCCACCTTGCTCACTGAATTCATTATCTTCTGTCTCCATCTGCTCCTCATCCCCGTCACTGTCGTAGTTATAGTTCGGGTCATGCTTCATGTACTGGAGGCAGAGGCTGGTCACGCTGGGCACGTGAGGACCCATCTCCTTGGGGCACCTGTGGGGCGGGATGGGGGAGGCTCAGCTGGACAGGCAGGAGAGGGCAGGGGGCCGGCCCAGAGCTGAGTCCTGAGATCGTACTGCTTCGAAGCCAGCATCGTGCCCCACCCCTTCGGCCCCCAACTTCCCAAAGAAACCCTGGGCCCCAGTCTCCTGGCACGCGCACTGCACCTACTTCCTCAGGAAGGCCTCAAAGGCCTGGAGGCAGGACTCCCGGAGCTCATCGTCATCCAGGTTGCAGAACTCCTCCACCAGGGGCACCAGGCGGTCCAGGTGGGCGCCTACAGGGCCAGGTGTGTCACTGAGGGCAGGCCAGACCCTTTCCCAGGCTCCCTCAGCCCACAGCACTCAGCCTTCCCTGCACTTGCAGCCCTGACCACTGCAAACTCCACTCGGTGGCTTCAGAGTCAAGCAGATGTCAAGGTTCTAGCCTTGTCTCTGCCACCTATGAGCCACGTGACCTCGGGCACACCACAACCACTTCTCTGACCTAGGCTACTCATCCTGCCAGTAGTGATAACAATGCCTACCAGGCAGATTTGGGTGAGGATTAATGACATGATGCACATAAAGAGCTCCACCTGGCACAGGGTAGGCCCTAAAGTAGCATCTGTCGTTGAAACTTACTCATGTCCTCATCTTCTTTCCTGCACTAGGTTGTAGCCCTGGATGGGAAACATGGAAATGCAGGTACTCCCTTATGCACCAGGCAAGGGCACCTTTTGGTGCTTTAAAGGGTTCTATCCTAGCTCTTCTCCAGTCACAGGCTTCCCCATTTTCCTGCCCAACTGACCATGAACCCTAGTCTGGTCCTGTTCAGGCTCCCTCATGGGTTCATACTCCCAAGAGTGACCAACGGTGGCTGTTGTTTGAGGGGGGATGCGGACAGAGCATGGACTTCGGGGTGGGGTCCCCGAGTGTGTTCATAAAATCCCTACAGTGAGAGAGCCAGAGGGGAAAGAGGGGCAGACCGTGGCCAACTCTGCCCACACTGGCTTGTTCCAGCCCAGAACTCCGAGGTGCTTGAAAATAAATTCAAACCTGCAGGATTCCATTTCTATAAGATTCATCTCTGGTGACAGAAAGCAGATCAGTGCTTGCCTGGAGTGGGACAAGGGGAGGGATGGACTGCAAAAGGGCACAAGGACACTTCTGGGGGGTAATGGAAATGTTCTACATCTTCATTGCGGTAGTACTTTCACAGCTGTACGCAAAGATCAAAACACACTTAACTGTGCACTTTAAGTAGTACAGTTTATTGTATGTACATTATGCCCCAATAAAAATTTTTAAAAATTCAAATCTGTCTTCTGGGTTGTTATATCTGTCAAAGTAGGAGAATAGAACATACTGTATTTAAGTTTGGTGGCAGCACGACGAGCTCAGGGCCCACCCACAGCATCTCAAGCTCCGCCTCCCGCTGTCAGGCATCAGCCACGCCCCCTTACCTGGGAGGTGGCTGACACTCATGCTCTGCCCCTTACTCTCAGCTCGGGCCTCACCCCTCCCCCAAGCTCCTCCCTGCATCAGCCACGCCCCCTCATCTAGGCGGCAGCTCGCCCCAGGCTCCGCAGCACCTCCCCGCCCCGGCCCCGCCCCTTGCAGAGGGGCTCCACCCCCTTACCGAGGCGGTGGCCTGCCTGCCGGCCGACGCTACCCAGACATTGGATCAGAGTGCGGATGGCGACAGGGCTGGCGGGTGCGCGCGGGCCGGGCAGCCGATCCAGCAGGTGGTCCGCGAGCTCCACGAAGAGGTCGGTGCTGCAGGCGGCCGCCAGGTGGCCCAGTGCCCCGACTGCCCGCTTGCGCACGGCCAGGCGTGGGCTGCTCAGCTGCGGCAGCAGACAGTGCAGGAGGCTGGCGTGGAAGGCACCCAGAGGGGCGCCCAGCCTGGGGAGTGGGAGGGGATGTCGGACGGGGCCCACCCAGCGGGCAGCCTGGGCCAGGCACCTCTCCTCTCCCCATCCTCTCCAGGCCTGCTCCCCGGAATTATGACAACCCAATGACCCTTGGTAAATGGAAAGGCGCCCTGCAACTGTGTGGAATAATTATTTATTTATTGTTACACAAGAGAAAGCAGAGAGGGGAAGGGACTTTCTCAAGACCACTCAGCCAAGAAATACAAGGGCCAGGACTTGAATCCAGATGTCCAGGTTG